>NC_089819.1:318750-637500 GCF_029633855.1 Hoplias malabaricus | reverse complement strand
TATATATATATATATATATATATATATATATATTATTTCTTTTGGTAGAAACAATCTACCAAACAGAATTTTACTTTTTGTGCTAAGTATATGTATATATATATATATATATATATATATATATATATATATATATATATATAATTTCCTTAATAGTAAGGAAATTTCTGTTTCGTAAATTATTTCTTTGTTGTAACAATGCTTCTTGCCAATAAATCTCATACCATTGGAAAGCCTGTTAATTTCCTTTTTCAATGGTGCCGCATTTGTAAGGAACACAAATTTGTGGGATGAAGAGTAGAGCTGAGTATGTGGGTTGTGCCCATGAAAAATTAGCCAAATCTTCTCTGCCAGTGCCAAACAGCTGATTTTGCTGTTGCTATTGATTTTGCTGTTGCTATTGTTTTGAGCTTCTGGTATCCCCAAGTTCTGCCAATCAATGCCTGCTACTGTGGTCAGTAGGTGTCTGCTCCAAGAATCGGCATGCTACGTTTGACTGATCTGGATAGGGCCTGTGTGATAGGGCAACTTCAAGCTGGTGTTCCACAAAAACAAGTTGCGGCATTCTTTGGAGTGAGCCCTAGTTCCATCTACAAATTGAAGGCCAAGTTCCATATAAAGGGATATGTCAGAGAAAAGCCACGAATCAAATCAAATTTATTTGTATAGCACTTTTTACAACTGATGTTGTCACAAAGCAGGTTCACAGAATTCCAGTAAGACAGATATTTGACATGAAATGTAAAAAAAAAAAAACAAGTGAGAAAGCCAGGGGCGACAGTGCCAAGGAAAAACTCCCTCAGCTGAGGAAGAAACCTTGGGAGAAACCAAGGTCAAGGTCCTTCTCTGGTCAATCTACTGGTAATAATAGTTAGGAGTCCATGAGAACTTCAGTGTAGGGGCAGTCATCCATCAGTGTCCAGACGGACAGGTGGGGAGTCGTTTACTCAGAAAAGGGTAAAGGGATGGAATTAGTTTTGAACTGTTTGGTGTTTGTAAAGCAATTATGACACCAAGATTTTTTGCTGTTGAACCAGGTTTAACTGGAAAGTCAGCGAGATTTTAAATTAAATCTGATAATTTATTTCTTGCTACCTTTGGACCCAAAAGCAGGACCTCTGTTTTGTTGCTGTTTAGAAGGAGGAAGTTACGCAACATCCAGCCTTTCACGTCTTTTACACAGTCCTCTATTTTCTTTAATCTGTGTTTGTCATCGGGACAATTGCGTGTCGTCTGCGTAACAGTAAAAATTAATGTCATGGTTTCTTACAACTGTGCCTAGCGGTAACATGTATAATGTAAACTAGAGGTCTGCATTTCCAGGAGGAAACGCGAAATGTTGCACTGCTGAAACCCCTGTCCCCCGATCCGCGTCTTTCCTGCTTAAAGCGAGGCCGTCGATATGGTAAATGCGTGGGTCTCTAGGCGACGCTATGGTGAAGGAGTTGACTGCTAAGCAAGTTTACGGGCAGTTTACATTGGACTCTATGGAGCTCCGTAGGCCGTGAATGGAAAACGATACATTTTGAATTCCACCTTAAGAAACCCACAGTTGTATTGAGACATCCACATTTAAAAATGACCACTGTAAATAAAGGTTAAAATGTTGAAATGTTTTGAACAATGTATATTTAAAAAATTCCACCTTAAGAAACCCTGGATAATTAAGACGCCCCCCTTAAAAATGACCTTTAAAGTGTTAGATTGCCTATGTATTTCTGTGTCCTTCACACCTCACCCCCTCTCCCTCACCCCTCTCTCTCTCTCTCACACGCATGCTCACAGAGCACAACTGACTGAATTCAATTCACAATTCAATGAATTTCGACCTGGGGGGGGGTCCCTCCAAAAAATCACCCGTAGCTCGAAAACTTTCCCGGGTCCAAAAATGAATGAAACATACCGTAGTGACAAGGAAAGTCTGGCGATCGGGAAAGATGGTGTAAAAAAATTTGCACTTTGAGCGAGAATTGATGGTGTAATGTCATTTTGAAATTCTGCGTTCCGACCCGCTCTTAAATTACATTGAGCTCTGTGGGAGTGAAACCCTCCCAAGTGGGGTCTGCACGCAGCCAGTCTCCAGTCTCATCGTGCTGCCAGGTGTCCTGCCATGACTGCCCTCCACTCTCAGGCCCATTTGCGCTGGTGTCGGCAACACATGCACTGGAAGCTGAACATGTGGAGGAACGTTATGTTCAGCGACGAGTCCAGATTCTGCCTACGGCAGTTGGATTATAGGGTCAAAATATGGAGAAGATATGGAGAACACTTTGCTGATTGCTGTACTGGCAGTGCAGGCAATGTGATGGTGTGGGGTGGCATCTCCCTCACTGGAATAACGAGGCTTGACATCATTGGAGGCAATCTCAATGCAGAGAGATATCGAGATGAAATTGTGCAACCAGTGGCAATCCCATATCTCCACAGTCTGGAACCAAACTCTATCCTCCATGATGATAACGCTCAGCGTGGTTTATCAGAGATTACCTCCAGAATTTGGGAGTGGAGGGGATATGTAATGGCCTCCCAGCAGTGCTCCTCAACCCCATTGAACACTTGTGGGATCAGCTTGGGCATGCTGTTCGTGCCAGAGTGACCAACACAAACACATTGGCTGACTTGCAACAAATGCTGGATGAAGAATGGGATGCCATCTCACAGTAGTGTGTGATCAGGCTGGTGACCAGCATGAGGAGGAGGTGGTGCCAGGCTTTTGTGGCTGTGAATGGTTCTTCCACACGCAACTGAGGCTCCTGTTAGTTAAATGAATGCATTGTTAAATTCCCAATATGTCTTTCTTCTTCAAACTTCAATCATCCATTTCACCAAACATCAAATGAGTCTACTCAAATTGATCTACTGCTCATTCCACAAATGCGTGTTCTTTACAAATGTGGCACCATCCGTGACTTTCAAATTTACAAATGTGACTTTCCAACCGTATAACATTTAATGCCAACAAGTATTGTTAAAATAAAGAAATAATATACCAAACTTAAATTTCCTTACTTTTTGTGCTAAGATTATATATACTTTCTCAGTTTCAACCTTTGAAATTCAGTCTTTGTCCGTTTGTAGAACTGTAAAGTGCAATAATAGAAATAGAAACAATAATCTAATTTGAATATTCATGCTGATCTGTTTGTGTCACAGCAATGCTACAATATATAATTAATAAAGTTGCATTTCATTTATTCTGTTTCCATGGCAGCCCACCATAGTGCGACATCACTGGGTCCATCGACGAAGGCAAGAGGGAAAGTGCAAACAGTGTGGGAAGGTATGTGTGTGTTTGTGTGTATGAGTATGTGTGTTTGTCTACAGATCTTCATAGTAGGTATCAGTTGGCCAGGTGTAGAAGTCGATTACGAATACAACATAGAGCAGATGTTACATTTTGCTTTTATTAATGATTGCTTGTTTGGCCATAAATATGTTTTTTATATATTTTTTTGTGTTTACAGGGATTTCAACAGAAGTTTGCCTTCCACAGTAAAGAGATTGTAGCCATTAGCTGTTCTTGGTGCAAACAAGCAGTAAGTTTGTGTGTGCGTGTGCGCGTACACTAATCAGCCATATCATTAAAGCCACCTCCTTGTCTCTACACTCATTGCCCATTTGGTCTGCTGCACTTACAAACCTCTTTAAAAAGTTGGGACATTTTGTAAAGTGCTATAAAGAACATAATATTTGATGTTTTAATTGTCTTGAAGGTTTGTGGTGTGAAATATATCTCTCTTTTTCTCTTTTTTGTAGTATCACAATAAGGTGACATGCTTCATGCTACAGCAGATAGAAGAGGCCTGTTCATTAGGAGCTCATGCAGCAGTTATAGTACCACCTACATGGATTATACATGTTCGCAGACCTCAGGTATATGCATGAACACACACACACACACACACACACACACACATATGCTACCAGACAAAAAACGCACAATGACACCATTATAGTACTATGATCAAAACTCCTATATTATAATGGTTAGTTAAAATGAATATTTAATTCTAATGTATATTTTCCAGTGTCATAGTCACACAGCTCCAGGGACCTGGAGGTTGTGGGTTCAAGTCCCGCTCCAGGTGACTGCCTGTGAGGAGTTTGTTGTGTTCTCCGTGTATGTGTGGGTTTCCTCCGGGTGCTCTGGTTTCCTCCCAGAGTCCAAAAACACACGTCGGTAGGTGGATTGGCGATTCAAAAGTGTCCATAGGTGTGAATGAATGTGTGTGTGTCTTTTGCCCTGTGAAGGACTGGTGCCCCCTCCAGGGTGTGTTCCCACCTTGCGCCCTTGAAACAATCAGTCAATAGGAAATAATGAACAAAGGGACAAATGTGGGACAGATGTTTGAAAATGCCTGATGTTTGATGATACCTTTATTGCGACATAAAGCAGCTAAATTGTCTGTATTTTAATCATTTTTATTCATAATTTAATGCATTTGTAACCCAATGCATATTCATGGTGTATTTTATGCATAACGCTGATCCAGGTAGATGAAACTGCATATGCACTTACATCAGCAAATGCACTCATGAAAATATTTAACTATCACCTCTGCCTACAACTTCCATATTTTATTACGGTTTATTGTCATACAAGTAAATGTTTTTTACAACCCCAGTATATTAATAGGCTTGTATACTTAATTATAGCGTAATAATGTACACACACTACGATAAAGAACATCAGGTTATTGAACAGCTTATTTATGTAAAGATATTTGTCCCTTGTTCTCTCTTTAAATTAAATTGGTAAGCTTGAAAATAATAGTTGCAAAATCTCAAAATAAGCAAAAAATATAATCAAATGTACTATGGCTTAAACATCTGTTATTTACTGGCTTGGCATATTCTGGGCAAGGAATACTATGGCTACGTTCAAACAGTAGGTAAAGAGGCCCAAATCTGATCTTATGTGTGACACGGATGTGTCATTCATGTGGCTGTGTGAACAGCACAAATTGCCTTGAATCTGACTTTTTCATATCAGATTTGGGCCACTACATATGTGCTACACTCTCCTTGCACATCAGGTAAATGATGGAATGGGTTAATCTGTGCATATTTAACTTCATATGCACATATAGTAATGTACTTCATTTTATGTTTTGTAGTTCATTATACTCATTTGCCCTTTGTGTGAAAATTTAATAAACAGAGTGGTAACACGACTCAGATGTGCCTTGGAAGGTAGTAATTTGCATTAGCTTACATTTAATTGATATTTTTCTTTGTCTGAAAAGTACCTATTTTGAGAGGTTTTTTCTTCCCCGTTCCCCTGAGAGTGACAGTATGCTATGGCTGAATTCACAATACGGTAATGGTGCTGGCCTAAGAATTTTGTAATATATTGATGAAAAATCTTTTAAATATTGTCTTTCATTAATTCATTTATAAAAATAAATTTATGAGTATAAAATTTTAGAATTTATTTTTTTTACTTAATCCTACCCCGAATATACAAACACAACGTTAAATACTTGTAAGGGCGGAATTGTCCAGCAGAGGGCAGAAATGCACTGCTAACGCACTTGTGTTCCCCCCCCCCCCCCCCCCCCACAGTCTTCATTAAAATCAAGCAAAAAGAAGAAACGGACCTCATTCAAACGCAAATCTAGCAAGAAGGGAGCAGAGGTGGGAGTCCTTTCCTCTATCAGCTCTTTTTCTGTGGTCTGTAAAACCAGAATAGATTTTAAACCCTCTTCTCCAACTGTCCTGATAGGAGGGTCGATGGAAGCCGTTTATTGTGAGACCAATTCCCTCCCAGCTGATGAAACCACTGCTAGTGTTTGTTAATCCAAAGAGTGGCGGAAACCAGGTCAGTCACTTAATTACAGCTAAAGGCTGTAAAAGGAATTTTTAGCAGCGAAGACACATATCCAACAATAGATTACTAAATGTTGAAGACGTTGCACCCAGCAACACTATATACATCCTATTACAGTATGTTAAAGTGTTTCGTGTGATTTTATGGATTGTTCGTTGAAGAAAATAATGTTAAATGTGGTTCTGTCACAGCTGATACCTGAAAAGTGTCCACCCTTTTAAAGCTGTTTTCACTAAATAAATACATACATGCATACAAAAGAAATAAATTCATTTAGCAACTGAATTTCCATTTTGCTACCAGCCAGACACAATTTGAATGAGGCTAACTTGCCATTCTGATTTCTGTAGGTAAAACACTGCATTCCATATTTAATTTAGATACAGTTATGCCTATTCCCACTGATGGCTAACCAAGTTATACTCTGTAATATCTAAAAAACCTATTTACAATCAATTGAAAATCTATTTTCTCATTTATTGAATTGTTTAATGCAATCCATAACATTGAACAAAGATTCCCACACATGAACCTAATTAAATAAACCTATTGTGTGAAATGATATCGCACATTTGTAGGGTTTTGCATAGATGAAACAGATCTAGAAGCTGTTGAGCTGCACTGGTTGAATACACTCAATGCTGTAGGCTGATATGATGCATATCATTATCAGTTTCAGCCTTTTTGTAACACAATTGTTTTTATTGTTATTATTATTTTTATTGTTACATTTTATCACAGGAATTATGTATTTCAAAGTTAAATACTGACATATGCCTTTCAGGGGGCAAAAATAATCCAGTCATTTATGTGGTATTTGAATCCTCGTCAAGTCTTTGATCTCAGCCAGGGAGGACCTAAACATGGGTGAGTGCTTAGCCTTGTTTTTCATTTCTCATCAATAATTCAGATCACTCATGTAAGAAAGGACCCTTGCTCTGTGTATGTGTGCATATATGTGGGGCGGCGTGTGTGTCTGTGTCTGTCTGTTTTAGATTGGAGATGTACCGGAAAGTTCACAACCTGCGGATTTTGGCCTGTGGTGGTGATGGCACAGTAAGTTTGTGTGTACAAATCATTATTAAGTTTCAAAGGCCCATCCGTGCCCTCATTTCCAAATGCACATACTTAATGTCACAGAGCAGTTTGCTGAGTCACACTCTTAGAAAGTTTCCCAGAGTCAAAATTTAGTAGCGTTATGCTGAACTACGCAGGAATGTCTGGAAGCTGTGATTCAGGATGTGCAGTGTGTGTATACTTGTGTGTGAGCGGGTACACGCGTATATGTGTCTGCGTGTGTCCTGGTTTTGCTGTGTGTGGTGTCTCTGAGTAATTAAGAGCATTAACGTTAGGATGAGCGCACAGCTTGCGGAATACCCCGATACTTCACAGGCTGACATTTATCCACCCAGGAGGATTTCAACACTACCGCCTCAAGACGCACAGAAATATGGAATAAAAATAAGGGGTTTAAAAATCCTCACAGTGTTCGGGAGAAATATATCGCAATATGCACCCATATTCTTAAGTGGTATTTATAAACATATTTTTTCTTGGAGTTATACTACATTAGGGATTAGGGGTGGATGATATGACCCTAAAATAATATTACAGTATTTCTGTGTATTTTTGCAATAACAATATACTTGGTGATATGAAAAACAACTGAAAAATATTTTATTAATTCCAAGAACAAACTAAATGTTTAAATGTAAAGTTTTACTTTAATATAAATTTTAAGTTTCAAACATTCAGTAGAAAGTAGAAAGTGTAAACAGTTGGTAATTTTGTAAACAACAGTGACTTAAACTTAACAGTAACCCAGATTCTGATTTTGTATAAAATAAATAATAATTAACAAATTGGTATATCAAAGTCTATCACTAAAATTGAAATGCAGAAAAGTTAGTGCATGCATACACACAGCAAATGTAAATGTGTAAATGTAAAGATTCACTATAAGTCACAAAACAAATACAAACTTTTCATTGTACTCAAATGTGCGCTTCTGTTTGAGGTGGTGAAACAAATTAGCTGTGTATCTCTCTATTGTTGTTACAGCATTTTTGCATATTTAAAATATTATAGTGTTTTGTTGTGCTTCTGAAATTTTGTAAACAAACCACCTCCACACTGTCAAAGTAGCTGCCCTTTTTGCAACAAACACTTCACTTTCTGTTGCTGCTGTGCCTAAATGACTTACATAATGGATGTACTCCGTATTATGGGTAACTGCATGACATCATTACATAAACAAGTCAGAATATTGCTTTTATCACTTATATTTACATTTAGCAGATGCTCCTATCCAGAGCTACCCACAATATGGATTATTCTTATCTTCATAAGAATTATACAGATATTATCGCAATATATACAATATGACACAGCCCTATTAGGGATAATTCCATTTGCAGATTAGGGCCTGAACAATGTATCAGCTGCCATTACTGAGGTCCTGCAAATTATGGATAATGGCAAAAATAAATCTGAACACAACACCCTGTTGTCTTCTAAATGTGTTCTTTTGTTCCTGCTTTCATCGCTGGAAATTGTTGTTTTCTGCTGGAAATTTGTTTCTTGAAAATAGAAGAGGAAACTCGAAAAGTAGAGATGAAATTAAGTTTATTGGGTGCGCACAGGTCTCTTTTTAAAGTTAAAACACAGTGTTCTTCCCACCATTAGCCACAGCTTTTCAGTTACCATTTCAAATAGGCTAACAGACCCTAAAATGGTATTATCCAAACATTTGCATACTGAGAGATGGCTAACTGCGAAGGCACTTAACCCAATCAATATCAGCATACAGATGTTAACATTACAAAGGATAACCGCTGGTGAGTTGGGGCAACCAGTCTATCTTCAGCTTGGCCCAAATGGTTGTGGAACGAAAGACACCCCATGATAATTACATTATACAATGCGTCAAGGTGGTGGCATTCTGAATTATCTTTCAGAGTTCATGTGATGAAGAGAGTCTAAGAAAAATTATTTACAACGCTCCCCCCTCTGGACCATACTGGAGTGTGGTCAAAGGTAGTTGTCTATATTAGAGGCGGGACTCACTAAAATGTTGGTGATGTCTCAGTCTCTGATGTTTTAATGATGAAATTGATGATGTCTCTGTAGAGGTGGTTGTCAGCTCAGTAGAACTGAGAGTACTCCAATTTGGTTCCAGATTTTTTGTCTTCCAACAGAAACAATTGCACCCGTTTCTGGCAGCTGTAAAACACAAACATAGTCGGCAGTATCTTTTCGGCCATTGTATGTGTAACTCCCTGGTCCTGTCATGTGTGTGTGTTTTCCCCACCATGTGCTCTTGCACATGTTTCTGTTTATTATTGTTCCTGTCTCCGCCCTAGTCCTGCCTTAGCTCCACCTCCTTGTCAGTGTCTCCATCTGTGTCTCCTTTGTAATCCTGCCTCCTCGTTATCTGTCTCAGGTGTCATTGTGTGTATTTAAGTTCCTTTGTCTCAGACTTTCTTGTTTGGACATTCCTTTTTCTAGTCCGTATGTCTTGTTTGTTCCACTTTCACTAGTCTGTTGGTCTCGTCTGTACCTCTTTCACGTTACATGCGATTTCTCTTTGTCTTGTCTGTTTCCCTTTTCCTTCATTGTGCTTCGTGTGCTCGTTTGGTTTGTCTCTTGTCTCAAGTCTATTTGTGTCTTTACTCAGCTTAGTTTTCTATCTCTAGTTTAGGTTCCTCTGTATCTGTCTCTCTAGTCTAGGTCTCTGTTTAGTTTTCCATGTCTAGGTCTCTGTTTAGCTCTCTATGTCTAGGTTTAGTCTGTTTTGATCTCTCTGTTTAGGTCTTGTATGTATCTGTCTCTCTGTCTAGGTGTTTCTTTATCTTTAATAAATAAGTCTCCTGTTTTATTGTTTGGGTCCGCCTCTGTCAGTCCACCCGATCCTAACAGTGTGTATGTGGTACATACAAAAAAATCATCATATATGATACCACTCTTCTGTCCCTACCTAACCACTGGGCCATAAGATATTGGCTGAAAGTGTGGAAATGTTAGTCGTTATATTTGGGGAAAGGGAGTCTTCACTTTGGGTTTGGCCCCTGTGGTGTACATACCATCTGATCTTCCCAAAGCTCTTTCAACTAAATCACCCATTGTCCCTAATTAGGAGGTGGCACAATTCTACAATGTGAAGCATGTGCCCGTGTTTTTTAACCTTGACATACCATCGGTAATTAACAAAACCTGAAACGGACCTTTCAATCTTTCCTCTAAAGGAGCAGCTGTATGATTTTATAATCATTACCTACTGTCCTGGTATAATAGTGTCCCTCCTGTTGTGACTTAACCAACACCCTTTTTTTCATGCTGTTGTGCAGTGCTAACAGAGTCGGTGAGCTCCATGCAGTATTTCAGCAGTGCATCAGGAGATGGATTTACATCTGCTTGTAATAGGGACAAATGCATGTTTTGTGGGACAGTTTGATTACAAATTGTTGCAGTAGTGGAAATTTTGTCAAATTATGCTGCTCCTTTAGCTGCAGCATCAGCCATAATACTACCCTTGGTTTCTATAGAGTTGAGGGACCTGTGAGCTTTAACTTTATCCACTGCAAGCTTAGCTGGGAGCTCACAAGCTGTCATTCTTAATGGGAAGCGTTCTTAATGGGAGAACCTACAGTAACACCAGGTGCCAAGATGCAAGCCTTAGTAAGGGCCACTAATTCAGCAGCCTGAGCTGAGAAATGGTTAGGAAGATGGCCCTGTGACCAGTCTGTCTGCATCCATTCAGGGCCTGAATTCAGAACCATCACACAAAAAAAATTGTACTAGGATTTTCTAAAGGAAATTCAGAAATGCCTGAAGGTGGTGTGTGTGATTACAATACACACTCATGACCATCATTCTAATTCTCATCACAATTATCAGACAATGCAGTCATCGTTAAAGATGAGGGATTAGTGATTTGAGTCTTTTGGAGGGTAATATTTGGAGCTGTGAGAGCAGCAGTTACCCCTTCCCTGGGCAGTAATTATGACTTCACAAGCAGAAGATTAGAAAGAATTAACTGCATGTGGACAACGCACTGTAAGAGATTGACACATCACTACAGTGATATCACATTCTTGATCATTTACACTAGCTTTCACATACAGTCTATTGTCTCATTCATGTGTAACCGGTTGCAAATAAGCTCTCACAGCGGACATGATCAGTTTAAAGGCTCCTGATTCTGGTTATGAGAAGCAGGCCTTTGAGTGGCTTGTTGAATAAGCTTGAGAAGCTGCCCTGCCAGCTCAGGTGATAAAGTTTCTTCCACTCAACTGTCCTGATCCCTGTTTGAATTAGCAATTTTCCAGGAATCCAAATGCTTTAGTTTGCATTTCCCTTTAGTGTCCCTTTTACCACAGTAGTGACATATATGCTCCATTTTATTATATGTACTCCCAGATTGCTGGGAGACATTATGCAAGACAGCAGATATATGTAATCTTACACTGGAATCCCTTTCATATGCTGCTAAACTCGCAGACAGCTCTCCTACTGCTGTTGTACGCCAGTTGGGTTTTAACAGAGGCAAAATCTTCGATAACCCATCAGCCCATTTGCAACAGGAATCTTTGAGTTAAGTACATCTTCAACAGAAGTACACTCATCATGTCCACCCTGTAACATGTAAACTTCAGCGAAACATGTCGTATAGTGGTTCACACATTCACACTTTTTCTGATGACACTCCACTACCTTTTGCCAACAGACAGTGAAACCCATGGCTTCTTTTACAAAAAACTAACCTGCCCATATTGCTCTCTTTGACAGCCTTCATAGATCAAAGCTTATCTACATGTCTCTCATAGTATGACTCTATTTTTTCTCATCAGGCATCAAAATCTGTAAACACACAGCCGAAACATCTTATGGATGTAGAGAGTACAATTTGATCTTACATGACATTCGTGTCATAAAAGGACCTAACCCCATAACTTTAGGGTGGATAAACTCTTTAGAGAGACGATCAGTGTGCTCCGGAGATAGCAGCTCGTGTTTAACTGTTATCTTCTCTTCACCTCCCTTGGTTTTCACCTGTTTATTTACCACTTGAGCAGCTTCCAGCACAGAGAGGTTAAAACCTCTTCTTCACTGGCGCTGGAAGAAGACCTCCCGGACTGTTCTGTGTCTCTTTTAAAAGCATTCAAAGATGGATATAGCTGGTGGTTTGTAGCTAACATGTTGTTGCTTATCAGTCTGTCTTTCTCCTTCTCTAGTAGGAAAGTTCGTACTACCGGATTTTACGGCCTTTGACCAGGAATAAAACTAACCCTGTGTTTTTCCCACAAATATATGTGACCATATATAGGACAAGACAGCTCTCATATTCTGGCTGTGTGTGATGTGTTCTGAGATTTCTTTCGCTCATCCTGGTTGTATGAGGTGGCGGTTCAGCTTCTTTAGAGCAACAGGGTCGGCTACAAACAGATCGTCAGAAAAACAGGATTCTTGGTCCACCTGTGACAGCAACAGGAGTTCATAATGTCGGACAGCATGATCCCACCATCGCTGCCAAAAATTGTTGTCTTTTAAATTTGTTCCTTTCTTCCTGCCTTTTGTCGCTGGAAGTTGTTTTCTGCTGGCAATGTGTTTCTTGAAAATAGGAGAGGAGGCTCAAAAAGTAGAGATGAAATAAAATTTACTAAGTTACTAAGTCTAAAAGTCTAAAAACTCTCTCTGTACAAACCCTTTAAAAAATAACACTGATTTTCCCATCCTTCGCCACAGCTTTTCAGTTACCATAGCAATTGGGCTAACCAACCCCCAAACAGACCCTAAAATGGTATCATCCAAACATTTGCATACTGAGAGATGTCTAACTGCAAAGGCACTTAACCCTATGAATATCAGCATACAATTGTTAACATTACAAAGGATAACTCCTGTTTATTTTTTTGTCTATCTCCAGCTTGGCCCAAATGGTTAGGGTAATGGTAATTACATTATACAAAGGCACCAAGATGGTTGCAACCTGAATTATTTTACAGAGTTCATGTGAGGAAGAAAGTGTAAGAAAAAATATTTACAAGAGCCCTTATAAAGTATAAACATTTATGAAATTGATATGTGATCAGCTAATTGCTTTCTGTATGTTACTGTTTGAATCCAAAGTAGTAGCTTTCTTTCTCAAATACAGCCTTTAAATGATGTGTAAAATGAAACCTTTAGCACCTTTGTCAGACTATGGTGGTGTTTGTGGTATAGCTGTGTGTAAATCAGCTAGCAGCAAATAAACCAAAACAGCAGGTAAATAAATTGATTTATTAACATATTAACAGAACCATACCAGAGAAGATGAAGAAGAAAAAAATATATATATATATAATATTATTGGCAAGATATTGGGGAAGCTCCACCTGTTAGCTATAATATTTGTGTTATGTAAGACTTCTGGAGTTTCTGCGGTTTGCTTGAATACAATTTATACACATACAAACTCTGTTTAAAAAAAAAAATAATAATAATAATTTATACCCCCTGCAGATGCATATACCTCACAGAGTATAGCTATTCATCTACATACAAACACACTCTCCCTGAAGTGTCGTTCTCTCTGACTTTTCCAGGTAGGCTGGATCTTGTCCACTCTGGATGAGCTGCAGCTGAACCCACAACCTGCTGTTGCTGTCCTTCCACTGGGGACAGGAAATGACCTCGCAAGGACCCTGAACTGGGGAGGAGTAAGTGAGAGCTTATGCAGAATAAAAGAATGATGTCATGTTTAATATTTTCTAATAGACATACAGTTGAGGTCAGAAATGCTAAAAACTTTCAAAATACAAATTTTCAAAACTCCACATTTTATTTCACTGTACATTTTATGTTTTATTTACTTAATTACATTTGTAATGGGTCAATTATTTAGATACATTTAACTTCGGTGGTTGGTCTTTTAATTTCTTAATTTGAGAAAAATAATTTTTATTTATTTATTTGTTTATTTATTTATTTTTTCCATTTTAGCCCATTTCTCATGATGGATCTGGTGTAATTCAGTCAAGATTTTTCGTTTTCAAAATGCTTGTTAAGTTTGACCCATATTGTTACCCTTAAGCTATTTTATGAAATACAAACCGGATTCCAAAAAAGTTGGGACACTAAACAAATTGTGAATAAAAACTGAATGCAATGATGAATGATGTGGAGATGGCAAATGTCAATATTTTATTCGTAATAGAATATAGATGACAGATCAAAAGTTTAATCTGAGTAAATGTAAAGTTTTTAAGGAAAAATATGTTGATTCAAAATTTCAGTGTCAACAAATCCCAAAAAAGTTGGGACAAGTAGCAATAAGTGGCTGGAAAAAGGACATTGAGCATATAACGAACAGCTGGAAGACCAATTGACAACATGATTGGGTATAAAAAGAGCTTCTCAGAGTGTCAGTGTCTCTCTGAAGCCAAGATGGTAAGAGGATCACCAATTCCACCATTGTTGCGCAGAAAAATAGTGCAGCAATACCAGAATGGTGTTACCCAGCGTAAAATAGTAAGGACTTTTAAGTTATCATCATCAACCCTGCATAACATCATCAAAAGATTCAGAGAATCTGGGACAATTGCAATGTGTAAGTGTAGTGGATATGATGAATGTATATTCATTTCGAATAAGAAATTGTGACGTTCTGAAGATGTGATTTGATATACCCAAACTTTAGCTCGTTTCAGAGACATCTCCTCACTAGCAGATGTAAGGTGAGATAAACCTCCAGAGCAGGCCCGTAAAACCCCCTCCAAAGACCCTTTTTATGACTTAAGGACCAAGGACTTAAGGGTCAAGAAAAGAATGCAGAGAGACACAGAGACTCAATCTTGATTGAAACTCACAATGCCCCCTTCCACCTTTAAAGACTGTTAATTCTAAAAAGACTCAAACATCCCAAAGTTCTTACATGGAAAACAGGTTGTATATGGGCACAACTGTTTGAAATTAATCCCGTTTTGACAATCAAAATAGGAGGAATTAATTTACATGTGTTTAAGGTCATTTTTGTTTATATGAATTTATGTAGAACCAAGGTAGCCACATACTATGTGTTTAGTTGGTTAATAATTATATAGAACATGGTTGTTTTTTTTCTTAATGATATTACTTTGTGTTAACATATAATCTTTTATATTGCAAAGTATTCACTCAGGGATGGTCAAGTCTTTGTCTTGTCAAGTGTCATAAATTCTATGTGATAACACGCCCAAGGTACAGGAAACGGCCAATCAGGAGCAAGAAAAGCTCCAATTCTCCCTCATTGAGGACGAATCAGGTATTCGGAGAGGGTTTTCTAAACTCTGGTTAAAAACCTGTGGCGCCAAATGACACAAGCTTTTTAAGCTTTTTCAGGTTTTTGGGCTTCTGCCCCTTTTTCTCCACTGTTCGACTCTTCACCTCAAGGCTCCAGATACTTGGGGCATTATCTCTCTTAGCCTTTTTCAAGGCTAAAAGAGTAAAATGACCTGAGTTTTGGAAATGACTCTGCAGGCATCAGACTCATGGCTTACTTAAACAGTCTTGGACCTTTAAAGCGTGGTCCAGATAGAAGCTACACATTAAGAAAAGCTATAGTTTAACCCTAGCAAAATTTCAACGCCACACCCAGAGCATGAAGGCAACCTTAGACCTCTGACCCTCCAAACGACGACAACGCCACGAAGAGGACGGCTGCACGCACTCTCAGAATGACCTTCTGAGATGCGGAAACCTGCCCAGGAGAGACCTGCATGGACGTGTCTCTCTCTCACAAGGCGGCAGATCAGCAACATCGAAGAATCCCGACAGAGACCTACAGAACACCACCAGCTCCGACGGCTGCGTCTGAAAGCCTCGGGAGAAAATGAACGCCCGCGGTTGCAACCTACAAGGCCCGCGTCTGCAATTCTCCAGGAAGTTGTGCTGGAAGGCACCGTCAGCAACATGCTCCCTGTCGATCTCCGGATACGTAAGGTCACATTGTCTCATGTCTCTCATGGCTCATGAGTTGGTACTGAAAGTTTGCTGGGATAAACAATATAATAATTACCAGGAGGAAACGCGAGATGTTGCGCCGCTGAAACCCCTGTTCCCCGATCAGCGTCTTTCCCGCTTAAAGCAAGGTTGGTGGTACGGAAAACCCGCGTGGGTCACTAGGTGACGCTATGGTGAAGGTGTTGACTGCTAAGCTGTTGGTAGTGGGATGTTAAGAGAGCACTCTTCCACAGCAGTTTGCATTGTACTCTATGGAGCTCCGTAGGCCGTGACTGGAAAATGAAACATTTTGAATTCCACCTTTAAAAACAATTCCACCTTACAACTCTGTCAGTTTGTCTGACATACAACTCTGTCAGTTGTATTCTGTGAGCGTGCGTGTGAGAGAGAGATAGGGGGGAGGGCTCTGTAGTGCTAATGTAGTGCTAATGCCACCGCAACGTGTGCATACTATTTCCACTACATAAGGGTCAAGGCTGTAAAACTCTACTGGATGCTCGTGATCTCTGGGCCCTTAAATGTCACTGCACCTCAAACAAGAATGCCACTGTCAAGGAAATAACAGAATGGGCTCAGGAATACTTCCAGAAAGCACTGTCAGTGAACACAATCCACCGTGCCATCCAACGTTGCCAGCTGAAACTCTACAGTGCAAAGAAGAAGCCATTTCTAAGCAAGCTCCACAAGTTCAGATGTTTGCACTGGGCCAGAGGTCTTGCAAAAGGAAGACTGTTCTGTGGTCAGATGAGTCACGATTTGAAGTTCTTTATGGAACACTGGGACGCCATGTCATCCGGACCAGAGAGGACAAGGATAACCCAAGTTGTTATCAACACTCCGTTCAGAAGCCTGCATCACTGATGGTATGGGGTTGCATGAGTGCTTGTGGCATGGGCAGCTTGCATGTCTGGAAAGGCACCATTAATGCAGAGAACTATGTTCAGGTTCTAGAACAACATATGCTCCCATCTAGACGTCATCTCTTTCAGGGAAGACCCTGCATTTTTCAACAAGATAATGCCAGACCACATTCTGCAGCAATCACAACATCATGGCTACGTAGAAGAAGGATCCAGGTACTGAAATGGCAGCCTGCAGTCCAGATCTTTCACCTATAGAGAACATTTGGCGCATCATAAAGAGGAAGGTGTGACAAAGACGGCCCAGGACGATTGAACAGTTAGAGGCCTGTATTAGAACTGAATAGGAGAGCATTCCTATTTCTAAACTTGAGAAACTGGTCTCCTCTGTCCCCAGACGTCTGTTGAGTGTTGTATGAAGAAGGGGGGATGCCACACAGTGGTAAAAAATGGCCTTGTCCCAACTTTTTTGTGATTTGTTGACACCATGAAATTTTGAAACCACATATTTTCCCTTTAAAATGATACATTCTCTCAGTTTAAACTTTTGATCTGTAATTTGTGTTCTATTCTGAATAAAATATTAGATGTTGGCACCTCCACATCATTGTATTCAGTTTTTATTCACAATTTGTTTAGTGTCCCAACTTTTTTTGGAATCCGGTTTGTAATTGGAAGAATGCTTAGGAACATTGTCCTCCTGGAAGAACCATTTGAAACCAGGTTTCAGGCTGATGTCTTGAGATGTTGCTTCAGTGTTTCTAAATAAACCTCATAACTCATGATGTCATCTATTTTCTGAAGTGCATCAGTGTGGAAGATTTGTGCCAAAAGATGATTAAATAAGGTGTGTTTGTGTATGTGTGCAGGGATACACAGACGAACCTGTATGTAAAATTCTGTCCCATGTGGAGGATGGAAACATTGTGCAGCTTGATCGTTGGAATTTACATGTAGAACCAAACCCTGAAGCCGGGCCAGAGGAGAAAGATGAACAGGTTACAGATAAGGTAAAAACCTTATGTTCACTGCATTCATTCCAAATACACTGCTGTTTGAGAATCTGGAATTATTTACTGTATTATGTGGTCAAGTTTTTTTTTTTTTTTACTTTCTCACATTTCTGTATGGGCCCAGGTTAAACCTCAATTAAGGATTATGCTTATATGATTTATATTATTATGATTTATGTGATGACCATAATGAATCTTGTATTACCAAGAATGTACTAATGATATATTGGTAAATCAGAGTCATTTGTCTTTTATCAGTTCCCAATAAAAAACGTGTATTTCCAAAAACAGCAATTTTACAGAAGGAAAAGAAGAATATTTCAGTGGAAGTCAATGCAAAAAGTAATTTGAGCATTTCTATTGGTCCATTCATCATGGACATTGAACACAATGTGAAGGACAGCTGCTGTGTTCAAATGATTTACTAAACACAAAATCCACAAAAATGATGCATGTTTTTCAGTGGACAACAATGATATTCAGGTGTGATGAATTTAGATTTGTATATGTGTTTGTGTAATAATGTAAGACTGATTTTGTCACCCTTGGATTATTTTACAGCTTCCTTTGGATGTTTTCAACAACTATTTCAGCTTGGGTTTCGATGCACACGTAACTCTGGAATTTCATGAGTCTCGAGGTTTGTGTAATGATATCAGTCTTGATAACATATCACTGTAGGACAGTGTTCATTAGGCTACATGACACCTACTTATATAAGCCTTGCTTTGACAACTGACATGCAGCTACATAAACACTTAAGGTTTATTCCTATATGTGTCCATCGTCATAACACTTTCTAGGCTGAATCTGATTATTGCTCCCTTTATACATGTTAATGTTGGTTTGTGTAAGTTGTCATAAAAAGCAATATCTGTGTCATGTGTCTCATTAAAAATCTATCTAATCTCGAAACTAGCTCTATGTGTTTTATTTTTTTTATTATAAGTGTGGGATGTGTGTTTGTGAGATGCACAAAATTGTGTGTTTTTTGTGTCAGCCCTCATTTGTGGTCAGGTTGATGGGCAGTAATTGAAACACTGGCCTTTCTCTCTCTCCCCAGAGGCGAACCCAGAGAAATTCAACAGTCGCTTCAAGAACAAGATGTTCTATGCGGGGGTGAGTGGGACAGAGGAAGAGACATCTTAGAGACCCCCCCGTAGCATTTTCACACACACACACACACACACACACACACGGTTTCTAAAACACACACAAAGTATGTGTCTACATCACTGAAAAAAAAAAAAAACCTTTATTTTGTGGCATTGAAAATTGTACCAGTGATGGTCAGAAAAAACAATGCCCTCAGGTCCTAAGAGTACAATGAAAATGGTTGAGGTATATTCTGATTAAGGCAGTAATCTTAAATTTCATTTAAAATATTTGTTGCAATTAAGCAAGTAGTGATGTGCTGAGAGACATGTAAACAGAAATTAGACAGTAATAAATAGAAAACGCTTGTAGGCTGAGCTAAAAAGAACTTTAATTCAAAACAGATATAGAGAGGCATTGCTCTTTCATATGGGTAATTGTACATTTTAAGATCTACATGGAAACTACTAATCACATGTGAATAGTGATAGAGCTTAAAGTTATTATGTTTTGTCTCTTGATGAAGACTGTAGACTGCATGTCATCAGTGAATCAGTGCCTATTTAGTACCATTTCATCATTAAGCCACAGGACAAAAATGTCTCTCTTTTACACAAATGCACATGCATGCTTTGCATAATTTTACATAAGCTAAACAATTAAGCAAAAGCAGCCTGATTATTAAACAGCGTGACTCATTATAGTGGTGATTGCGATGAGGATGATGCTGGTGGTAGTTAATATATTAGGGTCACCTTTTTTTTATATTTATTTTTTTTAACAGACAGCCTTCTCAGATTTCATCATGAGAAGCTCCAAAGACTTGGCCAAGCACATCAAAGTGGTGGTGAGTGAACTATGAACTACATCAGTCTAACATTTATTAGAACTTACTAGTGGATGTGTATAATGCTTTCTGTTAGTCCCCTGTCTCTTTTTTCTTTTGCCAAAAAACGGACCCTGATGTAGGATTAATATAACTGTTCATGTGTTTTCACATTTAAAAAGGGAGTTTGTTACGCATACTAATTACTGTTCTGCCAAAGGTGTCTTTGTTAGAATGTGTTCTTAAATATATGCAGCAGAGTCTTTCAGAACTTCAGTTATTAACAGAAAAGAGAAGTTAAAACCTTTTTTGTATTTACCTTTAACTGCCTGTAAGTATTAATTTAGAATTAAAGGCGTCTTCAAAAATTAAGCCTTCTTGGGCTCTGAAGGCACTGTACAAATATGTTATTACATGATTCAGTTCTTTAACCTCTTGGCCAGGACAGACAGTTCCAAGAAAAATTTAACTTAAAGCCTTTTTCCTTTTTAAAGGATATATATATATATATATATATATATATATATATATATATATATAATAAAAATAATAATTTTATTTACCTTTGTTAATTTCATTATACATAGTCAAATCAGAATATTATGACCACCTCCTTGTTTCCACACTCATTGTCCATTGTCTCAGCTACACTGACCAGACAGGAGCACTTTGTAGTTCTTGAATTTCCCCTGGGGATCAATAAAGTATCTATCTATCTATCTATCTATCTATCTAGTTCTGCAATTACAGACTGTAATCCAGCTGTTGCCCTGCATACTTTGTTTGCACCCTTTCACCATGGTGGGTTATGATCCAGACCCTCACAGAGCAGGCATGATTTGGGTGGTGGATCATTCTCAAGGGAGCAGTGACACTGAATGTGTGGTGGTGTGTTAGTGTGTGTGTGTGTGTGTGTGTGTGTGTGTGTGTGTGGAACTGGTACAAGTGGATCAGACAGAGCAGTGCTGCTGGATTTTTTAAATACTGTCCATTCACTGTCCACTCTCTTAGACACACCTACTTCGCTGGACCACTTTGTAGATGTAAAATCGGAGACATATATGACCTTTTGCTGCACAGTTTTTGTTGGTTGTCCTCAAGTTCTTCAAGTTTTCAGTCCAGCAGCGTCTTTGAGGTGTTTAAAAACTTCAGAAGTACTTCTGTGTTTGATCCACCCTACCAGCGTAGCACACACCAACACCGTGGTGGTCCTGTTGGGATTTCAACCATTGAAGAACAAGGTGAAAAGTGGCAAACAAAGTATGTAAAGCCAAGGATTGAGTTGTCATAATATACTGATATGACTGTGTACATGTGTATTTATGCAGTTTAATCGTAGTTAAGTCCATCCTCCAAATCTTCAGAGCTGCTGCCACTCAGAACTGCAAAGCTGTGTTAGATCCTAGAATGATGGATGTTGTTTTCACCATGGCAACATGAACCACCCAACATCAGTAGCCATGTTGAAAGATGTTGGCAGAGTGATGATGCAAGCATGTTGCTTGATTGGTTCTTTGGCAGGCCAGACCGCAAAGGGAGCGAATTTAGCCCCACTAAAATCCATGATAAGAAAATCACAGGAAAAAAAATTTAAAACATTTTATCAAAAGAAAAAAGCCTGCATTATATTTCTTTGCAAAGTATAGCATATTTATTAAACATAAATAACTACTGAAGTGTAATTCTAAAAGGGTTGTTTAGGCATCTCATCCTGTTTTCGGAAAGAAATATTTATTGAAAAGTTCTGTAGGGAATCAAAGCTGGTTCTGTTATGGCATAGCTTCAGACAACCACCTCTGGCAGCTCTATTTCAGTATAAAAACAATATGATATCGGTTTGGTGCTTACTTAAATTGTTGCGTGATAGAGCACTGAGTTATTTCCCACACTGAAGGAATGAATATGTCCTGAACTATTGCTTCATTGTGCAACAGTATGACATTTTTTTTCTTTACCAGTGTGATGGAGCAGATCTGACGTCTAAGGTTCAGGAGTTGAAGCTGCAGTGTCTGGTCTTCCTCAATATTCCCAGGTATCTTGAATTCCTCAATATTTTCCTCAAATCATGAATTACTTTATTATTTTTTTTACATTCCTACCAATTTTCCACTTGTCCTGTTTTTTTGGGGGGAACAAAAACCATGTCCCTATAATGTAAATCATTAAATTATTCGGTGCAGGTTATGTTAAGGGTCAGGGAAATTTTAAATACCGTAGTTATGACAAAGTTAAAGGTAAGATAAGAGTAGGGTAAGGGTTAGACTTAGGCTAGAAGTTGTCATGGTTAATGTAAGGGTAAAGACAGATTTATTCTTCTTTGTTGACCCAACGCAGACCCTACGCCATAGCCTGCGCAAGAGCCCTACACCATTGTGAGCATTTATACTTCTGCATTGGTGTCTGGGTCACTCTGCAATTACACTGCCAAACCACTATGGCTGAATCCCAAATATCTTCCTCCACCCTATGTAGTACAAAATGTAGTTGTGTAGTATTTTAGTTTTATCTGTAAAGTGCTCTGTAGTGTGGCGAAGAAGTGTTTATATTTCTGGTCTTCCTTCCACAGCTTAATCCATGTTCATCCGACTGTGGACCAGTCAGAGTCATTGCAGTCTGCATTGATAAAAACATATATTTATATTTGTGAGGTGGTGTGCATTAGGTCACTGCATAGGGTTCACATTGATGCACGACCTACACATTGGTTGTGGCCGAGGTTTGATGCAGAAGCTTTAATTGGCCTTAAATCTCCAGCTCTACGGCTGAGTTATTTGGTAAAATTCTCAACTATTTGCCTCAGGAAAAAAATATTCTTATACGTGCAGTATGATTAAAGGAAAAGCCTTGCTCTGAATAAACGATAGATCTATAAAACAAATTACTCCAAATAAGCCAAAAAAGTACAATCCTGAACTCCACGGTGCTGTGCAAAAACACCATAAATCAAAATAAAAGCAACACAAGGAACATGCAGAGTGAGCACAGGCCAGCGGGGGACTGGGGAGGGGGACATCATATTCTGGCATGGTTCGTTTCAACTGGGCCAAGTGTGTGTATACGCTAAGTCGATGTAATGTCCTGAGAGTTCATAGAAACAAATTTTGTGTGTTTGTTTGTGTAGGTACTGTGCTGGCACAATGCCATGGGGTAACCCAAGTGAACATCATGATTTTGAGCCTCAGCGCCATGATGACGGCTGCATTGAGGTCATTGGCTTCACCATGACATCATTGGTATTTTTTTTTAATTCTTGTACTGATGCAAAACTAGCCAAAAAACATAAGTTATTTCAAAACATTTATCCAACTGAAATAACTATGAATTGATGACGCCTGATTATGATTATGGATATGGTTCAATGAGATTTTATTTAATGGATCAGTTGTAGTTGTCACTGCTACATGCAATATGATGTTATCATTGCTGTAGGCGACGCTGCAAGTCGGAGGTCATGGTGAGAGGTTGAACCAGTGTCGTGAGGTCACACTCACAACCTATAAGTCCATCCCAATGCAGGTAGATGGAGAGCCGTGCAAACTGGCTCCGTCCACCATTCACATTTCACTGCGCAACCAGGCCAACATGGTGCAGAAGACAAAGAGGAGGACCTCCATACCACTGCTCAACGAGTAAGTACTTTATACTTTTACAACATTTGGTAGAACTTTTAGCAAGAATGTTATTTTCCTGTTTGAATCACATTTATTTGAGAACAAAAGTGGCTAAGCATTTCAGCCCCACATTGATTGTAGCCCCATTCCTCTCATACTGTTATTTTGTCTTGTTTAAAGAGAACTGTAGATTACTATTAAATAAAATTAGGGATGCACTGATTTTGAATTTTTTGGGCCAAACTGGTTGACCCCCCAATTAAGACTTGAATGCACCCAAAAGAGGGTAAAAGCAATAGATTTGGGGTAGAAACATTTATATTCTTCTTATCTATAACATTAAATATTACAGTAAATTTACAATATCCATGCCTGGAAGAATCTTGAAACATGATTTCAAACACCCCTACTCTGCACAATACAATTCCTTTATAAGTTTTACATAAGGCAGCACCTTCACTAACCAGAGAAGGCAGTAGTTATCTAGCTTTTTAAAAACACTTTATTGCCTTTAGTAAATCACTCACATGAACATGTTAGATTAATTTTACCGTTCCACCAGAAATTTAAGGCTGAACAGAACATTGAAATAAGAAGCCAGGTTTATTTTTTATGTGCACTGTATTTTCTGCACAACATAAGCTGAAATGTATAAAACACATCAAGAACTTAACATCTACTACAAGCTCAATTAAATGTATGCGCCATTGTAAGGTGGAAGGGAAAATCTGTACAAGAATCTAAAAAAAATTCATAATCTGTTGGCTGTAGTGGTGAAGTAATAGTGAGGTATTAATTATTAGCAGTAGATATACTGCTGTGAGTAGCTCTGTAGTAAACACAAATAGTACTGCAGTAAATCAGTACATTGATGTATAAACCTGAAATATATGGCTGAGGCAGACTTTTTAAATCTTGTCACACTTATCATGATTCACTAAAAGAGAGTTTACTTTGGAGACTAACAATGGCCAAGCTTCTTTTAAAGGCATTCCACCACTCTCCCCTTAATATTTCACATTGTAGATGCTGTATTGGTCCTAGTATGAATGGATGAGATAGGAAAAAAGCCTAAGCTACAGTGAGTTTTAGTGACATTATTCCTATTTATTCAGAATTAATTAACACATGGTTCCTATGGAAGATATTCTGTATAATATGAAAATCAATTTCAGGGCAAGAAATCTGCTGACAGATTTGGGTGGTCTATGCCTTTAATATTATTTGAGTACAGGCTTAAATTTTGTATGGTAGTAACCAATAGAATTGGGTGATTTTGCTCTATAATATATTTTTGGTGATCCCTGATTACAAAGGTTGTTCAGCCTCATTTCACAGAAGGTAAGCCTACAATCTAATTTAGCTGTTACCAAAATGTTAAAAGAATAACACCTCATATTAACCCAGAGGCAACCATACAGTGTTCCAATTTAATGAAACACTATATTGTATTTTATCTTAAAATTACACCTTTTATATCATTGTGATGATCCAATGACCTATAGTAAGGAGATTAGGGCTTACAAGTTGCATATGGTCAAATGAGGACTCAGCAAATCCCTTCAGCAAAAATAAAATAGTTTTTGTATAAAATAACCTTTTTTTCAAGTGCCATTCCTATATTTATTTCTTGTTTTTACCTACAAAATTATTTCCTGGAAAATGTCTGAAAAATGCAAAGACACACATGTAAAGATAGTGGCCAGCAGTTAGCTTGACATTTACTGACCACTTAACCATCTGAGCTCACTTATACACATTCACTTCATTTTTCTGTGTTCTTGTGCCCGTTCCTGGGCGGTAGGTCATGGTTTCATTTCTCTGTATTGTGAATTGAAGGAGCTGCAGATGTTGGAGGCCAACACACACACACACGCTTGATAGGTGTAGCTGACAGGAGATAGACATTTCTCTCGCTCGCTTTCTCTCTCTCTCTCTCTCTCTCTCTCTCTCTCTGAGTCGATCTATCTTGCCCTCACTCTGTCAACTCCATAACTGCGTCCGTTCTGAGCTGTGTTTATGTTTGCACAGCCACTTTAGACCCACTTCCATCACTCTGCCTTGAAAATAAATGTGTGCTAAATGCAGACACGTCCAATAAACCCAAACAAGCCTCACTTAATAAGATTATTATTGCTCTCTTTTTCTGTGCAGTTTAGTTAATTTCACACACGACTGCTTCTGTGATGACTTTAGCTTCAACGCAGCCCCTCGACCTCTTGTAAATTTCCCCATTTAAGAAGGAAATGCTGAGGGTGGAGGCTAATTAGCTGTCTGCAAAGAAGACACAGACATGGTGGACTCCAGTGCACTGCCTACTGACCATCTGTTTAACAGGAGCCAGACACACACAAACAAGCTCAAAAATCTGGAAAAGCACTAATGTTGCCTTAATGTTGCCTTAATTACATAGTGTTTGTTTAAGTGTGTGTGTGTGTAGGAGCTGCTTTTCTTACAATTTTCTCTGTATTTATATTAGTCAGCAATCTCAAGTGTGTGTGTGTGTGTGTGTGTGAGAGAGAGAGAGAGATCAGACACCTTCTCAGACAGCATCTGTTCTGGAGAGATGTTGGAGTGTGTTCCTGCTTCTGTTTTCTCTTGAAATATGCCATTGCCTCCAGACAGATGATTCTAGCGCCTTCTAGATTACATTTTTCTTTGTGGTCTCTCTAAATCCATTAAACTACAATTTATGTGACTAAATTTACTACATTACTAAAAATCTGCAATTAGGAATCTTCTTTCAAACAGCTACAAAAAAGCTAGCTGTTCAATTCCAAATGGACCAAAGCATTTTTTTCTGTAATCTATGAGCAAAATAATTGCCCCAGTAAAGTGAAGAATTGTTTTCCCTCACCACAAACACAATATCTATTGATTAGTAAGTTGTTTCCTGCCTGTGATGAGAATATGGACTTGTGGATATGTGAGAGAGAGAGAGAGATCAGACACCTTCTCAGACAGCATCTGTTCTGGAGAGATGATGGAGTGTGTTTCTGGGTTTCGCTTTATGTCACCCTCTTCTATGTGCTTGTATTAGTCAGCAGCACCACAGAGGACTATGTCTGTGTGTGTATGTTTGTATTTTAATAACACTTACTGTAGTGTTGGACACTGATGTAACTGATGATTTTTCCAGAGTTATTAGACTAAGATTCATGCAAATAAAGGGAAGATTTCTGGAAGTAAAGCTCAAAACCTGTAGTCCACTAGGACTATCATCATCAGACGTTTTCTTCTTTCTGATAGGGGAAAATAACTCTTAATTCAGATCTGGAGAAATTTGAAAATAAATTTAGCCCTTGTTGTTTCTAATAGAAGAAATTGTTTAAAATGCAAGAAAATTCAGTCAATCGAAGATGATGCTCTCTCCTTGTGTCGGTTTCCTCAGAGAAACGACTCAAAAAGTGTTCATGGGTGTGTGAGTGTGTATGTGTATGTGTGTGTGCGTGTGTTTGTCGCCCTGTGAAGGACTGTGTACCTGCCTTGCGCCCAGTGATTCTGGGTAGGGTCCAGACCCACTGCAACCCTGAACTGGATAAGCGGTTTCAGATAATGAATGAATTAATTAAAGAAGTTGCTTCTTATCACCCAGTTCACTATTGGACTATTTGGATTACAGATCTTATTTATCTGAATGGATTTTACGAAGTTCTTACTCAAACAGGAAAATTGACAAGTGCCAGAAGACTTTAATCAATCACAGAAAAAAGATAAAAGCTGTTAGAAACATAAAGGGAATTCTTTGGGTCACATTTAGACAAATTTAAACTAAGACAATTATTTTAATATACCAATTTCAAATGTTTGAAAACTTTGCATATAGGTTATGGCTTTATGGTTTTAAGCAGTTTATCAGATGCTAGGTAATATATATGTATATAATGTATATATCATTGTATCCTACAATGTAAAAATAAACTGTTCTTTATAATTTTGATTCTCTCTCTCTCTCTCTCTCTCCCTCCAGTCAGCAGCCATTCCCAGAGAGGTTACGGATCCGAGTGAACCGCATCAGCATGCATGACTATGAGGCTCTACACTATCACAAAGAAAAACTCAAAGAAGCCTGTGAGTGTATACAAGATACACAAACCTTAGTAAGACCCTGAAGCAACAATTCCCAGCCCCATCTCTCCCACATTCACAGCTTTCACAGCTTTAGTACACTTGGTTCAAAACATTGGATCATTATCAAGCTTTTCATGAGATGCATAGAAATGAGAAAAGGAAATTAAATAGGGGAGAAGTGCATATATTTTTCTTTTTTTATTAGATTAATTTTTTTCTTGCTTTAAACACAGCAGATTTTCATGATGAGCAGACACATTAAATTCCCCTGAATTAATGAAAAAACACTTCACATTAGTTTACTTTAGAAATAAGGAAGGATTTAGCTTTTTCTTGTAAAACTAACATATTTGAAGGTTTTCCACCTATTTAAATACATGGGCTGTCCCCTTTTAAAACACTAGATGTCAGTACACGAAAACACTGCCATTCATGCTTCCCCATGCATACATACATGCAAATGAACTCGATTGCTATTTAGGACAATGGAGTTGCAGTGTCTTCAAACAGAAGCTCTAGAGCATTATCTCTACCCTGGGTACAGCACGCCATCTTCTAGTGCTCCACTTACAGGTCAAACTAGAAGGCACTGCCATAGTTTTTGTGCTGTTCAAACTGCCTTCGCCTGCAAACATAAAACACACACACCTGGCTCTCCTCTCTCTCGCTGTCACACACTCTTCACACCTATAAAGGGCTTAGACAAAACTGGCAACAGGCAGAGAGAGCGAGTGAATGCAAAAAAAAAAGAACAAGTCTGAATTGAATTACAGAAGGATGGTCTGATGTTGCTAAGCAACAGAGCATTCCTCAATAAAGAGCACCCTCTTGTGCTCTCTCTCTTTCCCTCTCTCTTTCTCTCTCTCTCCTCATCGCTCCCTCCTCTTGTCTTCTCTAGAGGCAGTCTTATCATTTCACAAATACTACTGTGATGGCGTAAAAGTCATTTACTAAAGATGTGGCTAAATTGAGGCAGCTCAGAGAGGTGTGTTGTGGTGCTCTATGAGCGCCCCTCACCAACACACAAAACTAAATTCAACTGATGATTCAACCATGTAGTGGATGAAACATTGTACTGTGTACAACTACTTATCTAAATATAAGAACATTATGCCATTAGCAAAAGGACTGTGTTGGTGTAGCTGTGTAACTGGACCATTCCCTGCTTCTATTTTCTCTTGAAATATGCCATTGCCTCCAGACTGATGATTCTAGTGCCTTCTAGATTACATTTGTCTTTGTGGTCTCTCTAAATCTACTTAAACTACAATTTATGTGACTAAATTTACTACATTATTAAAAATCTGCAATTAGGAATCTTCTTTCAAACAGCTACAAAAAAGCTAGCTGTTCAATTCCAAATGGACCAAAGCTTTTTTTTCTGTAATCTATGAGCAAAATAATTGCCCCAGTAAAGTGAAGAATTGTTTTCCCTCACCACAAACACAATATCTATTGATTAGTAAGTTGTTTCCTGCTTGTGATGAGAATATGGACTTAGATATGGAAGCAGATAAACTTTTAAGTGGTTTCGTTATACTCCCAATTATTGACAGTTATTGATGAGCAAGTTTTTCTTTCTTTCTCTATCTACTATTTCAGCAATATCTGACTCACCCCAAAAATCACCAAAGGAAAAAACACATGTTTGTTTGTTTGTTTGTTTGTTTTTTTTGTGTGAATGCCACAGGCCGGCAAAGCAAATGGGAAAAGTGCTATCTTGCAAGCTGGAGCCTACAGCTCAATGGAAGTGTAATTTTGGTATTATCAACAGTGGCAGACCATCACAGCAGTCTGTGGAGGAAAATGCCCCATTATTTGTTTAATCCGACATCTTTTAATGTTCTCACATTTTTGATGAACTTTTAATGGAATTTAAACCTGCTGAACTCCATAGCTTTAAATCAGCTGTGTTAAGCTCTGCTTAGTTTGGCGTCTCTGCCTTTTTAATATGCAAGGTTTGTCTTCTGTAAAGGCTGTTAGCAGAAATGTGGGTCAGGTGTTGCAAAACAGCAAAGCCCTACTTTATCAAGCCAATGATGGAATGACTCTTTTTTTTTCTTTTTATTCCTTCTCTCTCTCTCTTCTCTGTTGCTTTCTCGCTCTATCCATCTCCCAGCAATCCCATTGGGGCTTATCGTCATCCCTGGAGACAGTGACCTGGAAACCTGCCGAGTACACATCGAAAGATTGCAAGAGGTAGAGCGAGAGCAAGGGGCCTTGGGTGGGTGGTGGGGGAGTTTCGGAGGAAAAGAGAGAGGAAGAGAGAGAAAATTGAGAGAGGAGTTTAAGGGAGTTAGAGAGAGAAGAAGTGAATGGGGGGATAGAGTGGAAAAATAGAAAACGAGAATAAATGAGATTGAGAGAGGGTGGAGAAGAGAGTAAATAGAGAGAAGCAGGAGGTGAACAGGAGAAAAAAGGGGGAAGAACAGATAGGAATTAAAGGGAGGAGTACACTGAATGAGCACAAGGACTAGGAAGAAGAGAGGAGTGTAAAGGAGAGGAAAGAGGGAACTGGGAGAAAGGTGGTAAATGAGTGTGAGGAACATAGGAGAGGAAGCGTAAAAATGGCAAAGTAATGAGAGGGAGAAAAAGTAGGAAGAGGGATAAGAAATGGAAGTCAAGGACAAAGACTGAAAAAGAAAGAGACAGAGATGAAAGAGAATGCGGGTTTGAGGCAGACTATATATGGTGAAAGTAAATGGGAAGACATTATAGAAAAAAAAAACATGAACATTATAGGAAAAATGTGCTGAAACCTATGATGAAAATGATAATGATGGATGAGACTCCAGAAAGATATTCCTGGTGACGGCGCTTTAAACTAGAGCACTAATGTATACCCACCAATCACAGACTTAAGCTGGAGAAATATGCTAATGAGCCCCTTTGTTTTGCTTTGTTAAACTCTTTTTGGTTTTGAACAGGGGAATGGAGAGAGGTCTCCCTTACACACACACACACACACACACACACACACACACAATTCTTCCCTGCAATTGTTAATGAAGGACCCCAGGCAGTAAATAGGGCGTGAAATGTGCTGCAATTTGAGATCTCTGTAGTGCAGCTGGGTATTTATCTGCTAATTCATTTTCCATACTCACTCAAATACACATGCACACTCGCACAAACTCCCACAAGTAAATTGTAGGAACATTAAAAAACACAAAAAGCTTAGAAATACACTGTTCTGAGTTTAGTGGTGTCCAGTGCCTTATAGATATGCATGCGTGCTATGTTTATGTATAGTGTGAATGGTCTAGAAAAGGTAATTTGATAATCTAATGGGAGTTTCTGATAAACATTTTTTTCTATTCAGTGGTCATAATAATTAATTTTTTTTTATATTTTGTGTAGTCATTTTTTGTCCATTGCAAATTTAAAGATTTATACCCTATGCTAAATACATTTTTCATGTCGATATTATGAATAGTTTGGGAAGACTAACAAAATAAATAGAACTATATATTGTAACTAGAGGTCTGCATTTCCAGGAGGAAACGCGAGATGTTGCGCCGCTGAAACCCCTGTCCCCCGATCTCCCGCTTAAAGCAAGGTCGGCGGTACGGAAAACCCGCGTGGGTCGCTATGGTGAAGGTGTTGACTGCTAAGCTGCTGGTAGTGGGATGTTAAGAGAGCACTCTTCCACAGCAGTTTGCATTGGACTCTATGGCGCTCCGTAGGCCGTGAATGGAAAACGAAACATTTTGAATTCCACCTTTAAAAACAATTCCACCTTAAGAAACCCAGAATTGTATTGAGATGTCCACATCGCAGGCCAAAAGAGACTTAAAAGCAAAAAAAGATGGCCAATACATTTTAAATACCACCTTAAGAAACCCACAATTTTATTGAGACGTCCACCTTTAAAAATGACCACGTGAAATAAAGCTTAAAATGTTGAAAAGACAGCCAGTATATTGTGAATGAGGTATTCTTTAAAAATTCCACCTTAAGAAACCCTGGATAATTAAGACGTCCCCCTTAAAAATGACCTTTAAAGTGTTAGAGACTGCCTATGTCCTTCACACCTCTCCCCCTCAGTTTTTGCCTCTGCCCCTCCCCCCTCTCTCTCTCTCTCTCTCTCTCTCTCTCTCTCTCTCTCACACGTACGCTCACAGAATACAACTGACAGACTCACGATTCAATGAATCACCCGTAGCTCGAAAATTTTTCCCAACCAGAATTGAACGAAACATACCGTAGCGACAAGGACAGTCTGGCGCTCAAGATGGTGTAAAAAAAAATTGTGTTTGAGAAAGGGGAAATTTCTCCACCATTTAAAATTTAAATGAAAGTATAAGGAAGTTATGGTGAAATGTTCGGCAGAAAATTGAAAAAGAAAAAAATAATTTCAATGCGTTCCTATGGGAGCGTACCCACCCTCTGAACAAATGCTTATAGCTCGGAAAGATTTCCCCACATCACTTAACCGTATATACCGTTGCGACAAGGAGAGTCTGGGGATCAATATGGTAAATAAATATGCAGATTAAGTGAGAACTGAGCATGTTATGAGGAGTTAAATACAGGAGAAAAATTTAGAAACCGCACTCTGAGCCGTTCGAAAAATACAATGTGTATTAAAACGGACGTGATGGGACCCGGTATGCCCGGGTCCGACCGTCTGAAATCCTGTGTCCGTAGCTTGAAAAATGACTGAGTTAGAGCGCTTTGAAAATTAATTCCATAGAAATGACTGGGGAAAAACGGAGCGAAAAACGAGTGTAGCGGACGAACGAGTACGGGTATTGGAAAGCTGTATACAAGCCCACTTCGTCGCTATAGGACGCACGATTCCCAGTCGATAGCTCGAAAACTGCGAGACTAGTTAAGTGGACAAGAAACGCGGAATAATAATTTAAAAAACCAAATCGGATAACAATATATTACGTGTTGCTGCTTAAAGCAGCAGGCACAACATAATTATATATCTCTTAGTCGCTAGGCTCCATTAAAATCTTGGAGTAGTTAATTACTTATAGGAAAACTCCAAATCGTGAAGCATAGTTTGTAGTCTATGGTCAAGGTTTATGTATATGTGTATTTTTGGGTGTTTTATATGCTGGGGTTTCCTGCAGGACTTTGTGTCGTGTCACCCGTCTCTGCAGCGGCTCGTGCTCCAGGTGGGTGAGACAGCTGGGAGGTGAGAGAGACAGGCTCAGAGCAATTAGGAACAAGCTTGGAAAACATAATGCACAGTATTGTTTATGCAGTGAGCACATGCACTCACACAGGCACATTTTTTATTTTTTTAGTTTATTTATTTATTTACATACTCGTTTTATTTATTTATTTATTTTTTCTGAAAAAGAGGAACTTGTTGACCTCTGCTCCTGACCAGGATTCTTTTGGATTTTTGGAGGATGTTTTGTGTTCCCCTGAGTGGGAGACTGAAGTGGAAAACAGATGTTTGTTAGAAAAAAGGGGGCTTCCTTTTGGACTGAGGTGGATTGTCCTCTCTGCCATCATGTTTATCCCCTAACCCCTCTCCCCATATCCACTTCTGTTTACCCCAAATCCGACTATACTCACACACACACACACACACACACACACACACACACACACACACACTGTCTTCTGTCCGTGGTTTGAGGGGATGTTACATAAGCTTCAATTAATTTTTTGGCGACTTACCATAACCCTAACCATAACTATTACAACGCTAACCCTAATTTTAACCATAAATCATCTTCAACAAGGGACTTGATTTTTGTCCTCACAGTATCTGTGTGTAAATATATTTTGGTCTCCACAACAATATGAATATCTACACAACTCCTCCCTACATCCCCCCCACTCCATTCCCCCATCCCACACACATATGCACTTGAGCTTTAATAGGGCCTATATTTTTGGTTCCATTGTATTGATACCAAACCCAAAAATCTCTTCAGACCTGACTACCACAAAAATGAGGTGAAGTAAAACTCTACATTATTAATAAAAACCCTACATTATTGGCTGTTAAAATACATTAGTGGGAGTGACAGCCATCAGATCACTGATGAAGAAGTTTCACTTTAATGAATGCTGACACCAGTGTGAGTGACTCTTTAATTTCAGTTCGTATGCTGTAAGAATAATGTGGTAAATACCATATCACAAAGGGGCGGTGAGTAACTTGAATTTACGTTTTTAATTCAAGCCAAAACTGACATGAATTAGGTGTACAAATAAGTTTTAAAGTGTTTTTTTTGTGTGTGTGTGTGTGTGTGTGTGTGTGTGAAACAAATTCGTATAATACGAAATTCAGACATTCACATGCTCTTTTGTAGTTTTATAGTACCTGTTGTGTAGTATTAAAGATGACATCTGTCAAGTAATTCAACAAAAAGAACCTAAAAATTAGTTTGAATTTTGAAAATGGCAAGTGAGAACAATGAATTTGTCACTGTATTCATTTTGAGTTCCTTTAAGGATGATGTGGTCCAGAAGCATGTGCATCCATTTGTTCTGCTCTTGGGGCTAATATTGTATCTAAAAAATGTGTGGATTTTGGTTTAGACTATTTAAACGTCTTGATGTTAACGATCATGGCCATGGCCCATAAATAGTTTTTAATAAAATGACAATGGTTGTTTTTTAATACTAGGCAATAGACTATTTTATTTATGAATTACAATTACATTACGATGGGCGGCACGGTGGGTGCAGCAGGTAGTGTTGCAGTCACACAGCTCCAGGAATCTGGAGGTTGTGAGTTTAAGTCCCACTCCGGTCGACTGTCTGTGAGGAGTTTGGTGTGTTCTCCTCGTGTCCACGTGGGTTTCCTCTGGGTGCTCCTGTTTCCTCCCACGGTCCAAAACCACGTTGGTAGATGGATTGGCGACTCACGTGTTCATATGAGTGAGTGTGTGTGTCCTGTGAAGGACTGGCACCCCCTCTAGGGTGTGTTCCTGCCTTGTGCCCAGTGATTCCGGGTAGGCTCCGGACCCACCGCCGCCCTGAACTGGATAAGCAGTTACAGATAGTGAATAAATGAATTACGTTACAGTACAATTACAGTGTAGTATATTACACAAATATTCTTTACAACTTATTTGTACACCTAATGTATATGAAAAGATTGTGACTATATTTCATGCTCTAACACATACACATACATCATTTAGAATTCAATATCTTCCCTTTAGTCATTCCTCCTTGTTCCTAAGCGCTCCTCAGATGTGTTTAGTTTTGTTTGTGAGACTAGATGTTAGCTTGTGTGGAGTTATTAACTTGTGTATTTATTGTTTAATGGCTTTTGCATGCATGTGTGTGGAAAGTGCTGTCATGCAAGTATCAGTAGAGTGTGGCTCTTCAGCTGCATGCTTAGAACTTTTAAACTGTTTTTTTATATTTTCATTTTAATCTGATATTGTATTGGTGTTTTGGGAAAATCGATCTCTGCTATTAAATGCAAGCTTTCATTACACCCTCTTTGGTTTATGCAGTGGAGGAATTTCTTCCACCTTTATGATTACTTTATCCATTTTACCACCTCTTGCTATGTTTCCGTTTGGTAAAACTGCCTCCAGGTAAATGCACACAACCACGATAAGAGCATTAAGCCCAGCTGGCAACTCTGAAGACTGTCTTGAAAAATAAATCTCATACATGCATCTAGGGCTGGATAATATGGACAAAATTTATATCACAGTATATTTCTTAATTGTGGTTGATACATTATAATTTTAATATCAATATAAACAATATAGAAGCCACAGAAAAGCTGCCAAGAGCAAACAAGAAACTTGATATCATGGTCAAACAAAAACCTTATGGTGCTGTCAATATTAATATTAATTGTTCAATCATTCATTCATTCAGTCTGTAACCACTTATTCTGTTCATGGTTGCAGTGGGTCCAAAGTCTCAAGGCAACACAACTGTGGACACTTGAGTAACCAATCCTTCTGTTTGTTTTTGGACTGTGGGAGTAAACAAGAACACCGAGAGGAATCCCATACAAACACAGGGAGAACACACCAAACTCCTCAAAGACGAACCCACAACCCCAGGACCCTGGAGCTGTGTTACAGCAACACTAACTTTTGCACCACTGTGCCACCCGATATTAATAGTGTTAAAACAAAATTTAAATTGAGTGCAATGAAGTAAGGGGGCAGCACTCTATAATGAATATTAGTCAGTGACTAATGCTGTTAATAATGTATATTGAAATATTGAAAATGTGTTTAAAAATAATGTCATTTTTATTTATTCATTCATTCATTCATTATCTGTAACCGCTTATCCAGTTCAGGGTCGCGGTGGGTCCAGAGCGTACCCGGCGCAAGGCAGGAATACACCCTGGAGGGGGCGCCAGTCCTTCACAGAGCAACACAGACATACACACACACTCACTCACACACTCACAATTTTGAGTCACCCATCCACCTACCAACAAGTGTTTTTGGACTGTGGGAGGAAACCGGAGCACCCGGAGGAAACCCACGTGGACACGGGGAGAACACACCAACTCCTCATAGACAGTCACCCGAGCGGGAATCAAACCCACAACCTCCAGGCCCCTGGAGCTGTGTGACTGCGACACTACCTGCTGCGCCACCGTGCCGCCCCATTTTTATTTAAACATTTAATATTGTGATATATTGATATATATGTGATATATATTGAATTATTCTCCAGCCCTAGGTGTGTCATATCTCACATTTGTTTTTTAACTCACTTTTATTCAATTGTAAATGTACCAGTGTGAACTGAAATTAATGTGTAAGTTTTTTTTTTTTTTGCTCAGTCTGGACCAAGGGAATCAAACTACAAGTCTGAACACACCCTAAACATTCTATTTTTAATATATTATGTAAAGATTCATATGGGTGGTTTGTTAAAAAGGTAAAATGCATCTGATAATAATCATTCATTGATGTGTTAACTTACAAGAGTTGAACACTTGCTTTCTTTCCTTTCCCCCCCCCCCTCTCTTGTTTCCTGTAATATTCTTCCTCGCTATCCTGTACTGCAGGCAGGTGATGAGGCCAAGTCAAAAACACTGTCGTCTCAGAGACTGTCACCAAAGTGGTGTTTCCTGGACTGTAAGTAATGCTTTAGAGTTACTTTTCAGAGCCACTTTTTATTTTTTGCTCATGTCTCACTCGGTTGTGTCTGGACATTCATTTGAATGATGCAGTGGTGTCACACTTGAATCAAACCTAACTTCCTGTTTAATTTCTCCATAATGGTGTAGGCCTTGCTCCAAGGATAGAGATGAATCTGATAAGTGATCAGTTCCGAAAGGTTAGAGGTAAATGGAGTTAGCTCTGAGATCAATGCTACGGCATGTGAATAATGAAAGAGGAAAGTGTTATGTAAATGTTACAAACCCACAGCTTCTCCTGAGGTACTACAACATGGCACCCTGTCTCTTTTGCCCTCTTACCCCAACCTCGAAGAAGAGCAATGCTGCTCAGTGCCCCAACTGTGATTAAATAAAGGTTAAGAAAGGTTTTGACTGAGAAGTGAGTATCCACACTGACATTTCAGCTCTAATGAACTGGTCATTACTATGCCAGCATTACTTTCAGAGGGGGGAGGGGGTGATAGATGAAGAGAGAGAGAGAGAGGGAGGGAGGGAGGTGCCATTTGTGTACATTAATTGGATGTCTGACATGATGGACTCAGTGGGGTTTTCTCCCTGTGCCAATTCTCACTTCCAGACCAGCTCTGATTGTGCTCATTTCTCATGGAACAGAAGCCATAAAAACACACACACTGACACAGTATTAGCTACTGAGCTTACACTGTGAAACAGGATCTACAAATGCCATGGAAACAGACTTCAGACCTCAAATGAACCTGGCAAAAAAAGTGTACCAACCACAACCATTAATGCTAACATCACCATGTGCTCTCAAACCATTAAAGCCTTCTTTGTATCCTTCGAAACAATTAGAATTTCAGAACCTACCACCTAGCTTTGCAGAACCATTACAGTAAACACCATTACTCTGGTCAGAGCCATTAAGTATGTCTGAAACCATCACATATGTCACTGTGCTCTCAGATTCATAACCATAAAACTCTGTGGCCAGAAAAAAGAAAAAGAAACCTCCAAAAAGCATGGGAATCCCAAATTATGGACCAGTTCAGCAAGCACTACTCTACTCTAAAATCATTATAGCTAGTGATACCCAAGAAAGAAAAAACATCAAAGTTAGGGTTCCTCTACATCCGAACAGGGATCTAGCCAAATTTGCATTTTAGCATGAGAAACATCAACTGTAATAGATATGTTTTCTTTAGTGCTACCTTTTGCTATTTTTTTTTATCTCTATGGTCCATCAATAATCTCCTTTCTGTTATTATGTGTCTATCCCAAACCATACTTCTCTACATATACATTTTAACATTTACCATTTACACATAACATTTATCTATTCTCCAGAAACATTATACCCATCTCTATTCAGACTGTTCTTTTTAAACTTTAAACTTTTTAAGAGCTGAATTAAACATAAGTGATCTGGAATCAGGAGAATTAATAGTGTAATTTAGTTTTACCCTTAAGTTACAGCAGTTTATTATGAATAAGCATGGGAATGGTGGTATTCCCTTCACTCTCTGCAAAAGGGAATATAACAATTAGATGTCAGGAAGCAAAGATGGCTTTTATTCTTTAATTAACTCTTTAATCCTTTGTTAAACGATCTGCAGTTTTTCTGTTTTTCTGTTTGAGGCATAATTTCACTGTTGCAGTCAGAGAGGACACACTTAGCAAAGAAAAAAACAAAGCAAATACATATCATTCTCCCCACCTTTCTCAACAACCTTTAAATAAATGACAGTTAGGTCCATCTCAGAATTTTATTTATATTTTTGTAATGGTCTATTAAAACATGATCAGAGGCTGTAGTAAACAAGAAACAATCCACCTTGAAAAACTGTAGCGAAATCTTGGTTGTAGGTTCAGCTGAAGTCATTTGCTTATTTAATCATTGTTTTGGTATTGAACTGAACCAGGGCACAGCTGTCAAAACTGCCTTAAAATCTTGGCAGCCATTTTGTGCAGAACTAGACGACTTCCCTTCATATAGCAGAGGAAGGGGAGGGAAATCAGAGAAAGATAAATTCAGAATTAGGTCTTTCAGGGTTGATGAGAGACATGCATTAAGGAAGGTTTAACAGAAACTTGAAAACCTCTGATTTTTACCCCTCATTTCCTCTACTGGATGGAACTCACAGTATTGCAATATGTTCTAAGTAGATCAACGTGTGAGTTGCTATTTAAGTTTGAATTAAGCTAATGTGAAATTATACCATCAGTGGGTGCTGATAGAATCCGTACCACTTTTGAGAACTTTCAGACTTCCATCCATCCATTATCTGTAACCCTTATCCAATTTAGGGTCGCGTGGGGTCCAGAGCCTACATGGAATCATCGGGCGCAAGGCGGGAATACACCCTGGAGGGGACGCCAGTCCTTCACAGGGCAACACAGACACATACACATTCACTCACACCTACGGACACTTTCGAGTCGCCAATCCACCTGCAACGTGTGTTTTTGGACTGTGGGAGGAAACCGGAGCAACTTTCAGACTTCGGGGTTTTATTTATTTATTTATTTATTATCAGGTATGATAGTGGTTAATCAAATGCATACAGCATTATTTTGGGTTTCTGAGGGTATAGTCCAGGGGTGGGCAATCTTATCCGCAAAGGGCCGGTGTGGCTGCTGGATTTAAGTCCATTCAGGCTCAAGCACACCTGATTTCACTCCTTTAATTAGTTGACTTGAGTAAAACAAATGATCATGTGACCTCCTGGTTGGTTGGAACAAAAACCAGCAGCCACACCGGCCCTTTGCGGATAAGATTGCCCACCCCTGGTATAGTCAATGGAAGAGCTACAAGATAACATTTTTGTTGGTGGTTTTATATATGCTTTCATATATGTTCCAAGTTTATATACAAGAAGCTTATTCTATGAAATAAGAATTAACTTAAAAAAACATAAATAAATAAAAAAAACAGCCTACACTGTTGAGTCTGAAACACCTGCAGGTGTGTTCAAATAGAACCCAGGTCTCTCACATGTAAGCCAATGGTGTTACTGTACCACACCAACCACAAACAGTTTCAACATCGAGATTTCTTCATATATCAGTGTGTTTTAAGGCTTCACTGTTTTCAAATGATTTCAGTTAATTCCTCTCAATATATAACTTCACAATTGCTCAGTGATCACTCTAAATACATCAACAGTACAAGCCAGTAGCTAATTAATTCGCTTGGGGGAATTGAGCTGGTTACAAGAGTAGGATTTGTAATCTGCCTGGGGTCTTCACAAATGGTTCCGTCTGAGCTGACCTCTGACTTTGTCTAAAACATTTGTTTTAATTAAAATGTGTTAAAATGTGAGGTTAGGAACGATAGGGAATGTTTCATCCATTGTCTCCTACTCTCCTTTATGCATCCTAACATTTTTTTGTTAGGTGTCCTCAGTTTTCAGCCTACAGTTTTCAAATGGTGCCTCTTTTTAATTCCTTTTACAATCAATATACAGTGCCACTAATGTTCATCAGTGGCCACTATAGGAAAGAAATAGCCTTTAAGTACTGTTACATTGCCATTAGGAAACCTCTAATGTGTACCTTTAATCTTGTTTCTTGTAGCGACAACAGCTGATCGATTCTACAGGATTGATCGAGCCCAGGTGAGACTGAATAATGGGACCAATGCACTTGTACTCACTCATTACTAATTATTCTTGTGGGTTTTAATAACATTTATAGACTTCACATAGAGTCAGTTTACATTTCATCTTCTTTGTATGGAAATCTTGAGACATTCCAGTTTAAGGTCATAATGAAAGATGCATTTTGTTTAGGAGCATCTTCATTACGTGACGGAGATTTCTCAGGACGAGCTGTTTATTTTAGACCCAGAACTGGTAGTCACGGAAACTGTGAGCACATCCCCAGGCATGCCTGACCTGCTAGACTCATCGGGAGAGAACTCTTCAGCTCAGCAAAAATTTTCCTTCCCATCATCCTCCTCTTCTCCGCCTTCCTCTCCAGTGCCCAGGTCAGACATTGTACTTTGAAACATTAGCTCAAAAAATCTTTGAAGCCTTTTAGGCTGTTTGCTGTTAATTATGTCTCTAACGATGTTTTGATTAATGAACTGAAGTGCAGGCCCCTTTAGAGCAGAGGACACTTTTATAGTCACGTAATTACCACTAATATTAGAGCTGTGAATATGGCACTGTTGTAGATTAGATTTATACTATACTGCCTGATGTAGGTCACAAGAGAGGTGTAAATTTTGGTGATTAATTTACTGTTTTAGTTTGTTGTTCAAACATTAGCATTTATATTAAAAGGGACATATTATGCATAACTCACATTTCGCATGCTTTTATATTTCCATTTGGGTCTCTACTGCTACTGTAAACAGTCCAAGCATGAAAAATAACCATCCATCCATTTTCTCTGAGTCAGCTGAAAGATTATGGTGACGTCACATTAAGGAAATTTGCATAGACCCACCCTGGCACCACCCCTCACCTGTGTAAATATGAGATTGGTGGGGCATGGCCAGCAACAGTTTATTTGCATAAAAGTGACAGAGCCCTTAAACGGCTCAATCTGAAAGGGACTGAAACTGGCAAGAGTTGAGCTGGTGAGATCTCTTTATGTGAGAATGATTTCGTGCAAAGAACTTCATGAACGTGTTTTGCATAGCCCAGCCTTTCTCAGCCAGGGTGCCGACAAAAATATTCTGACATTACTGACATAAAAATAAAATGATAGGTACAAAATTTTAAATGAAAATGTAGCTCATTAGCTGCCTCGCACATCATCATAATTTGTGTGTGTGGGTGTGTGCGCGCTCGTTCGTCCGTTCGTTAGTTGCGTGGCTTCAGATCTAAGCTCACACTCTGGTGCTCATTTGTGGAACAGGGCAGGTATGAGATGTTTCCCTTATGCAGTGAACATTCAAACAGCAGAACACTGTCGGAGCTTCTCTCTCAGCATCTGAAAATGAAAAAACAGTTTGACTGGGTCTATGCCCCTTGGAGTTCATGTGCACTTGCCATTGCTGGTACAGAAGCAACTGGCAGAGATCAGGGAATATCGCACAATAAAAATCAAATTTCAAGACATTGCTTTGGATACCTTTTGGATATCTTTGGAGAATGAGTACCCAGTAGTTTCAAGCTGTGCCACTGAAATTCTTCTACCCTTCTCTACAACGTATTTCTGTGAACTGAGCTTTCTGAGCCTAACTTACATCAAGAACAAGTACAGAGAGCGACTGAGAGCTGTGGACCAGGGGCTCCCTGTCTGTGTCTCATCCATTCCTGCCAGAATAGGGCGGTTGTATGCATCGTCCCAAGCTCAGATTTCCCATTGATTGTAAGTCACATTTACCCCTTTCTGTCTTATGGTGTCGGTAGTCACTTATGGTGTGTGTAGGCTGTCAGATGGATGCAGAGCCATGTTTTTAAATACATTTTAGGTTGGAGTAACTTGAAATTTTGCATACTTTTAATTCATGCCCTGAGAGAAAAAAGGTTGAGAAATGCTGGTATAGCCCATAGACTTATTCTAACTTGTAATATGTACCATTTACATGGTAATGTATTAGTTGCATATTCAAACTGTATTCAAAATATGTCTACTTTATTTTTTTAGAAAATGTGTTTTAAGGGCTGTGGGTTACTGCTGTATTCTTTCATGTATACAAAATGGGCCTCATTCCTGAAAGGCGTGCAGAACGATTTTTCATTTGCAAAACTTTCATTTTCATTTTTTCATAAATATCTGGATTCATCTATATGTTCGTAATGTAAGTAGATGCATACAAAATTTACACCTGCTCCTGAAAATGTGTAATTTGTGCTTTTGTGTTCAAAATACGCTGAAAGAGTCACCTGATATGACTACACTTTAAATTAATCAATTAATTAATTATTTAAAAATATACAGACTAAATAATTAAATAATAATTCAATAAAAAAATCTAACGAAATCTTTCCTCTTCCTAATACAGCCTGTAATTTAGAGCAATTTACACTAAGTAAAGGGCAATTGTTTGCTAAATTATTTTGCTACTCATGTGGTCAGTCAGTTACTTAATGTGGTTTAATCCAATATAATAGTATAGGGTCTGTAATACCCATTTGTGTAAATGGATGATCTTGCCCTGCTGCTGGATTTAACAGAGAACCCTGCGGAAAGGACTTTAGTGTCTTTGGAGACTGTACAGGTTCATGGTTCAATAGCTGTGACTACTCACTGGTTAGTTAACTTTTGAGAGGCATTCATTTGTATTTTTGCAACATTTTAGAATCAGCTTTGAGAAGGGAGTCCAACAGATCCCTTACTGTTCTCAAACCTGTAGGTGCTGTCCGTGCTTGGCTCCTTGGACACTGGAACATTTTAAGTCCTCAATCATCCAAGTACCATCCTAGGAATTTTAAGCTATTATACTTAACAAACTGCAACTGGCACAGTGTATAAATGTGCATGGTCGTGCACTTCTAGTATTTATAACTTGCTTCATACAAGACAAATGCATTTAAAGCATGCAAAGCAGGAATAAAAAACACAGGTATTTATCCCTCTATGAGAGACCATAGATAGTCAAATGGCCCAAAACTCATCAAAGGAGGTTGTGTCAAAAATAAACGCTTTTAGCTTCCAAGCATGTTCCCACAATTTTTGCAAAATCATGCAGGAAAAACTGTAGTTAATGTGCAGTTTTGTGCAAATGTTTTAGGCACCTAAAACTGTAATTATTATTTTTTGTATTGTATCTTCTCAGTAAGAGTGGTGGTTTTATAAAATGATGTAGAATTACAGTAAATACAAAAATATAATAAAATCAAAAGAACTTTTAAAGTGGTAAATGTGTTGTGAGTGTTGTGGTAAATGTCAGGATTGGATGGTAACCTCAGGTAATACTAGACTGCCACGAGGGGAGATTGGAAAAAAGGGTTAAACAACCAACACATTAAAAAATAAAGTATTACAACTTACTAAAATAAGGCTATTTTTATTTATTCTAATATTAGTTTTATTAGCAAATAAACTCTTTCTGCTCAGATACATAACTTCCAGTAACATCTAGTATTTTCAGGTGCCTAAAACCTTTGCACTGTATTTATATCTCTTTGAATAGCATAATCCATCTAATGCCTGGCTATAATAGTCCATATGTGAGTAAAACATTAAATATAGAATGAAAATTAAAGGTGCAAATTTGAATGCACTTGTTGTTTTCCGCTGAGAACAGTTGTTTTCTTTCAAGATTTTGAAGGCGTTTTTCAGGAATATACATTTACTCATAAATCAGATGCAATTGCAGCTTGCTTGTGTTTTTACAAATGTTTCGTGAATAAGGCCCAATGTGTTCAAAGGTTTGTGTATATGGTGAATTCCCCTCTTGGAACGTTCACCCATTGTTCACACAGATGTCCATATGTGCATGTATCTCCATAAAAAAAAAATCCGGAGAAAAGGATTTCAGATGTGCTGCAAATATTCATTTAAAGTAGATAAAATAAGTCATGCCAGATGAAAGACATTCATTTTGTCAGAATAAATACAAGCTTTATTTTTGAATACCCCCAACATTCATCATCTCTGTGCAATTTCATCATTGCTTTTATTATAACTGTTTTCAGAACATGTTTTCTATTTATTTTTAATATACAGGATAAAAATAGTTTTTGGTAATGGACCAGGAGCAGCAAATGGAGATTAGGCTCAAAAACCCTGGAATTTATTTATTTATTTATTTTTTAAAATCTTGTACTGGTTTAAAAAAATGCAATCTCAGTGCATAAAAATGTAATATATGTGCAATGAAATACACACAAAGAGATGCACATTGACCATTCACATTCTGTGAAATCAACTTGTACATGTGTGAGGTGTGTGGGATTGTGTGTGTGCGAGATGGAGCAGGGTGTAGAAAAAAAAGAAACGTTCCCCCTCCAGCGCTGCGCTTGATCTGCACCTCTATTTATAGATGCCTGAAAAATCCATACAACACCACGACTTGTGCTAATCTCCCAGTGAGGAGGGCTGCATGGGAGCGTGTATGCATATATTTGTGGGTGTGTGTGGGTGTATGAGTGGCTTGATTTTGGTATATGCCGTTTGGTATATGATTGGAAAAGGCAAGCAGTGATGTTCGAGTGTTCTTTCACTTGAAGAAGACGACTTCATTTTATATGATTGTTTACATGAAAAATGGTCTCAGACTTTTACACAGCAGACAGACCTAATGTTCTGTGAACATGAAGGAAAAATAGTTTCTATTTGGTTTCTATTTCTTATCTTTTTATTTCCCTTTCAGACAGATATAGATTGCCAGTGTATCCACCTGTGTGTGTGTGTGTGTGTGTGTGTACTTATGTATCATAGCTGTCCAAACAAAAACATGCATCTCCAAAATAGTAACTGTATATCTTACATTTGAATTGAAGGTTTATTCGTCATGACATTTTCATGCAATGTTCAAATGTGGACAGTCGCTGTGTTCAAATGATGTAGAAAACTAAAGATAGATACATGTTTTTCTTTGAACTGTGATGATACATGTGTATCCTTGATTTTACTCTTTTTGTCAGGACATGGCAGTGAAGATATTCATTGGTCCCCATAAGAAATGTTATTTACACATATTTCAGTTTATTAAAGTTGTCAAAGTATTACCTCCAGGGTGCTGATAGAGGCTACAGCTTCCTGTTGAGTTCCTTCTAGCTTGGAGTTAGAAATAGCTGTATTTATCTATAATAACACATGTACTCCTGTTAAAAAAAAAAAAGGGTTGCTTGCCAGCCATTTATGTGCAAATGTAAAAGGTACTGGCTGTGTGCTGCTCTTTAGTGTTACAAATCAAACATTCACTGCAACCATTATTGTCATTCAACACACACAGCCTCTTACTGCTGTTCAACAATCAAATATCAACTGCAGGTTTATGAAAACAGTCACATGCAAAATTTGTTCATTTTTCAGTGTTTAAAAAAAAAAATCTGGAGGGAGCAAAGAGTTCACGTGGCCCCATACGCAGCAGTTTCTATCACAGTGAGCATTAACTTCAGAATTTCAGCAAGTTATAAGTTTGAATATTGGGTTGCTTACGCCACAGTTTTCAATCACTGTGTTCCATGTGTTCATGCTTTCAGTCAGTTCAGGGCACAGTTTTGGCTGAATGCTTGTTCACGGGTTTCTGAATTCAGTATAAAGCCATGAATACAGCAGGTGTGCGGTGCTTTTTTTCCATGGAAGACCGATAGGAAGTTACCATGTCGTCAGCATTACCAGTGTGTGTGAATGTGTATGCATGTGTGCGTGCGTGTGTGTGTGTGAGCATTCACCTCATTAAACTGGATTCTAATATTGAAGGAAACTGTGCTGCAGCCATGCTTTTCATGCCTTGAACCAAAGTCTCTGCAGAGTTGGAGCACGTTGTGCCTGTGACATTGCCATGCACTCGTGAAGTTAACTTCTTAAAAGCGCACACACACAAAAACCCTAAACATGAGTCTTCAGCTTTTATTCGATGCTTGAGAATGATTGAATATGACTTTTTTTTTTTTTTTGGGAGAGGTCCAGAGTCTCACTATGGTAAGGACCCTGACTGCCACAAAGCATCAGATGTAAACCAGAACTCTCTGCTTAAGGCATTTCAGTATCTCAATATGCTGTAGATAACATCTCATAGTCATTCTCAATATCACATATTTCCACCTGTGCTGTTTCCTCACAGGCTTGTCACTTTAGAAATGTTCCCGTTATTTTATAGGTGGGCAAAAATCAGCTTCTATTGACAAGCTTAAAACATATAGATTCATAACAATCCCTTGTTCCATAAAGAATAAAGCCTTGTAGGAAGTTCAGCAGAAAATTGGCTAGAAAAAACAGGTAGCACTGATAAACACTGCATGGTACTCAGTTAGAAAAAAATCCAGCATTTGTGTCTTGGTTTTTGTATATTTTGTGCACAGAATTATACTGACAATTGGTGCTTGAATACATGAGTGTTACTGGTTGGGATTTGTTTTACATGCAGAGGATAAAGTTGGTGTTTTGAATTTGAAGTCTATGGTACGTACCCTACTCTGCTTTTTTGCTTTTCCATTAGGTAAATTTAGTCCCTTTTTTATTATAATTTTTGGTTTCCATCTGACTCTCTTTTCTATCTGACAGTGGTAGCTTGAAAAATTATGCTGTGGTCTTTTGAAGAGTCTCTTAGAGTGTTGGCAGAAGAAAGAATCCAGACAGACCTGGACAGTGCAACAAGGAACTGAAAAATATGTAGTGATCTGTTTGAACTGATGTGCGGGTCCATGTTCTGTCCAAAAAAATGTGCATACATAATGGGCAGACAGCACTTAACCTTATCCCTGCTGCTGTTGTAGTTTCTGAGGGCCGTGGTTCTGCTACGTTTTGTGAAAGAGCTGTAGTCGTGGAAATCGAACCTGGTACCAGGTCCCAAAAAGGGTTGAGTAGAGTAAAGTAGAATATGTACCATGGAGTGGAATAGTGCCTATTGATACTATGTCTCCAGATGTTTAAAGAGAACGTCTATAATTGTGGGGAAATGCAGTTCTCCTTGGTTTGCTTGCATTCAGAAGCTACATATCTTTGAAGGTAGAATGGTATGTTTGACAAGGAAAATGACTTCTGTTTGTACATGGATGGAGTTGAACTTGTCTGTAAGTTTTTATTCACTGTTTGAATTACCACAGAAACTCATTTGTAGCTCAAGTTGTTTCATGGGTTTTTTTTTTTTTTGGTCTATTTACTTTCATGCAGTTAGCAGTCTACTAGCCAAGTCATTTTGTTATTTTTCTCGTTTACTGATTTACTAGGGATTAAAATTGTGAACGTTGCCTTTAAGGTGCACCCATTGTAGACAATGTGCTCATTATGTCAGTAGAAAAAGCTTAAAACTAAATGGGATGCTATGGAGGAGCTGCACATGACCTTAATGTCACCATGCAGAAATTGAAGTGGGAGATAGAGGTATAAAGCCCCCTAGCACTAGGTTTTGAAGCCGTGCTGCTTCTGTTTTCTAGAGCGATTCTGCTTTATCCAATCCCTCTGGGATGAGCTGAAGTGGCTCTTGTAATCTAAGCTTAATCATCCAGCATCAGTACCTCACCTCACCAACGTTTATGTGGCTGATAGCAATCCAGTCCTCACAAATTTCAAAGGAGAACAAACTCTGTAATACCATTCAGAAGAAACTTAGTTTGAGAAGCTCCACTAGCTTATTAAAATATTAAAGGTAATATTATACTTATAATATTTTTTCTTCTATTTTTGATATTATGATATTATTGATGTGCTGTGAGCTAGTGTGAAGAACAAAGTTTGTTTCCAGATAATCCACATAGATAAACAGTACACTTGGTTTAACACAATGAAGTATTTAACCTCCATAAAACTAGGTATTGGATGATAACCTTAAATAATACTGGACTGCCACATAGAGAGATTCGGATAGGGTTAAATCAACACATTAACAATCAAACAATATTTTGGACTGTGGGAGGAAACTGGAGCACCCGGTGGAAACCCACGCGGACACGGGGAGAACACACCAGACTCTTCACAGACAGTCACTGGACTTTAACCCACAACCCCTGGATCCTGCAGCTGTGTGACTGCAACATTACCTACTGCCCCACCGTGCCGCCCCATTCACAATCAGATTATCACTATTTAATTTTCTTTGTGGTTTTCTTCAGTAAAACATGGTATAAAGTGAGCCATTCTAAATATGTTCAGGTTCTTACAAAAGTCCAGAGACTCACTATTACACAGAGTGCAAAAACTTTAGTCTCTCCAGTCACAGTGCTGGGCCCATGATTATGTCAGAGTGTACCGATGAAGCTTAAACGAGCAAAACAATAATAAGGAGCGTAGGAAAAAATTGAACAGATTGAATATGTTGGAAACGCTGAAACAGAGAAGAGTGAACCAAGCAAAAATGGCTAAAAAAAAGATCTGCTGCTACTGGTGCCTCAATACTGGCTACTCTTGCTGTATAAGTAACAGGTGTGTTAAATTCAGAAAAGCTAGGGTTAGGGTTAATTTCCCTAAAGAGATTAAAAAAGAGATTTTTCTCTCTTCTCCTCTCTGCAGAAAACTGCTGTGGTATATGACCCTTTTGGTATTTTGACCAAAGCAAGTCACACAGGTTTCAGTAAAGAGCTGTGCTGACTTTCGTAACATGGTTATAATATGTCAAAAATAATCTAGTTAATATTAATATTAATCGCCCTGAAATTGGCCCAAAACCTGATAATTTCATAACCAGGCTATATATTATCCATATCCATATTGTGGAGCAGACCTCTAATCCAGCCCCAGAGAACACACTTGTGTATCTGTGAGGCTGCTCTGGGTCATTCCTACTGTTCCCAAACCTTTGTACATTATATAAGTAAGGTCAGTAAACATCAGATTGCTGGCACTGTGGTTAAACCTTATCCCCCTACGCTCAGCCCACACTAAAAGTAGAGAGATGTTTGGTATATTTTAGTTATTGTTATATTGTAGTTGTTGTTTCCTGTATTGCAGCCCATTGGATATTAATATTCCCCCAAAAAATGATCCTAATACTTGCAGATCCAGAATGTTGATTATATAATATAATCAATACTGAAACTCAACATGACATGCCTCAGAGCACTTGCATTTGGAATCAGATGATGTAATACATGCATCAGTGGCTGCTACATATGCGCCATCCATTGAGTCCAAAATTCACTCCAATCACAGCCATATGCTGACTATATTACATAATTGTAACTGATTGAAAAATCTGATTGTTCTACAAGTTTGTAATTGAATGACGGGGTGCTCACCGTGTTTCTGATGAAATGGCCAGTCACATGTTTTGAAGTTCGTTTGCCGGCCTCTCTCCACGGCCCCCAGAAAGTTGATTCTGGTTCCTAGGTGCCTAATGATCAAAACCAAATGTTTCTTTTATCTCACAAGCTGTTAGAACTGTTTGTGACATGGCTTTCTTGATCTTGTCTGCATCTAAAGCACACATTGTGAATTATTAAAGTAACATCAGATACATTTGTTATTGTGCAGTGAGCTGTGTTCGTCCTCATTGTGAAATATTTGTTCTTTCTGGCTTTACTTTAGCAGTGTGTTTATGAGGCATTACCAGGCAATATGAACTGATATCCCTGAGCAAAAACAGTCTCCAAGCTGTTTGTGCCTCCATTTCAACTTCCTGAACAGTCAATTCATTAAAACAGTTGTTGACTTTCTGTATTTCTCTTGGCCAGGCATCAGACATTCCACAGAGCTTTTATCATCTCCCCCCTAACCTTTTGTTTTACGTTTTTTCTTACTTTTTTTAAATTATTTTTTTATTGATTCATGTTTGTTTATTTATTTACTTACTTACTTACTTCCCTCTTGCTTTTCTCTCTACCATTTTTAGGTACTTTTCAGTTTGTGTTGTATTTGAAGCCTACATCCTCGTACAAGCATACACACACAGACACATATTCAGCTATATTTTTTGGATTGTTGCACTCTTGATCACTCTGGGGGATGGAATAATGATCCCACACTGAGTCAACGCACTTTTTTAGCTCCACTTGCATATAAAAAGATGACACAAACAGGTGAGTTTAGCCTGTGGGTGGAGGTCTGTGGTATTGAGAAAGCTTTGACCTAGCTTTGGTGTTATACAACTTTTAACCCCTCTTATATTCGCTTAGGAAAAGTCTGAACTTTTTTTTTTTCAAATAGAAAAAAATGCTGAATTACACAACCCTAAACAACAGTAGCCTAGTAATGCACACTCTCAGAAAGAACTGTCGCTGTGGTTGTACCTTCAAGTGTACATATTACTTTAAAGTACTTTTATCTAGGGAACATATTTGTGCCATATTCTCTATTAATGGTAGATTTTTAAGGTTTGTTGTTTTCATACTCCCAATTTCATCTACATGACTCTGTGTTCTTTTTATATGTTTTTATATGTTCTGTAGTGAAATATAACAAATATTCACCTCTCCTTCTGTAAAAGTGAATTTAATGTAACACAACTGGATTATAAAATCACTGTTGCACTTTTAAAAGGACATTTACACAGTGTGTAACTTAAATAAAATATAATGTACCTGTACAGTACCTTTGGCATTATAAATTTTACAACTTAAAGTTGTTCATGTGGCGGTGATATTCCGTAAATTACAGAAGCTGAAAGTCCCTATAACACTTGAAGTGATTTGGTTTAATTACCTACGATCAGTCATATTGAAGAGCCACATAATGAGTTCTGTGATGTTTGAGTAGCTTGATTTGTACAAGAGATCAGAGCATAATAAGATGGAGCAGCTTCATGAAAGATAAAGTCAAATATGCAAATCTAGAGAGATCAGACAGTGATTAGACAGCACAGATGTAGCGAATCTAAGCTTCTGTTGCATGTGTCAGCTTTCATTTGTCAGGAGTTTTTAGACCATACAAATATCTTTGACAGCTTTTGGTTTTGCTAAAGGAATGAAATGGCAAATGCCCACTGGCTTGCAATGAAACAGTGGGTTCTTTTCTAAATGTGTCAGATCTTATTGTATTTGGTGATGGATCATATGTGTAGATTAGTTAGACTGAAAAAAGCTGGAGTGCTCTTTTCAGTGATTAGCCTACTGTTTAAACTTCAAATAAATGCAGACCACTTCTCGAAATATTTCTGCTTCTGTGTTTCTCATATCCTCTCAAAAAATCACACCAGAGCACATTTTTATTCAAATCAGAGTGCCACAGTTCAATGCAAATGCTGCACTAGCTGGAATCTAGTGTGTTCTGCACATGAACTTTGTGTGTCTATATATATATATATATATATATATATATATATATATATATATATATATATATATATACAGTACTGTGCAGCAGAAGTCTTAGGCACCTAAGATAATTATTTATACTAATGCCTTCTCAGTAAGCGTGGTGCTTGTATAAATTTATATATAATCACAGCAAGTACAAAAAATATTATAAAACTTATTAAGAAAAAGAAATATAAGATCTTTTTTTCTCTATAACATAGTAGGTTTGAGTGAGTTTGAAGAACAATGTTCTGTTCAGATTCTCTTTGATTGCATGAATTTGTTAAATCAACACCACACAATATTTAAAATCATTATTTATTAACCGGTAAAACTAGGTATTGGATGATAACCTCAAATAATATGGACTGCCACGAGGAGAGATTTGAAAAAAGTTAAACCACCACATTCACACACAGAATATCTCACTCACTGGAATACTGTTATTTGGTTTTATTCTAAAGTTGGGCGTTATTTGTTGTTTGTTTGTTTGTTTGTTTTTAGCAAATAAACACTTGCTGCTCAGACAAATAGCTTTTTAAATCACGTAATCTCTGGTGCCTAAAATCTTTGCATAGTACTGTATGTGTGTGTGTGTGTGTGGGGGGGGGTTAAATGGTGAAAGAATTTCCTTTTTTTTAATTGAGGTTAAGATTAGGTGTAGGTATGGTGTCAATTAGCATACAGTAAGGTCCTCACCAGTATAGCTGAACCAATGTGTGTGTGTAATACATCAAACTATAGCACAGCAGCTGACACCCTTTATAAGAGGGTCTGACTGAAGCTAAAGCATTTTACATGTGCCACCACTTTTATGCACTACTCTAACATTAATGAGTGAAAGGAAGGATAGAAACAAGAAAGAATCAGCAGTTAAGTCAGCTGTCAGAGACAGGTCATTAAATTGTATCAAATCCATGGTTCAGCAAAGGAACAGAAACAAACCTCACCGTTTTGGTGACATTTCTGTCAAGAATGCAGTGTTAAACTGCACAGAGCCACACAGGAGTACTGTGAAGTTACAAGACAGTAGAAATGTACTTTGTGAGCATGTTTCACAGCAGTGCGTTCAAAGCTTTTTTTCCTCCCCCTCTCTCTGCAGGATTGCAGAACTGCAGGCCAGTCAGAGGAAGCGTGTGTCCAGTGACAGTTCACTCACCGAAGCACTGACCCACAGCGACTCACTCAGAACAGTTAAACCAGCACTGAGCAGGTTAGACACACATTCACACAGAGTATGTCTCATACACTATTTTAATAAAAAGTGCCACAAAATTGTTTTTTACTATAGTAGAACCTCTTTAGGTCCCCAAAGCAGTGGTTCTTAAACTAGTGGTCAAGGCTCAACAAACAGCCCTTGTTTTTATTCTATTCCTTTGCATTAAGAGAAAAAAGGACCCTCTGTAGGCTCAGGGTGCATCAGTGTCAGTGCAAACTATCTGTCAACATTTGAATTAAATTAAACACTATGGCAGGAGACCCCACTGCCGACACAGATTACATCTATTTTTTTTTAGTGTTGTTCCAATACACACAAAGAAACATGTGTATAGCAAAACAAATAATTTTCTAGGAGAAAAAAAATCTGGAATAATATATTTAGTATAACATTTCAACAGTTTTCAACTGAGATGGTTTTTGGGCTCATGAATACATTTTTATGGCATTGCAGAAAGGCTGTGTAGAAAACTTCTTGTTTCTACCCTCACTGTTCATTCTCTGGGTTCAACTGACCATACAGGAGTACTTTGTAGTTTTATAATTACAGGCTATAGTCTATTTGTTGCTCTGTAGACTTTATTTTCACACTTTAACCCTGTTCTTCAAAGGTCAGGACTCCCACTCGTACCAGCACAGCACACACTAACACACCACCATGTCAGTGTCACTGCAACACTGAGAAAGAGGCATTACTCAAATCATGCCTGCTCTGTGGTGCTCCTGTAGAGCTAACCATTGAAGGGCAGGGTGAAAGGGGCAAAAAAGTATGCAGAGTTACAGATGGATTACAGTCTGTAAATATAGAAATACAAATTGCTCCAAAGTGAGTTTAGAAACAAGGGGGTGGTTGATTGGTGTGTGTGTGTGTGTGTGTGTGGATATGTATATATATGTAGGTTGTAATTTGTGTGTGCGCATGCATTACCCGTTGTTGTATAAATTCATACTGTGTTCCTGTTTATTCCTTCATTTCTCAATAACTGTTGTCTTTAGGAGATACTGGGGGAATGCAATGTGGTGCATGTCCATAAACGTTATCACCACAGCAATAGCAATAGATAATTCATTTCCCCCTGCCGGGTGGGGCAGGGAGGACGAAATTTCAGGCCCAAAATGGAATCAGGCATGAAATATAAAGATGTTAGGAGGGTCTTTGATATTGAGGTGGCAAGTGTGACAGTGAGAGTGATGAGGAAGGCACCGCCTCAGACAATTCTCCACTCCCTTCTTTATAAATACAATATAAGGATTTACAGAGAAATGTCTGCGTCCCCAAGGGGCGCTGAGGGGAACATGGAAAACGTGAAAAAAAATGGAGACCATGTTCAACCCCAAAACAAGAGAATTTCTCAGTTTGACATGTATATGCTTTTTTTTTTTTTTTTTTTTTAGATGAGCTTACAGTCATCTGCAAAAGTTTAAGCCTTCCTGGTCAAATTACATGTTTACATTTCTGCATGTATTAATACAGTTTCATATTTATTCACTGCATATTATGGAGGGGAGAAAAACATGTAGCCTGTGTAAATATTTTGGCATGTTTTTCTGTAGTATCTTAACAAATAAAGAGAAATTATGCAATAAGCAAGGAAATGTCATATTTACATTGGTTCCTTTTGCAGGATGTGTTATTTTCACCAGATCAACCAGATCAGGGATAGTCTAGTTAGTGAACTCAAATAGAAGCCTTCTACTTTGTGTCAGAATCATCATGTACTTAGAGCAGCCATCTCAATCACCTCTTATGTCTATACTCAATGTCCATTTTATCAGCACCACTTACCATAGAAGAGCACTTTGTAGTTCCACAATTACAGACTTCAGTCCCTGGATTGCTCTGCATATTTTGGTAGCCCTCTGTAACCCCTTTCTTTTAGAGTCAGGACAAATACAGAGTAGGTATTATTTGGGTGGTGCCTTATTCTCAGCACTTCAGTGACACCGTTGTGCTGGTGTTTAAGTTTTTTTTGTGCTGCTCCTAATGCTGTGTCCACAATTTGACACACCTACCTTGTTGGTCCACCTTGTAGATATAAAGTCAGATGCTCATCTGATGCACAGGTTTTTTTGTTTTTTTTTTATATTTATTTATTTTTTGTCATCCTCTACCTATTCCTTCATCAGGACCTCTAGTCCTTCATCAGTGGACACTTTTTGATTGATATTTTTGGTTGACGGGCTATTCTCATTCCGCTAGCTACACTGCGGTGTTTAAAAAGTCCAGCAGCGCAGCTGTGTCTGATCCAGTTGTATCGGCACAAAACACACTAACACACTACCACCATGTCTGTGTCACTGCATGTGTCACTATATTGTTCTTGTATGCTGTGAATGATCTGGCACCCAAAGAATACCTGCTCTGTGGTGGTCCTGGAGCAGCTTGACCATCGAAGAACAGGGTAAAAGGCATTAACAAAGTATTCAGAGCAAGAAATGGACTACAGACTGTAATTGTGGAACAAAAAAGTGTAGCTATATGTTATGTGGAGCAGATAAAAACAGAACAATAAATGTAGAGAAACGGAGATGGCTAATATTTTTGCTAGCTCTCCATTCTTTTTCCATGGAAAGAGGTCTGATGTACTTAGGAAACCCTAGTGTCAGTAAATGAGTGAAAAAACAAAGGCATGACTTTTATTCCTTGAGCTCTTTTCATACACAAGGGTTTACAAAGTGTTTTACAGAGTCACAAGCAACAGTAAAAAGCAGTTAAATTAAGACTAAGAACAAAAAATAACATTTTTCCACAAGTGAACACAGTTATCCACAGCTCACCTCAATAAGAGTGTAAAGGAATTAAACCATATATGTTTGCTAATTTTTTCTTTCTCGATTCATGTTTTCAGAATATTTGATAAGTAAATATTTCTCTGCCATTGTTCTGTTATTTAGGTCTGTTTAGCCCTGTCTTTGCACTCTCCCATAAATGATAGTCCAGTGATGTAATTGGATATATTCAGATGAGGGGGTGGGGCAGTCCTAAAGTCTTTGAAATTTGCATACAAAGCAGAAAAAAGAATGTTTTGACTTAGGCTGCCCACGTTGAACTGATTGGCTTATCTTATTTCACAGTTTGTGGGTTGGTATGTATTCCAGATCACAAAATAATGTTTAAATGCACTGGGGAAAAAAGTTTTTTTTTTTTTTTCATATGATATAAACCCTTTATTGGCTACTCATAGATTTTACAACTGATTTTAAGATGAGTTAACCTGACACTATTAAGGCTTTAATAAATTGTTTTTACACACACTTATTACAATTTTGAGAAGTGCATTTTGCCTTCTATTAAATAAAGTTTCCCTACTTTCCCTTTATTTATGACCTAATCTTTATATATAATTGTACAAAACCCATTTCCAGAAAAAAAATCAGGTATTTTGTAAAATGCAGAAAAACAGCAATCTGTGATTTGTTTCGTCTTTTGAAGCTTCATTTAATTGATAAAAGCACAACGAAAACATCCCCAATGTTGTCGCTGGTCAGTTTGGTTGTATTATGTAACTTTAAACACATGCTTTTTACAAAATATATTAACCTTTCTGGAAATGAAGTTGGTGTTGCTTGCATTTTGCTATTAATGTCTATTCTAAGTGATTTATAAATGCGTTAAATATAGAAATCTTAAATGTTTTATAACTGAATTTAATACTTTAAAAATACAACAATTAATTTAAACTTTAAATATTATTATTATAAGTAGTAGTAATAATAGAAAACCTTATATTGTTTTTGTATGGAGCAAATTATGTTATTTTAAACCATTAGCTTGAAATAGGCCTAGCTAGTGCTGATTATACTACTAATGAGATATGTAGAGCTTGTTAGCCCCCTCATCATAATTCATCCATTACTGTGCCCTGCAGATATATTAGATTACATTGGAGCTGGTTTAGGGTTGGTCTGGCTCATGCTGTATTACTACTGCAGAATTTCGAGTAATGCTGTTCTACCATTCTGTAGCAAACTGAAATCTATTCCACAATTAACACTAAATCATTTTATGTAATATTACATGATATTTAACTATGCCTAATATCAGCATGGAGTAAAAGTTTGAGATTATATATTGTTTTCATAGGATTAGTTTCTTCTAAGGCATTCTGTTTGACATTACCTCTTAGTACAATCACTGCTGTTTCCTTTATAATATTAAAGGGGCAATGAGTGATTTTCTCCTATGAGTTTTCTTCACATTAAGAGGACATATAATTCTCCCTTTTCCAGAAGTTACCACAGGTCATTGGGTCTTTCTGAAATGTCTCTGGCGTGATTTGTACTGAATACCAAAAGGAGCAAACAGCACAGCATCATTCTCACCCTTTCTAAACAGCCACTGCTCACTTCAAGCAGTGTGACACTAATTCAGCATGTAATTTTTAAAATGCAAATTTTTGTGTGTTGTTTTTTCAGTAAAGAGGTTAAGCGACGTTAAAAAAAAATTATAGCGGTTTTGTTTTTAATTTTTGCACATATTCTTCATGTTAGTTTGGAAAAGCAATGACGTGTGTGGATTGCATTTCACTTTGTTCTATTGCAGTGATTGCTATTCAATTTGGAACTAATTCTTCTCCACATGTGTCAGCTACTTCATTATTTCATTTGATTTTTGGTTTATTGTTTTTGTTTTTGAAGGGTTGGTGGTGTTCATCGCTCAAACACAACCTTGGCTGACTTCAAGCCATCTCAAAGCAGGTGAGATTCAACTCCACTCTCATAGAAACTCAGAAACGCATTACTTTCTCCTCATCCTTCTCCTCTATTCTCAGGTTTGTCTCCTTACACTTTACTCATTTTTCTTTTTCTTTAAATTCTTTGATTTCTTCTCTCTCCCTCATTCCCTCTCTTTCTCATTCTCACTTTGTCAACTGCTATATTTAGGTTTCTCCTCTTTTTTCTCATCTTTTTTCTCCTCATCTCTGATAAGTGCACAGTCATGCTTTATCAAGCGAATGAAGGAATGATTGATTTCATCTCTCTCTCTCTCTCTTTCTCTCTCTCTGTCTCTCTCTATACTTATCTCTCTTTATATTTTTCTTTTACTTGTTGCCTTCTAGTCTGCTGTGCACTCAGTATCATTTCTGTCTATCGCTCTCTGTCTGGCTGTCTTTTCCACTGTTTCTCCCTTGTTTCTCTTTATTTCTGTTATCTCTATTTCTCTCTCCATCTCCTCTCTAATTTCTCTAACTTTCTATGATATAATCTGAGCTGCATTCACTATCATCTGTCCTCCACACCTCTCTCTCTCTCTCTGCCTCTCTCTTTTATTCTCTCTCCACCTGTTAATTTTGCTCTCTTTTCTCAGTGCATCATAGGCTGTAGATGGTGGATGTTAGTGTTTAAAGTTTAAATTAGCTCACAGATGAGCTTTGCTTTATTCCCTGGACAGGTTGTTACTGGCTACCCATCACTCTGCCCGACTCCGACTGTTAGTTTTCTCGTCCCCCGCGCAAAGATGAAATGAACTTTCACTGCCAGCGCTCAGACAGCAGGGGGACATTTTTGCGGTTATTATTTTTGCTGGAATGTTCTGTCCCTCATTAGAGTCCAGCTGTTTCTCCTGGCAAAACTTCGGAGAGCACAACACACATGTACCCCAGTGCAGACCATTAAAGATTAGAGTGATGAGGATAGTGTTCGGGTTCTCTTGCCATCCTGCTCCGTCCTGCAGCCTGCTTTGCAGTCTCAAGGGACTTTTCTTACCCCAGAGGATCTCCATATTGCTCTTGAGCTGCTCACTGTAGTGTATTTTACAGTATATTTCCAGGCAGTACATGGCCAAACTAGTTGCACAAAAAAAAAAATAGATTTTGTTTCAGACTTAGCTGGATTCTATCTATCTATCTATATCCATCCATCCATCCATCAATCCATCTTATTGACTGTTCCTGCAGACTTAAAAATTACATTACAATATGTCTTTCTGAATATGTTGTGTATGTTTTAGCAGTCATTTTTTTTAAATATGACACTGCCTGTTTTCCTGTTGTATGGTGTTTAACAAAGAATAGTGTAAATTTGTTTAACATCAACATTTTAGATTCAAAGAGCTACTGATGGTGCTTGTGAACTTAGAAAACAGTTAATACCAGTGGCACCTATGCTGTGTCTGTAACAGAAGGTAGCAATCCTCATACCTTGTTGTTTTGCTGTCTTAGAGGACATTATATGCTTTATATTATATTATATGCTTTAACTGCAGAAATATTTCAACATGTTACCAGAACATAGGTACACCTACAGTGCTCGCTAAAATAATTACACCTTTGAAGATATTGGAGTAGAAAGCTAGCAGCATTTCAGACATGACTCAATGCCTTCCTCCATCAGAATACTCAGAATACTATCATAGTAGATGACATTCCGCTCATTTCAGAGACATCCTTAGATGCTCAAAGAATCAATTCTGAAACTCTGCCCTATTCACTATACAGTGCACTATTTTGGGGTTACACCATTTTGTAGTGGTGTCTGAAAGATGCATTATATACAGGGGTGGGAGGTTTCATGGCTAAATTGGACCAGCCTGCTGGCCAATCTTCATTAATTGCACATTGCACCAGTAAGAGCAGAGTGTGAAGGGTTAAGTAGCAGGGTAAGAGCACAGTTTTGCTCAAAATATTGCAATGCACACAACATTATGGGTGACATACCAGAGTTCAAAAGAGGACAAATTGTTGGTGCACGACTTGCTGGCGCATTTGTGACCAAGACAGCAAGTCTTTGTGATGTATCAAGAGCCACGGTATCCAGGGTAATGTCAGCATACCACCAAGAAGGACCAAACACATCCAACAGGATTAAATGTGGACGCAAGAGGAAGCTGTCTGAAAGGGATGTTCGGGTGCTGACCCGGATTGTATCCAAAAATGTGCACCTCAACTCTCCTGTTTCCACCAGAACTGTCCGTCCATAGGGTCAATACACACAGCCGGGCTGCTATAGCCAAACCTTTGGTCACTCGTGCCAATGCCAAACGTCGGTTTCAATGTTGCAAGGAGCGCAAATCTTGGACTGTGGACGATGTGAAACATGTATTGTTCTCTGATGAGTCCACCTTTACCGTTTTCCCCACATCCGGGACAGTTACGGTGTGGAGAAGCCCCAAAGAAGCGTACCACCCAGACTGTTGCATGCCCAGAGTGAAGCATGGAGGTGGATCAGTGATGGTTTGGGCTGCCATATCATGGCATTCCCTTGGCCCAAGCTGGATTCCAAAAAAGTTGGGATACTAAACAAATTGTGAATAAAAACTGAATACAATGATGTGGAGGTGCCAACATCTAATATTTTATTCAGAATAGAACACAAATCACAGATCAAAAGTTTAAACTGAGAGAATGTATCATTTTAAGGGGAAAATATGTTGTTTCAAAATTTCATGGTGTCAACAAATCCCAAAAAAGTTGGGACAAGGCCATTTTTTACCACTGTGTGGCATCCCCCCTTCTTCTTACAACACTCAACAGACGTCTGGGGACAGAGGAGACCAATTTCTCAAGTTTAGAAATAGGAATGCTCTCCCATTCATGTCTAATACAGGCCTCTAACTGTTCAATCGTCTTGGGCCTTCTTTGTCGCACCTTCCTCTTTATGATGCGCCAAATGTTCTCTATAGGTGAAAGATCTGGACTGCAGGCTGGCCATTTCAGTACCTGGATCCTTCTTCTACGTAGCCATGATGTTGTGATTGCTGCAGAATGTGGTCTGGCATTATCTTGTTGAAAAATGCAGGGTCTTCCCTGAAAGCGATGACGTCTAGATGGGAGCATATGTTGTTCTAGAACCTGAACATAGTTCTCAGCATTAATGGTGCCTTTCCAGACATGCAAACTGCCCATGCCACAAGCACTCATGCAGCCCCATACCATCAGTGATGCAGGCTTCTGAACGGAGCGTTGATAACAACTTGGGTTATCCTTGTCCTCTCTGGTCCGGATGAAATGGCGTCCCAGTGTTCCATAAAGAGCTTCAAATCGTGACTCATCTGACCACAGAACAGTTTTCCATTTTGCTACACTCCATTTTAAAAGACCCCTGGCCCAGTGCAAACGTCTGAGCTTGTGGAGCTTGCTTAGAAATGGCTTCTTCTTTGCACTGTAGAGTTTCAGCTGGCAACGGCAGATAGCACGGTGGATAGTGTTCACTGACAATGCTTTCTGGAAGTATTTCTGAGCCCATTCTGTTATTTCCTTGACAGTGGCATTCCTGTTTGAGGTGCAGTGACGTTTAAGGGCCCAGAGATCACGAGCATCCAGTAGAGTTTTACGGCCTTGACCCTTACGCACAGCAATTGTTCCAGATTCTCTGAATCTTTTGATGCACAGTTGATGATGATAACTTAAAAGTCTTTGCTATTTTACGCTGGGTAACACCATTCTGTTATTGCTGCACTATCTTTCTGCGCAACAGTGGTAGAATTGGTGATCCTCTTACCATCTTGGCTTCAGAGAGACACTGAAACTCTGAGAAGCTCTTTTTATACCCAATCATGTTGTGAATTGACCTAATTAGTGTTAATTGGTCTTCCAGCTGTTCGTTATATGCTCAATTTCCTTTTTCCAGCCACTTATTGGTACTTGTCCCAACTTTTTTGGGATTTGTTGACACTGTGAAATTGTGAATCAACATATTTTTCCTTTAAAATGTTGCCTTTACTCAGATTAAAGTAACCTTTTGACCTGTCATCTATGTTCTATTAAGAATAAAATATTGACATTTGCCATCTCCACATCATTCATCATTGCGTTCAGTTTTTATTCACAATTTGTTTAGTGTGCCAACTTTTTTGGAATCTGGTTTTATACAGATGGGCACGTCACTGCCAAGGACTACTGAACCATTCTGGAGGACCATGTGCATCCAATGGTTCAAACATTGTATCCTGAAGTCGGTGCCGTGTATCAGGAGGACAATGCACCAATACACACAGCAAGACTGGTGAAAGATTGGTTTGATGAACATGAAAGTGAAGTTGAACATCTCGCATGGCCTGCACAGTCACCCGATCTAAATGTTATTGAGCCACTTAGGGGTGTTTTGGAGTAGCGTCAGGAAACATTTTCCTCCACCAGCATCACGTAGTGACCTGGCCACTATCCTGCAAGAAGAATTACTTAAAATCCCTCTGACCAGTGTGCAGGACTTGTGTATGTCATTCCCAATACGCAAAAGGAGGCCCTACACCATACTAATAAATTATTATGGTCTAAAAACAGGTGTTTCAGTTTCATTGTCCAACCCCTGTAGTTAATAATATAGGGAATAGTGAATAGGGAGCCATTTTGGACACAGGGTGGGAGTCAACTCTTCTTCACTATTCCACCTGGCCACTCTTGTTGCCCTGGTAAACAGACTGAGTATTTTCTTGTTTTTATTTCCTTGAGATTTTCTGTTTTCATATCACATTTTCCTTTAGTTTTTTGTTCCATGACACAATTGCAAAATATTTTTGTCGTATTTCTCATCTTCAAATGTATATTTTTATTTAGTTCTCATCTAGTTTTCATTGAGAAATATATTTCACTGATTATTTTCTATAAAGTTAATGAAATGAACATGGCCAAAGAACCCTTAAATTGGCTTATAAAAGTTTAAAATAATTTTAAGCAATTTAAGCTAAAAAAAAAAAAAAAAACACTGCAGCAACAATGCTTTAGCTTTAACTAAGGAACCAATTCTGTAAACTTGCAGGTTCGGGCTTTCAAACTAAGCTTGCACTCCAGGCCAGTGGCAGAGGGGTGGGTGGAGATAGACAGGGACTCATAGCATATTCATAGATCTGTGCATTGTGAATGAAGGCAGAATTATAGCGTTATGTCTTTTAAAGTCACTTATAAACTATTAGAAGAAATAGCTTCTATATATGTCATATAGATGAAAATTGATGAGTTTTCAGGGTGTGATTGTTGGCTGGGGCAGACTTTAAATAGGATTATTTATCTTGAAACAAAAGCATAGGTATTAACAGGAGATTTGATAACAAACCACACAAAATGAGGGAGGATCACAGGTGATTACATAATCCAGTGGATCATGATTTGGAGGTGTGGGGGGTTGTGGGGTACACAGAATTGCTAATGAATGAGATACATAATGCCTGTCCCTTGTAGTAATTACACTGTAAAGCTCAAATGTCACTTTATTTTGTTTTGTTCAATAACAAGTTTCAATTTTGTATGAATTAGATTGTTTATAAAATGAATTCCAGTGGAGTCTTGAGCAAAAGGTATATATTTGTTTGTATAATAGGGCAAAAATATGTTATGAACTTACTGCCTGTTAATGGCTGATGATGTGGGCCATAAGATATTTTAGATATATATTTATATCTTGTCATTTGCTAACATTCACCCATGAGAGCATTAGTGATGTCAGGTACTGATATTAGGAGATTAGTTATGACAAATCCAATTCCAGATCATCCCAAATGTATAGGATAATGCTTCGTTCCAGAGAACGGAGCTCATGAATGGCTCCAGGGTTCACCATGTCATTTCACACTTTTCTATGGAAATTATAGAAGCTGTGCACAACAGAACATTGGTATCTGCAATGGGTGCACCTTACAGTAGTTGAGTACACTCATTATAAGAGGTGTCCACATGTTTTTTATATTAATAAATCATCATGTTGAGAAATTTATACCTGAGCTTACTTCATATGTATTCATTTGATGGTTTCTCTGTGGTTTGATCATTTTTTGGTTACAGGACATCCATGTGATTATAATACCGCCATGTTATGTCTTGTGTGAGTAAACCATTTGCACATTTGTCAAGTATTTCAGAATTTTTTATCTTTAATTTAGGAATCTCATTTAAAATATCTTCAATGTCCTGCCCTTGCTTAGTGACTTAGTGATCTACCAACCATACACACACACATACACACACACAGACAGTTAGTGCTCTGATATCATAGTGAGTCTGTCACTTTGAAGCATGTGGAAGACTTAAGTCAGTTTTTTGTCATCCCAGCAAAATTGATTTTTTTCCCCCTCTACTGTCCCCTTCTGCATGATTAGGCTTCTGAATGGGAGAAGTAATTGGCTGGGGTTTTGAGCTCTGCTTTCTGTTGTATGAAAATGGAGAGTTTCATAGCAATGCATGTGCCTTTGTTTTTAATGGAATTATTAAACACTAATCAGCTTATTGGACCCAGCCCTGTCTGAGAGGGGTGGAGGCTCAGAGAGGCAGAGAAACATCTTATCATCAACCCACAATATGGGTATGAGAGCAAGGGAGAAGAGGAGAGAGAGAGAAGTAACTGAGCAATATCTGCTTCAGTGTATATTACTGAAAATTCTCAGGGGTGCAGAGTCAGAGACAGCTGGATGAAAACAGAAGTTGAGTTACCGAAGCATACAAATATGGCAGGTTTGAAGAGACAGTGTTTTAGAGAAGGGCTGTTGATTTGTTTTGAAAGCTGTATATTTTTCCAAACCTGCAAGTAAGTACCGTGGGTGTAATGTTTACTTGCATGTTTTAAAGATCTCATTAGGGATGGCCTAATGAGATTATATGCAAATATTAAAATTATAGGTTAAATATTCAGAACACATTTGTAAAACCTTACTGGTGTTTATGTCAGCATCTGGTAAATGCTACAAAGTAGATGTTCTTCATAATATATCATCGGAGTCTCCTAATTTCTCAGTCACTTAATGGTTGTCAATTTCCAATGATTTTTATACCAGTGGGAAACACTGGGAAGACCTGTGTCTGTCTATCCATCAGTCAATCAATACATCTAATTAGAAAGCTAAGGGTTCTCTTAATACTAAAATGTTGTGTGCATGCCCTGTTTGCATTGGTAGCCAAGTTAGCATCTTTGTTGAACTGTCCCTTTAAGCTTCATATACAGATAGTCCGTACAGATCTGAGACCCAGATATAGTCCAGGGTTACTCCATTCATTGCCCACACTCTACGTCATGCGCGTCTCTTCATCACAGTGGAAACTGCGTCCTCTAGGCATAGCATGGAACATTTCCCGGGCTTAGTTTATGTCTTCTAGTAAACTGTGTTGTCACTAATGATTGAAAATTATCTCCTTTTACGTAATCTGTGTGTCTCCCTTTACCTCATTAATCTTACTGCTAATTAAAGTGAAACATTGAAACCCAGAGTCAATAATCAATATTATGTGTTTGTGATGTGTGGCACAAATGTGGACAGGGCTTGTGAAAGAGAGTGCCGTTATTGTGCTTGACTTGATTGCTTGTCTATGATGACATCTAGGGCTGATGCATTTTTCACAGCAAAATTCAGTGTTTGGATTTGGATTGGTTTAAAGAATTCTCAATATTATTTAGTCTCATTCTAAATGAGACTAAATCTAGCTATCCATCACGTTCCCTTTCTCAGCTGTTAAGACTGGATGTTCAGTTTGGAAGGCAATATACATGTATTGAATATGGCCTTCTCTTGCGGTTTGATACAAGTCAGAAAGGCAACGAAACACTGCTACATGTTAGCTCAGCCAAACATGGTAACATGGTTGCAAATAGAAAATAGTACTTACAAATCTCTGTCCCACCAACAAATACATTCATATGTTTCCAGACTGGCTAAGCTGTACAGAATGTTGACCGAAACCTCAGTCTCCACACAATTACTATGATTTTTTTATGCAACCACTAGGCTGAACTAAATTGACAGTAATAAAGAATGACTCACTATTAGCTTGATTAGACTAAAAAAAATTTAGAACTTATCTGTCCAGACACAATGAGATGTCCCATACAAACAAATACCTTGGAGATTGGTGAATGAGTATAAATGCATATTCTAGAATTCCACTTTAGTGGAACACAACATAGATGTTTCTCGCAAACTATTGTGCAGACAGCCAAACAAAACACAGAAACTCATTTGTAGCTAGTGTTATTTTTGTTTTGTAGCACTTGCAGTCTCTGTTTACTTTTACGCAGTTAGTTGTGTCCCAAATTTGGAGTCAGATGCACCTTAAGTAATGCATCTGAAACACCAAAATAAGTAAATATTTCTAAACTATGGAGCAGGAATAGAGCAACCTCTTCATCTAGATTTATATTCGGCAGCACGGTGGTACAGCAGGTAGTGTCGCAGTCACACAGCTCAAGTCCCACTCCAGGTGACTGACTCAGGAGTTTGGTGTGTTCTCCCAGTGTATGCATGGGTTTCCTCCCACTGTCCAAAAACATACATTGTTAGGTCGATTGGTGAATCAGATGTATAGGTGAAAATAAAAAATAGGTGTGCCTTGGGCCCTGTTACTCCAGGTAGGCTCCAGACCCATTGCGACCCTGAACTGGATATGCGGTTACAGACAATGAATGAATGAATATTCTGAGGTCTCTCCATTGTCCAAAACTCTCCAGATGCCATTTCTCAGCTGTGTCTGAGCCTGTAAATCAGTGAGCCAGTTCTAACTGAAACACTTTCTGTTTTCCTCTTGTACTGAGCTTGGCATGCATACAAACCTTTTTCCAGCACACAAACAGACTAAAGAGAAAACATATGGTGAGGAAATTTCTCAGAATGTTACATAAAGTGTACTGAGATGAAATCGTAAACATTGCCTTTAAAGCTTTTTCCACCTAGCAACAGTTACTACAAAAGCATGCATGTGGGCAGAGTGTAGGCATGTCAATTAGTATGACAATGATTGCATAGCGGTAAGTGGTGACTATTAACTTTTTTGATTTTCTTGTAAGCAGTGTTAGCACTGATTTAATCATTGTTTTAAACTGAAAGAGGCCTGAAGTGAAGTCTGAACACTGTTTTATAGCAAATAGAGACAAATTAGGCTGTTTTTACACAGCAGGAGTTTTTTAGTACTGTGATTTTACTTCAGCTCTTCTCTGTTGGCCTGGTGTTAGCTCATATTTTGGCACAGGATGCATGCTGTTCTCCATCTAATGAGAAGTGGGTTTTTTTTTTCTTTTTTTGAATAATTGACCAAATCTCACATTTGCAAACCTTTTTGAAAGTTTAGAAAATTACCAGTTATCATAGCTGTCACAGAACATATACTCCATGAGTCAGTGTTTATGTATATGTGGGTGTGTGTTAAGCTGTGGTGGGTCTTGCTGGAGTGTGTATTCTGAGGGACAGTCTGTAATTGTAGCCCCAGCCAGGTATGCAATCAGCCAGGAATGGCTCAGCCGTGTTCAGATGCTGATTATGTTCATTTAAACTGAATTGCAGATAAATTAGTGCCAGATACTGTGGTAAAAGACAGAAAATTACAGATATAGGAGAAAAAGAGGTTTTCTGATACCTTGGATTAGACGGAAGAAAAATTATAAAAGTTACACCGTTTTAATTTGTTGTGCGTTGTGTCTGACACCGTGACATACATTTATCTATAAACATGGTATGAACAAAACGGCACAAAAGGTGAGAAGTCAAGTGAAGTTAAGTTTATTTATTTATTTATTTTTATTATTATTATTTTTTTTATAACTCTCCTATTGTAGAATTTCACACTATTGCTTACTTACACTCTCTGGAATTAAAACCAAAAGCAAATAAACATATAAACATTGTCTTGAGTACTCTGAGGGTAAAAATGTCATATTATTTAACATATTAACTAGCTAACCAATTTTAATTACTTAATGGCAAATATAGCCAAAGAGCTTTGGTTATGTTTGCTTGCCTTCTAGCTAGTTTAGGTTTTACCCCATTTACAGCATTTTGGATCATTTACTGCTTACTTGTGTGATGTTACCAGAATTACAGTAAAATGCCACTGATGTAGGACATGGTCCTAATTTTGTGTAAAATGTTATTGTTGTTTATGTTTTTTTGGTGTGTCAATGAGGAAAGTCATTATATGTAGAAGTGACTATTTTTCATGTTGTGTAAGTTTAAAAATGCTTTGAGGTTAATTGAACTCATAATAGATACATTTGCAGATGGTTAGGGGACTTGTTCTTCTCAGCATCAGTCCTTAATTTGTTTAGGGTTTAGGGTTATTGCAGGCTTGCTACACATGTGTTCAGAACTTCTTTTGTGTCAGGACAGCAGAACATGAGAGAGAGAGAGAGAGTGTACAGATGTGTATGAGTGGTAGAAAAGACATGTAAGGGTCAGGGCAGATTTATGAGTCTGGAGCCCAAGAGCTGTTCCTAATTATGGAACACAGACTGGATTCCTGCACTGTGGTGTGCAGTTTCCTATGTATACACACACACACACACACACACACACTAAAACATACAGAAACACACGTCCCACTCAGAGACAAGCCATTAATAGCATGGTAGTGTGTGCGCTGTTTTTCTCCTCATTTCTCTCTTTCTATGTCTCTAAAATGATAGATTGCTAAGTGAGTCTACACGAAAGTCCTATTTGGACGAAATATTAGGCAGGTGGTGTGTAAGCTTTAAGCTTTATTGTTTCTGACTTGACCCCCATCTGACCTCTAATGTCTGTACTCAAGTGTAAGTCCCCTGCCCTGTCTGACCCCTGCAGAGTGAATGAAGTATAGGCAAGGGGTCACTCTAGAAAGTGCAGCATGATTTACTTTGCTAGGAGATGGACAAAACCACACTATTTAGAAGGACCACAGTGTTGTCCACAGTAGCTTGAAAACACGGCATTGCCAAAATTTTGTGGACAACTGCTAATCCAAACATTGTTCTGAAGTGTATCAATAGGATATTTGTCATTCTTTGCTGCAGTAACTTCTTCTAATATTCCTGGGAAAGTGTAACATTAGATTTTGGAACATTTTTGTGAGAATTTGATGACATTTATCCAAAATATTAGTTAGGTCAGTTACTGCTGTTGGATGATACACTTTTGTACATATGTTATGGAGGAGGTAGGGGACATGGAGTCTGAATGCACCTTGTTCAAGACCTCTATTATGGAAGTGGCTGCACATAGCTGTGGTCAAAATCATGTTGGTGCCTTTTACAGAGGCAACCCAAGAACCCAGTGGTGGACAGGGTGTGCCAATTATTGAGGCATCACACTTCTCAGTTTCCCTGGAGAAAGTATACAAAGGTTCTTTAAAGGAGAATCTGTTTGAGAGTCAAACACAGGATAAGAAGGAATAATGGCAACTCTTCGTGCAGTTAATTCCTCTTGCAGATAATTGAAGAGTCAAGAGTTTGCTACTCCACCCTACATGTTTTGAAGATTTGCAGAAGGCACGTGACCATGTTTCATGAGATATTCTGTGGGGCGTGCTCTGGGAGTACTGGGTGTCATCCTCGCTGAGGCAAGCCGTTCTGTCCTTGCACTTTTAGTGTGAGTTGTGTTACTTGGCAGTAATTTGGGCTTGTAAATCTGGCTAAACAGAGAAACCCTGCTTTGTGGAACAGCCCCCTAATGTTTTCTGACCTCCAGCATGCAGTTTAGCAGTTTGCAACCAAGTGTGAAACACCTCTAAGTCTGAGGCCGTGGTTATCTCCAAGAGAAAGGTGGCCTCCTTTCTTCAGGTAGAGGATGAGAGCCTACCCTAAGTAAAGGAGTTCAAGTATATCAGGTTCTTGTTCATGAGTGATGGGAAGAAGGTTCATGAGGTTGACCATCAGTAAGGTGCCGTGACTGAAGCAATGCACTCACTGTACCATACCCACTGTTCCAGGAAACAGCAAAGAAAGAGATTTATTCAGTGGGTTACTGGGCATATTTCCTGTGATTGGGTGTGGAGGAAGCTCCAGGTAGACAAAGGAACTGCAGGAGGGGGATTATATCTCTAGGCTGGCCTGGCAATTCCTGGGGATGCCACAGGGAGTGCTGGTGGAGGTTGATGGGGTCTGAAATGCCTGTGCTCCTTTGCTGGCCCTAGATAGAAACATGGATAGAAAATATGATTAAATTAGATAAATAATTATCTGTATTAATCCTTTAACATGTTAATATATTATCAACACACTTACTTTTACAGCACTCAACTGAAGTCTTTGGTAACTTACTGATTTCTGCCACTGAAAGCAATGAATTCATCAGTTGAATGTTGTATATTAAGCTGGTAATCTATGAAATTTTCTCTTTTAGGGATGCAAATAATTTATCAGAGGGAAGAATTAGTGGTAATGCATTCTTAGAATAGTGGTTGGGTGTGGGTGGAGTTTAAACAGGCTCCACCTGATTGTCATGGATACAAGACAACCTTAGGGAAAAATAATGTAACTGGATCTGCTTTCTGTTGCTGTATTTTGAATGTTAAATATCATAAAGTAAAATATCAAAAAATCAACATGGTTGACACTTGGCTAGAATGTAAACGTTTGATATGAATTCACATTATTTAGTCTTGCATTTCAAACATTTATTTATAGAACTGTCCAATGGATTCTAATGTATGTGAGTTTTGAATCAATAGATGTTCTGTTATTTTTTGCAGGTGCTGGGAAAGGCATTTGTTAACCATATGTTATTGGTGCATCAAATAGGAATTGGGCTAAAAAAAAAACCACTGGTCTACTCCTCTTATAAGGCTTTGCTACTCTCTCTGGTTTGTTTATGTTCAAAAGCTCCTAATTTTTTAAAGGGAAATGGTATGTTTGAGAGGGGAAAAAAAACTGTTGTTTGTACGTTGCTGAAGTTTAACTTGTCCATATTGGTTATTATTATTCACGAAACTACCACAGAAATAAATGTATAACTCAAGCTGTTTAATTTTAAAGAATTTTGGTGTGTGTTTACTTTCATGCAGTATGCGACCTCCAACATTTAGAGTAAGTTCAACATTGTGCTTTTTAATGATTGGAGTTTTCTTGGCTATCTTAACACCTCCAGATGCCATTTCTTTGCTTTGAGCAGAGAGTGAAAAGCCAGTATGTTGGACCAAGACCCTTATCTATTTATTTATTAATTAATTAATTTATTTATTTATTTACCCATTTTGGGACACTGGGGCTTCATAAACACATCAGACCTATTTCCAAAACACAAACAGACTGGAGAGTCAAATGTGCTGTGCAGGTTTTCTCCATGAACAAGTTTGGAAGCAGAACATTTATGTACCAAAGCATCATCACTGCTTATACTTATCATGCCTGTTGTCCTTTGGATGCTTTGGTATTTTTGGATTTAGAACTACCTGTATCTCTCTCTCTCTCTCTCTCCTTCAATCCTTTGTCTCAGTAGGGAACAGATTACTGGCATTGATGTCACTGTGCCTTTCAAACTGATGATTTTGACAAGGCACGCTGCTGCTTTGATCAAAATTTTATTGAGACGAGCAGTGCTTGTTCAAGGGAGACTGTGTGTGCATCAGGGGGAGGGTGAAGACCCTTGTCAAGAGCGGTGATTGTCAGCAGGGGCTATTTCTCTCCTTTATCACTATTAACCCAATTACAAAATCTGCCATATACACACGCACAAAATTCTGCAGCTCCAAGTTGCCTTTCTTTCTTACTATATGCTTCTTAATTCCTCTCTATTTCCTTACTGGCTCTCCTCCATTTAAGCCAAGTTTATTGGTTCCTCTGGTCTTGCAGATGCTCTGTCTGGATCAAAGACTTTGAACTTGCACAGAATGAAAGAATCTGGTATCTGTCTGATGGAGCTGTGGAAATATATTGCTCGTTAATTATTATCTCAATGTTAAGACCCTGCAGTTGTGGGTGTGTGTGTGTGGGTGTGAGAGAGACAGGGAGAGAGGGGAAAAGAAGGGGAGAAAGAGAGAGGAAGTTTATTTGTACTCTCACATTATGCTCTCAATGAGTGCCTTGTGTGTGTGTTGATGATTCAAATAATTTTTGTGATCTAATAAGCAAATACTCTTAGTCAAAATGATTCTAAATTTCTTTAACCCTGCCACATTGTATATGTGTATTTTTGTTATTATTATTATTTTATTTTATATATTTATATTTTTATTTATATTTTTCCCTGTCAAATTTGTAAACACTATTCTTTTAATAAATCATCCTAGATCTAAAGAGTAGAGTTGTAACAGGTTTTCTAAGTATGAAAGTCCGTTTCCTTTTCCAAACACTGTGCAGTAGTCAGTTGTGGTCCTGTGGGGGCAGTGATGATTGATGAACAGATTGATGAAGGGCAGTGGCTTTACCCACCAGATACACCAGTCATACACCAACCAATTCCCCAAGTTTTAAGAGGCAGTGTAGCACAGAATATATTAGCCTTGCAATTATTAGCAGGATTATCACAACAGTATTTGGTCAGTATTATTTGAAAGCCCTTTGCATGCCATGGTTGGGAGGTATTTTGCAGCTGCTGGGGAGTGCGGCACCCAACCCATCAGATTGTTTATTTTATTTTATAAGTATACACAGACTAACATATCAATGTATTTATTTGCCTGCACTTTGTGTTCCTAATCTTTGTAGTCTTTACCAGAATATTCACTGTACCATTTGGATCTCTCCTCCTGTAAATTGAGGTCAGCTGCTGGTAATCTGTTTGTTCGAACAATCTACAGAGAGAGAGGGAGAATTGTTGTATTGTTTTGATTGGAAGAATTAGTGCTATTTGGGTTTAAGGTAAAGCCAGAGTCTCCTGGTGGGGGTATTCCACAAAGCAGGGATTCTCAGTTAGCCAGCTAACTTAAGCCCAAAGTTGACAACAGTCCAATAGGAATCTCCCTTAGCTCTGTTCCTATAGGACAGGCTTGATTTTAGGCTTAAGCTATCTGGCTAAACAGTGAAACCCTGCTTTGTGGAACAGCCTCCTAATGTTGATTAAAAATCCATTATATCCTCTTTCATTCAGAGCTAACATCTTTCAGAACTAATCATATTTTGGCCCAACATTATATGAGTTGGGTCTACAATTGAATTGTATGAATTCTGGTTTAGATCACAGTTTGAAATTAAATGGACTCTGGGTTGGATCTAGGCTTGCATTTGTATGGACGTTTCTTTGCATCTGCAGTTAATTTGCATGGAAACTGGTTTGGATCTGGGGTTAAATTAGTATGGACTCTGCTTTGGAGTAGAGATTGGACAGGACCTGGGAAAGATCTGGGTCCTGATTCACAAATGTATCTTAAGTAAGAAATTCCTTATTAAAGTTAAGATCAAATTTTCCTTAAGAACAATTAATGTTCATTAAAAATATATGTTCTTATCTATTTTCTTAACTTAGGAAACCCTCACACTTGTCGTAGGGTTGAGTAAAAAAATATTTTAAATAGCTGAATTAATGAAAATATGATCTAATTGAACAAAATTAAAAGTGGGGATTGTTCTTAAAGTACTTTTAATTTCTACATAAGCATAATAATGGCAAACGTGAATTTCCTTCACCATTACATCTTGTTCTTGGTTACTAAAATATTTGAATGCTTAATTTGACTCTTGTGTCTGATGGGTCTCGCAGCGTTTATAAAGTGTAAAATGCAGACTACACATTACCTAAAGAAGAAAAAACAAACAATATTTGAGAACTTAGTTTGAAAAATTGCATTTAAGAACATTCTTATGAACTTCATAGGTTTTTTTCTTCCTTTTATCCTTAGGAAACTTTTGTGAATCCAGCCCCTGGACTTGAAATTATGTGGTCTCTTGAATATGGATGGAAACTAATTTGCATGGACTCTGGTTTGGGTCTAGGGTAGAATATGTATTTGAACTCAGTTGATTTACAGTTTCTGAATTTGTATTATCTCATAAGTTAAATTTGAACTGCTTTTTCAAAATGTATTGGAATGGAAAGACTGATGAAGCTGAAAAGGTGAGTTCCTTTCTAGAGAAGCAACCAGCTGGGTTTAGTTATCATTGTGTCAGCAGTCTCTATTACACACACGTAAATGCACTGAAAGCAGATTTTGCCATTGTGCATTGACAGCAGCTTGTGTAGCATGCTGAATACTATGTGGGCTCAGTGAACACTCACTGTACCTCCGTAAAATAACTCTTTTTAATGGTTCCTTTTCTGTGTGTCCCATAGGCCAGAAAAGAATTCTCTGAGCCCCAGAAACCCAGGTAAACACTCACACACAAACCCACACACACACATACAACTCGGCCATCCAAAAAAGTCAATGAGCAAAGGAGAGCTTTTTTCTCCAGTATAGCTGTGTTTAGTAGGTGTGTAAAGCCAAGTCAGTGTGTGTCAGATCCCTTTCTTTTTCTTTCTTGGAGTGTGAAACACAGCACACACAGGATAAAAGCAGCACTGTGGAGAGACTAGGCTCAGGCCAATTGATTTCCAAAGCCAGTTAAAAGGAAGGTTGTTGCTGAGTGTCAAATGCCCATACGCCCTCTCTTTAACAAGCTGCTGCCAAACCAATAAATAAATAAATGCCAGGTGCCAAAGACCTGCTGTGTTTTTTTTCCTTGCCACTGGTGGGAGAGAGAAAAGAGGACGAAAGAACTCTTGTGATCTTCGTGGATCAACCAAGGAGATCGAGGTTATCATGACTCTTTTGTTCACATTAGAATTCCATGCTAGTGCTTCCAAATGCTTCCTGGCATAGGCAGAAACGGAATGTGTTTTCTGGCACTGTGTTGTTGCTTCTGTACCAAGGAAGTAATCAGCAGCTTCAACTCTTGGAAGTGGCATTTTAAAGGCAGGACTGGAGCCGGTGTATCTTGAGACACAGGCACGGACTGAACCAAGTGAGCCAGTGTTAGTTACAAACTGGGATTTTTCCCTCCCCAGTTTATGAAGGTAACACAGAGATTGGTGGATGACGAGGGGTAATCTACAAAGGGCATCCTGAAGCTTTGAACCCAGATTTAGCGTATTGAGACACAAGCCACAGAGGCAGCGAGCCCTAATGTGATTACCACCGCTAATTAAAATCTTATTTCCCCCACACTGTTTCCAAGCCCCCTCTGATACCAGAATATTAAACAAATGCAAGACTGCTTGTAAAACTCAGAATAGCTGAATATGTTACAAATGTGTATTTATGCATTCACGCCTGCAAGTCCAAATTTAAATAAATGAGATGTCACATGAGGTGATTATTATTTATGCAATTATTCCTGTCAGAATATATCCTCTCATTATTTTGGAATTTGTATTTGCTCAATCTCAGCCGTAATCCTCCAAAAAGGCACTTAGCTTCTTGGCTAGCTTTAATCGGATAAATGTGCTATAGTTTTCAGGGTTTATATCTCTTAGTCATTTTTAGCTTCCAGGTTAGTGTCATACTAAATTTATTTACATGCTGTCATCAATTAGTTGTGGTTAGACTTCTTAAATAGATGTTAAATGAAAGCAAATATAGAGGTCTCTCTGTCTGTTTCTGCTTGCAGTATTGGCAGATGTGCTCATTGAATGTGTAAAGAACAAGGACCATCAGAAGGTAAGAGGAACCATTTAAAACACACCAGACCTCAAGGGAAATATCAAATCCCAATTAGAAGAATAGAAATAATCAGTTTTCATCATATAAAATATTTTTAAAAATCTGAGGCTAATCAACAGCCATAGCAACAGGCACTTCTGCTATTGGTAATAGACTTGCTGGAGAAATAAGCCTATATTCACATTACCAGGCTGACGTGACTCATCTGATTTTTAATTATTTGTATTTTTGTTTATTTATTTATTTATTTATTTATTTTTAAACTTAATGTTACTCAGATCTGTCAAATCAGATTTGAGTCTATTTCATCTGAGTGGTAACACTTTACAGTAAGGGTAAATTAACAGTACTTAAGGCAGCATTAAGTAATATGACAGTAATAATCATTAGTCACAATTAATCAATAATTAATGATAGAACTACTACTAAATAATGATAAGAACTACCATTATTTTAGGATTTTATAAAATCCTTTATGGAAATGAGACATGAATGTGAACGGTCTTTTTGCCTTTACGCATGTCTAGAGCCTCAGCCTGCACTAGCAGCACAGCTAAACAATGGAGAGGCTCGAGCTGCATCCTAAATAGTGCGGTACACCTTACATTATTTCTGGGCATTGTGAGCACAAATCAATATCACGATGAATTGTACATTTTACCACGATTACGATTAATAAACGATTATGTCGTTTTTGTATTTTTGACCCTCATATTTCAGTGACGAGGCTTGTACTGTAAATCTGCTCCAGTATTAAAGCTGGGATATTTTTTCTAATGTTGCTGGGAGCTCATTCCTCTCTTGTTTTTTGCGCACTGTTTATATTCGGTGTGTGATTGTGCTTTTTCGCTGAAATTTTTTTTCTCAGCGTTTACATTTGACATCTTTTCTTTGGTACGAACTGCTCGAGACAATTGGTCGTCCTCTGCTTTTAGGTTGCTTCCATGTGGCAGACTGGGGCAGAATCATATGACTACTGCTTGGTAGTGTGGTTTTAAAGGGACAGTTCATGAACACACAGTGGGGACATGAGAGAATAAAAATAATTGATGTAATTGATATAAACAAGATTATGTCGATTAGAAGTTCTGAATGTCAGTTTTGATTAGTTTTCGATTAATTGCCCAGCCCTACCTTCATAGCCTGTGCACTTCACAGCTTATGAAAACTACTACACACAGACCGGGCACTAGTTATAAAGGCAGATGTGAAGCTTATAGCTGATAAACAGTTTTGTAATTCAACATACATCACATTACATGAGTGCTTAAAATTTTCTGGTTAGTGTGTAGGGAGACATATTGGATTCTCTTATTCCCATATTATTAAAAAGTCCTTATAAAAAATCCTTTTCTCCTCTTCTCTAGTAATGTACAGTCGACAAACTATCCTTCCAAGCAAAATGAGATGTATGCATAAGTTTACTAACGTGTTTTTTTTTTTCAGTTTTATTACAATGCATCGTTTTACAATTGTAAAGGAAGGGATGTGCATAAATGTATCAATGGGCACATACATGCCATTTCAGAGACAGATTAGTTCACTTTAAAGGCAGATACAAGCCATTTATATTTATGAATGTGGCACGGCCAAATCGATCTGAGCAAAAAAATCAGAATTGATGAATGAGGCTTGTAATGTGAACACAACCCAAGATACAAAGATAGAGCTGACTTCGTCTAAAATTAGATACATGTCAAATTTTATAGCAGCATTTAAATACATAAAACCATCCATCACACAGCAAGCAATGATGACAGTGTGAAGTTTGTAGACTTTTACCACAGGCCCCCTAGTGGTTGGCCTGTATTTAAATCAACAGGCACAAATATGCTTTCTGCTGGTGAAAATCTGTGCATAGAGAAATCCTGCCGTGAACAAACTCACACTGTGCAGAGGGAAATGCATCACAATAGAATCAGAGCTCTCTGTGTGTCCCATGTCTTCCATCACTGTAGAAATGAGGCACAACGCTTTTCATAATGTTGGAGGCACTGTTTTTATTTTTTGTTTGTTTGTTTGTTTGTTTGTTTTGGGGGGGGGGGGGTTGTATGTTTTTTCTTCCCCTGAATGAGCACGAGAGCTTATGGTACTGAAAACAACACGGCCAGAGCTGACCCCTGTTGTGTTCAGAGGACACACGCAGTTGATATGTTCATGTGCTCCGTAGTGACATAAATAAACATCTGTAAATGAGGAATTCCTGGCTTTGTGCAGTCACAGTCATTACACATCAAGCACACAGAATACAGGGGATGAAATGGATGTCACTCTGGCCACTGTACTAAGGGGATTAATAGCCATCAAAGCTCTCTCTGACCACAAAAATATGTAGTTGTTATTGTAATTAAACCAACCTTAAACTAATTATTATCCTCAACATCAGTTCAGTTCCAGTCATGAACCTTTCCCTAATACTGTACTCTGTACTCGCTGCTACATTAATAAAAATGTTTATTATATATATATTATATATATAATTTTTTGATAAGACATCTCCCCTGCCAGAGTTGTATTTTTTTAGGTTTTCAATTCTTATTTGGAGGCCCTTTTCCTTTTGAACTTATCAGTAAATGAATTTCATTTTCATTGGGATTATGACTTTGTAATTCACTTGGTAAGTATGGAACTTTGCAGGGTTTTGAACATTAAAAATTTTGCCTTAAGCAATATATTTTAGGTTATCGCTCTGCTGCAACCTACAGTAAAACCCAACTATTCTTGAGGCATTTGGTTGGATTTGAAAGGTTAAGAATATTTTATAAGAGAAGCTTTCAGGTTCTGATTCTGTACGCTTATGAATTTATCCTGCTGTTAACATTGGCATTCTCATTATTAACAAAATAAGTGATCCAGAGCACTCATACATGCCTGCACCAGGCTTCCCAAATGTTTTGGCATGCTTTGGATTATTAGAAGATTTTTTTCCTTTTTTTCTCCCTTCATTTTTAATTAATTTATTATTTTTTTAATGAGACTCTCTGATGCAGGTTAATCTTGTTTCTTTTTCAATTTTACAATTTGACTGATTGTATGTAGTTTCTGGCAAAATCACCTTCTTAATCAAAAATAAAATCTAATACAAAATATGAAAAATATATACCATATATATCATCATGAAGTTTTCACACAATTTGAAGTACACCTCTTGTGGTCAAATGATGTAGCAAACTATAAATCCACAGAAATCGAGAAATCGTTTTTCTTTGGACAAGAACAACATACTTCCGTTATGTTGTGTATCTATTTTCTTGTGAATGTTCTTGGTGTCTTTTGAACCGAGGTTTTATCCATGGTTTTTCAGTTTTTCATCAGAGTTTTCTAGCCTTGCTTTTTCTGACCTGACATATTGTTTTCTATTGCTTAGGACAGCAGTGCATTTTTGCTTCAATATTTAATGCTGTTGAAACTTTTTTAAGCTTCAAACACCAGATTCCAGTGTCATTTGGCCTTTTGTTTTCTCTTTTTTGCCTTTAATGATGACAACATGGAACAACTGGTCAGTGAATGGCCAAGCAGAGGTTATTTTTAGTTCCCTTAAGTAAGGGGCTCTGTAATACAGGAGCAGAGATTTACACATTGTTTACCTATATGAACAATGATTTGAATTGACCCTAACTATTGTTTTAAATTATTCATTTCATTTTTCAAATCCAATAAATTGGACAACCAAGCAAAAAAACATGTCCAAAATACACTAGTTGTAAAAAAAAAAAAAAATGTTGCACCCAGAAGGACGTGTTAGGTTACAATGATATTAGGAATGGTTACCAGAACAATACATGATTAAACATTTAGACTTGTATGGGCAATTTTTATTGAGCTACACATACAGAAGTATTGTCTCTCAGCAGGTGGCTTTGAACCACCGTGTTTGCTAAAGCAACATGCCAGACCTCTCAGAATAGAGTTGTAGAGCTTCATAATTGCGTCCTGCAATAATTCATCCCATGCAGCTTGAATATTATTACTCAATTCCTGATTTTTTGCAGCAGGAGTGGAGTGTTAATAGCGCTTTAAATAGCATCCCACAATAAACCGTTCATCTTGGGGCCTCCACACAAATGAAATCATTGATTGTCTCCACCAAAGCCAAAGAGGCACTCGTCACTGAAGATGACTTGCTGCCATTCTGAATGACTCCATGACAGTGAAACATGACACCATTGCAGTTTTTGGCGATGGTGATGTGGTGTTAAGGGCAGTCGTTATATCAGTCTGTCTGCAAGTATTTCTTCATCATGCAGCCATCTGCTATTGGTGCTGGCACTAACAGGATGACTGATGGAGGGCATCACTCTCTATGGTTTGTGTAAGTCTTCCAGGTTCTTCTTGTCACTGGTGCATGTATTTTTCTGTCTACTGCCACCAGCAGTGTGCTGTGGTAATATTCTTTCAACCGGACTGATGAACAGTATGTCAATAAGACCATCCCACTTCCCTGAAGCCTATGATGCCACCCCTCTTTGCTTTCAGTCTCATCCCCGAGGCATATTTTGCTTGCAGAAATGCTACCAACACAACAGCACATCTCATGGAAAGCAAGCACAACAGGACGACTTTATATAGTCTTTCAGGTACAGTGATAAGACCCGTCTTTGCTTATGCTATATGTGTGTGAAACTCAAATCATTTGCGTATTTCACAATGCCAAACCAACCCACCAAGTTTTTTTTTTTTCATTTTTGTTATAACATCCAAATTGACAAAATTAAGTTATATGAATAGGAAAACACTATTTTCACTTCTCTCTCCAAGCAAGTTTAAGTGGTTAACAAGAGGAAACACTGGAATAAGTCCATTATTAAAATAAGAGTTTCTTTGAGTCTCTTTATAGTGTTTTATCCCTGTCTTTTTTAATATTGAAGTCAACCCCTAGTCGTTACATTTTCTCTCTGGGTAGTAGGCCTAACATGGATTATAATCTTTTTTACTCCTCATGGAATCCACTGTGAGCTGAAAGAATTTCTTCTCAACACAAATTAAAGCTCTCCATCATTTCACTTCTGAATTAATCCCCTAGTAGGTGAACCATCAGAGACCTGCAAGTGGTAGGATGCAGAGATCTGGGGAAGTGGTGGTCCAAGTTTTAAAGAGTCAAGAAAAGGTGAGAGCATGAAACAAATTGGTATATGCAGTGCATATAACCTCACTCATGCAATCTTTCCTTGTTCCTCTTCTTTTTTTAGTGTCATGATGACCTTGTCAAAATTCTTTCAGCACAGAGGCAGAACCATGGAAATTAATAGACAAATAAATAGTTTCCTGAAGTTTCCTGAATGTGCCCTTAATCATACAATAGGTCTTGGTTTCCATGGTAATAAATGAGGCATTCCGAACAGTGAGATCCGTTCACTCTTAATTACCAAGTCAAGACTTGTTCATCCCTCCACACTGGTAAAAGAGGGCTTGAAAACCAATCGAGTTGTTTCACATGTTGCTATAAATAAACTGCTCATAATGGTCTGAAAAGGACCTGGCTCTCCACTCATTACGACGGGTGTAAATGTGTTTATGATTCATGATGCCTGTGGCTGAAATCATATGTCTTCCAAATACATGGAATGGCCATCATTGCTCTTAAAGGAAACATAGACGTTTTCCTCCTACGAACACCCCCCCCCCACCCCCCCCCACCCCCACATCTTTGTGTTAATTCAGGAGCTCAACATCTCTTATGGTGGAACGGTATGTTTGTGTAAAAAAATGATTGTTGCTTGTTTCTGGTTGAAATTTAACAAGCCTGTAAATTTTATTCATTGTTTAAATTACCACAAAATCTCAGTTACAACATGAGCTGTTTAGTTTTGTAGCGCTTTTGTAGTACTTTCATGCAGTTAGTGGTTTATTGAATTTCGAGCTAGTTCCACTTTATGTAAAGTAACTGTAACAGCAAAAATAAGTCAGTATTACCCACATATGGGGCAGAAATAGAGCAACCTCTCCATTTCTTTTCACACGTTTCATATTCTGAGGTCTCTCCCATATTCAAATGCTGTTTCTCGGCTGTGGCTGAGCTGGCAATGTAGGGAGAGAGCTCCTGAGCCATTAAGGATTCCGTTCCGACCCAGACATCTAGTATAGCCCCTATTTATGGAGCCAGGGCTGCGTAGAAATGCTGTGCCTTTTTCTAGCATGAAAACAGATCAGAGATATAGCAAATGGTTAGGAAACATTCTCTAAATTTTAGTAAAAAATATATATTGTCTTAAAAATTTGAACATCACATTTAAATCATTGTTGCTATAATAAATTAACAGCACAAATGCGAAGTGTACACCGAAAAAAAAAAAAAAAAAACACCTGAGACATCACCAGCACCTGTAATTCATATAATTAGGGTTATAAATAGGAGTACAAAAAGTCCTCTCTCACTTTGGATTAGGTTAATTTCTTCATATATTTTACAGCATTCATCACCCAACACATTGACATTTCCCATCAGGCTTTTACCAGGAAAGAAACTGGTTGACTATATATATATATATATATATATATATATATATATATATATATATATATATATATAGCTGCTTACCATTTTACAATAACGGTACATTAATTCAGATATTTAATTCAGTGATAAACCTTAATAAATTGTTTGTTAATGTCACTATTAATCATTAAATAATGATGACACAACAACTAATAGCATTTTTTTTATTTTATAAATATTTTTAAGATTCCGTTTCTTTGATTACTTAATGATTGTTACTTTCTTTAATAATTTGCTAATGCTTATTACTGTATTATTCCTTAATACAGTCTTAAGTACTGTTAATTAATGTATACTTATTTTATAGTGTTACTGTGGAGTTTGTGACATTCCAGAGTTTTATTTTTCCAAAGTACTTTCCAAAGGTTGTATTTATCATAGTAGCATAAGGTTTTTTGTTTGTTTTTGTTTTTCCCTGCATTGCCATTTGAAGGCTTGAAGGTCACCTTCATTCAACAAAGTTGTCTGTCCCACAGACAGAGATGTCTCCAGATTTTCCTATCCTTTTCACAATATTGTGTACAGTACTCTTTGCAATCTTGTAGTGTTTGGCATAAAGTTATGAGTCATGGCCCACATTTACTTGCAAAAACTGAGCATTATGTTGGATGCTCCTTTTATGCCTTCTATAATACAAACCGGATTCCAAAAAAGTTGGGACACTAAACAAATTGTGAATAAAAACTGAATGCAATGATGTGGAGGTGCCAACATCTAATATTATATTCAGAATAGAACACAAATCACAGATCAAAAGTTTAAACTGAAAGAATGTATCATTTTAAGGGAAAAATATGTTGATTCATAATTTCATGGCGTCAACAAATCACAAAAAAGTTGGGACAAGGCCATTTTTTACCACTGTGTAGCATCCCTCCTTCTTCTTACAACACTCAACAGACGTCTGGGGACAGAGGAGACCAGTTTCTCAAGTTTAGAAATAGGAATGCTCTCCCATTCATGTCTAATACAGGCCTCTAACTGTTCAATCATCTTGGGCCTTCTTTGTCGCACCTTCCTCTTTATGATGCACCAAATGTTCTCTACAGGTGAAAGATCTGGACTGCAGGCTGCCATTTCAGTCCCCGGATCCTTCTCCTACGGAGCCATGATGTTGTGATTGCTGCAGAATGTGGTCTGGCCTTATCTTGTTGAAAAATGCAGGGTCTTCCCTGAAAGAGATGACGTCTAGATGAGAGCATATGTTGTTCTAGAACCTGAACATAGTTCTCTGCATTAATGGTGCCTTTCCAGACATGCAAGCTGCCCATGCCACAAGCGTTCATGCAACCCCATACCATCAGTGATGCAGGCTTCTGAGCGGAGCGTTGATAACAACTTGGGTTATCCTTGTCCTCTCTGGTCCGGATGACATGGCGTCCCAGTGTTCCATAATAAACTTCAAATCGTGACTCATCTGACCACAGAGCAGTCTTTCATTTTGCCACACTCCATTTTAAAAGAACCCTGGCCCAGTGCAAACGTCTGAGCTTGTGGAGCTTGCTTAGAAATGGCTTCTTCTTTGCACTGTAGAGTTTCAGCTGGCAACGGCGGATGGCACGGTGGATTGTGTTCACTGACAATGCTTTCTGGAAGTATTCCTGAGCCCATTCTGTTATTTCCTTGACAGTGGCGTTCCTGTTTGAGGTGCAGTGACGTTTAAGGGCCCGGAGATCACGAGCATCCAGTAGAGTTTTACGGCCTTGACCCTTACGCACAGCAATTGTTCCAGATTCTCTGAATCTTTTGATGATGTTATGCACGGTTGATGATGATAACTTAAAAGTCTTTGCTATTTTATGCTGGGTAACACCATTCTGGTATTGCTGCACTATCTTTCTGCGCAACAATGGTGGAATTGGTGATCCTCTTACCATCTTGGCTTCAGAGAGACATTGACACTCTGAGAAGCTCTTTTTATACCCAATCATGTTGTCAATTGAACATGACATTCAACATTTCTCTATTTGAGGGATTATAGCTCTGTATTTAAACTTGACAACTTAATTTTTAGATTATAAAATTCATTAAATCTAGCCAGCAACCTGAAATATATATTTGTGTTGTTTTGAAGTGGGTATGTATGAAGTACATAAGTAGATATATTGCCCATAGTACACAGTGCTCAGCAGTCTTCCAGTTCACAGGAGAAGACTGATACTAGATTACTACTATGGGTAATACACTGACTAGGCACAAGTACCTCATACATACCCACTTCAAACCACAGAAATATCTCTCCATGAGTAGTTTATTTAATTTGTAAAATTATTCCATTAATTAAAACAAACTGGTTTGAAATTTATATACCCTTGTCCTTTTTGCGCTACACAGGAGAGACCCCCCCCACACACACACACACCCACACACACACACTTTACTCTAAATTTCAAATAGACTACTTTTTACTTTTACTTGTAAAATTTCATCAAACTAACAGTACTTTTACTTAAGTAGAATATTTTAGTATTCTTTCCACCTCTGGCTGTAGGCACACATTCTAAATTGTTCATATTTACTTATATTTACAAAATAAAATGAAGTTGGAAAACAAAAGACATTCTTTCCAGCCAACAGTCGGATATCAACAAAGGTCAACTGATTACAAAAAATATTTCTGTAATGTGTCCTTGGTGTAGGTGACGTTTGGATGTCTTTTTTTTAACACATTCAAAGGCACAGAACTGATAAATATTCCTATGTTTTATATTGTGTCCCTGTTATGTAGTCATAGTTCATTTTTATGTGTCTTTTTAAATATTTTATCTTTTTTTTTTTATATAGCTAATGGAGCTGCATAAGCAGGGGGCAGACTTGTGTGTGCAGGATTCGACAGGATGCACTCTCCTCCATCATGCAGTGGATGTAGCCAGCAAAGACATTGTGAAATATATCATTGATAACAGTGAGTCAATCCCTATTAGGAGACTGTTCAGCAGTGTTCAATCCCCTTCACTTTGCACATTTTACATATTCCTACAATATGACCTTTCCCACATAACACAGATTCTGCACTATCCAAATGACACGCAGTACTTTGCAAAGGTCAGAGAACAGCTTTCATTAATTCAATTTCCAGTCAAATTATTTTCTGGGTATTAATTTTTTCCTTATGCATAAGGAAGGTGAAAATAAGGTGCACAACTTGATTCTAAAACTGACAAATTGATATAGACAACCTGTCAACTATGCAAAACCTAGAAGACCACCGGATAAACAATTTGGAAGGTATAAATAAAGCTTTTATTTTTGCTTCTGATGTGAAAATATTCACATATTTTTAAGTGTTTCAGTCCTTCCTTCCTCTGTGAATAAACACTGCAGCACAATGGGTCTGAAAGAAGCTCTTCAATCATTTATTTGTTTTCTGTAACTGCTTATCCAGTTCGGGTCATGGTGAGCCTGGAGCCTACCCAGAATCACTGGACACAAAAACACGTAAAGAAAGTAGATGCTCCTGTTAGTACACTAGACAGGCCACACAAAAGCTCATATCTAAACATAACTGATGATATTTGTGATAGCCTGGATCTTGAGAAATAAGGTAATTCATTTTTTAAGACGTGAATAAATGTTAGGTTTACAAAAACGTTTTAAAAGCTTTTTTGTGTAACATGTGATTCAAAATTCAAAGATTCTACTGCTCTATTGCAGTAGAATTTGGACAAGGGAGGAGAATTTATACATCACTGCATTTGTTTTGCATTTGCAGTGCAGACGCATGTGCATGGATTTATACTGTTCTAGGATTTTGAATAATATTTTATCCAAAATTATGTGTGAGTTGTATTAGACCATTTCAAGATGGTGTTTTTGATGTTAGCGTTCATGAACATAATGAATTTATTTATTTATTTATTTATTTATGACAATAGCAACAGTTATTATAAAATGGCAGAAGACTGAGAGAATGTTTGAATTCTGGATTAGAATTGTTACAAGGAAAAAAAACAACTTATTTGCACACCTAATAATGCTGCAGATTTTTTTGCAATACAGAAAGTAAGTCATATTAAAATACTATAGGCTACAAAACACAGAGGCAAGACACAAATCTGTAACATTTGTAATGATATTTAGTGGTTAAGGTGTTTAAATTTTACACTTCACTTTAATATGCTTTCATCCTATACTTTTACCTTTCAAAATAGAAGTGTTGCATATGCTCTCCCTTGGATTTGCCACCTTGGATTTTCAAACAAATTTTGTTTAGAATAGTTAAATGAAAAAATATAAAGTAAGTGAAAAATCATTAAATTTGCGGTGAGAACATAATAAATATGCTAGTTTATCAGAATCTCTGGTAATTCATAGTGATTTTGATTTTGCAGCAGGGCTCTAAACAATCTCATGCCACTCATTGGATTATAGTACATATACAATATACATTGCAGAGAAACACTAAATCACAAAGTGCTATAATCTTCTAAATAGCATGTCTAGAAGGTCATTGCGGGCTGTTTCTACAACCAAAAAGCAAATGTTAACCTCGGGACACCCATGGCTTGATTACCAACTGTTTTTTCTCTCTTTTTTCCATTTCCAACAGCACCCACCGATATATTGGATCTGACAGAAATAAAAAAGTAAGAACCACAATGTTTTTACCCCACTTTTCTATGCTGTTTGTTATTTAATTCATTTCTTGCTTTATCCTTCATCTGACATAGTACTTTTGCCAACTGTATTTCTAGCATTACTGGGTTGTAGTCTAAGCTGATGACTTGCATTCTAGCTTGCTTTTCCAGTGATCTTTCTCTCTGGGTAGCTGAACCCTATTACTGTCTCTTTTTCAGTGGTGAGACAGTGTTGCACAAGGCAGCCTCGATGTGTCAGAGGACGATCTGTCACTACTTGGTAGAAGCAGGAGCATCTCTTATGAAGACAGACTTACAGGTGTGACAGATTGTTATCTTAATAATGACTAACATGTTTTTCTGGAGTTTGAGCAGATTGCTGGGGTTAGAACAGATAGTGTGCTTTAGCAGAAACTCTGAGCACATTTAAATTATGAATTTATATTTGGGCTTTTATTCAGTGTTTCACTATATCCAATCAATCACAGACAGTTTTAAATTCAGTGATGCCCAGAATTCAAGTTGAAATCATTTTTTTTATTTATTATAAGGGACAGTGCACATTAATATTTTATTTAGGACATGAGCTCTGTTTCCTCTGTAGTCCCTGGGTAGGTAATTTCAAACTAAAAGCCAATGTCATCAGCTCGATTAACACTATAGACAAAGGGAAAAATACTATACATAATTACACCAAAAAAGTGAGAAATACTTCCATAGAGGGAAATTTGATGTCCATTTCCCAATCTATAGTACCTACTCAACCCGGCTCTACTTGTTGGTACCTGGCATCTGTACATGTAGCCTGTAATATTGAAAATTTTATTCGCCTGTTGTTGTTATTCTTTGGGACTAAACACCTTTCTGCGAATCAGTTCAGACAGATCAGTGCAGTTTCATTGTTCCTTGTTGCACTGTCCAACTGCTGACTGGATTCGTTAGTCAACCACCAGTTCCAGTTATCCTTTGAGCCACCATTGTCAGATAAAACCAAAGTGATCACCACTGTAGCTTGGAAATTTTACAAACAGTGTGTTTTCTGGATGTCTGCATTTCGTCATGCTTGAATCATCTCTCTGGTTGATCAGAAATCTGCAAACTTTAGTCCCTATTCGTGTCGCTTTGTACCATGAGCGAGAAGGTACTTTAAAAAAAAACCCATTTCTAACCCATGGGGAAAAATGATAGAGTTGAGTAAGTACCATGCAGTAAAAAAATGCTTTTATTCATCTTTTTCCCACTATAACTCATCTTTGAAGGCAGCATGATTGTAATCAAAAAACATTTTTAAATGAAATTCAGAATGCTTCCTCAGCATTTGCTACCTCGCCAGTCTGTTTGTGAACTGGAAACCAGTCTAATGTATTTAAGTACATAGTGTATTTAGTACATTATGTACATAGTGTCTCTCTCTGCTCATGGCAGGGAAATGGCAAAGAGACCTCCAAACATTGAAAATCATCAGAGGAGATGCAGATATTGCCTTATTCCTGCTCCATAGGTGCATAATATTGACCTAATTTAGCTGTTTCTGATTATTTATTATTATTACTGTTGGAAGTGGCTCCAAATTCAAGAGACTAACTGCAAATGTAAACACAGACTAAAAGTGCTGTAAAACTAAACAGCTCAAGTTACGAGTTTCTGTGGTAATCAATTCTGAGTGAATAAAATCTTAGAACAGTGTTTTTTTTTCTTCAAACATACCATTCCACCTTAAAAGACATGGCCTGAGTGAATAAAATCTTAGTGTAATATGTAAACAAACCAGAGAGAAATGCAGTTCCCATAGACATTGCCTTTAGAACAATTTCAGTGTTCTTTATGTACTGACTATATTCACAATATAGATGTCAGTCATAAAATTCCCCACTTAATATGATGTACTCTAATAACAATATTATGTCATAATAATCATAATAACAATTTCATATCACTGAAACATTCTAGAAAAGCCCTATAAAAGGTAACGTCTTAACTTGTGTCCTACTTTTCCATTGCTCTACTGTATAGAACCTGAGAATCTAATTGAAATGAAGTGTTCTGGAGCTCAGGATGGAAGTGATTTTCTAATCATCCTCTTAAACTTTCCTATGTGCGTCACTGGTTTGGCACAATGGCCAGTAAAGAAAAAAGTGCTTTTGTGAGAGGCCTATAATTTCTGTGCTGTTCGTATGCCTGTCTGACAGGGAGGGACCTGATTTGCCTTCCAGGCTGCAGCTGGTGGCCACTCTGACTCTATGCTTGGCCATTTGTGTCAACTCCTGAGACCTGAGTCAGCATTCAGTCATGACAGATGGGATCAGAGTCCATCGCCTAGCCCAGCAGCACTCCCTCATTTTTCCCACTGGCAGGACAGACTCCAACACAGTCCCATTCCCTGCTACCACCAGCACTTTAAAAGGGCTTTGAGTCCTATAAACACTAGTAGTAATTTAATCTGTACTGCATCAAATCATTAAAACCACATCATCATTATTCTGCCTCCAAAGCTTTATAGTTGCTCAGCCTCTCCTCCTTTGTCTAGCTTAGCTTGGAGATAATGACCATTCCACATGTTCTTTCTGTCTTACTGTCATGTCTTCCCCTTTTAAATGTTGCTTCCTTATCAGTTACAGAGCCTCGGCACTAGTTTTTGAAAGCCCAGCAAAACAATGGACAAAATTGTACTCTGCAAGTAGGGAGGAGCTTTTCTGTCTGAACTTGCTATAAATTATTATTATTTTTTTTTAACCACACTTGAATGGAAACTCTTCTGTGGGATTTAAATTTTTTCCCCTCTCATTATGAACATTCCCCATTGTGTGCCACGTCCTTGATATTCCAGAGCAGAGTTTACTTGCCAAACCGATAAGCAAAAAAGAGGGAGCTGTATGTAATTCAGCTCTAGCCCCTCTGTTGCAGAGCACAAAAGCCAATCTCATTTGTGACGCTCAACAAAGAAAGTGCCGGGCAGACATTGGAGCAGGTTTGTGCTTTGAGCAGAAGAATCCAGAGCATTCTGCCTCCAAACAGTTCTGCATACGTTAGCACTTAGATCCATTCAGTGGCTCTCATTTAGAGACTTTATCCTGCAGAAGGAACCAATTTGGTTTCCACCAAATAGCCTGCCCCTCTTACATTTTTTATAATTATATGACTAAATGTTAAAGGTTTACAGAAGGAATGTAAAATGGAATGAGCTACTGAAAAGGTCTATATTCTCGAGAGATAAGTCAAAATAAACACTCATTACTCGCCAAAAGATTTAACAAACATAGAAGCCATAACTTAGACAAACATAAGCGTGAAATTTCAAATCTCTCTTTAGCCATTGCAGTTCATTACATTTTTTTTTATAATATATGTCACATACTAATGCATGCATGTACTGAATTGTTGTGTAGTATTTATTGTAATGTGCAATATATTCCCCACACTGGAAACCAAGAATACACTTTACTTTAAGATCATGTTACTGTGGTTTCTGAGCACAGTGCATACTAGTGTTTACAGTTAGTAGTTGGGTTTTATGTATGGTATTGACTTACATGCCACATAAACAGTAAAAATAAAATAAAGTAAAAGTTGATTCATTCCTATGTACAACTATAGACAATATTTTAAGGGCATATTACTGTAGTACTACACAGGTTCCCCTATTAGTACACTGTACATACTAGTACCTAGTAGTTATGTGGTATGTATGGTGTTTCTAGCATATTTTACATGCTAGACATAACATCCTATTACTGTAATTGTTCACAGTATAAACTACATCCAAAAGTACACGTATTTGTCATTGTACAACATATATTGATATAAATCTTCTGTATGTAACCTATCCATGGGTGTGAACACAAACATATTAGTGCACTAGGCACATTGAGAACACACTCTCTCTCTCTCACAAACATACACACACACACACACACACAGGCAGCCTTCCCCAGCCCCAAGGGAGCAATTGGGGGTTAGGTGTCTTGCTCAAGCCATGAACTGTGAGATTAGAAGAGAGCTAATCCTTCATTCCCCCACTCCCAATTGTTCTGTTGTGGGGATCTAACCAGACTCTCAGTCCCATTTTTGCTTCTTTAACAATGTTATGTCTAAGTGTATGTCCCTAGTAAAATACCTGAACTAAATTGGCCTTTGTGTGTTAAAGACAGCAATAGCAATTAGACATTTTTCATTAATTTTAAGTACTGCTGGACATACATGGTAGTTTTACACTAGTTGCTGTGTACTTGAGAAATATTTCCCAAAAAATAGTAGTATTGGCTTATTTACTATTTATTTTAAATTAAACACATGTTCATACTTGGTAGTTTTCATATGTATTTTCATCAATACATATATTACCAAAAGTATTCACTCGTCTGCCTTCGCACGCATATAAACTTGAGTGATATCCCATTCTTAATCCATAGGACTTAATATGATGTTGGCCCACTTTTTGCAGCTATAACATATTCAACTCTTCTGGGAAGGCTTTCCACAAGGAGTGTGTTTATGGGAATTTTTGACCATTCTTCCAGATGCGCATTTGTGAGGTCTGACATTGATGGTGGACGACTAGGCCTGGCTCGTAGTCTCCGTTCTAATTCATCTCAAAGGTGTTCTTTTGGGTTTTGTGTGATTCATTACTCCAGAGAACATGTCTCCACTGCTTTAGAGTCCAGTGGTGGTGTGCTTTACACTACTGCATTCAGTGCTTTGCATTGTGATTGGTGATAAAAGGCTTGGATGCAACTGCCCGACCATGGAAACACATTCCATGAAGCTTTCTATACTGTTCTGAAGGCTACATGAAGTTTGGAGATCTGTAGCAACTAACTGTGCTGAAAGTCGGCGACCCCTGCGCACTGTGTTTCTGCATCTGCAGATCCCACTCTGTCATTTTACATGGCCTACCACTTCATGGCTGATGTTCCCAATCACTTCCACTTTGTTATCATACCAATGACAGGTGACACTGGAATGTTTTGTAGTGATAACATCATGCTGGATCATGCTGGAATTCACTGCGCTCCTGAGAACGACCTATTCTTTTGCAAATGTTTGTAGAGACAGTCTGCATGCCTAGGTGTTTGGAAGATTGGAAGACCTGAATTCAATTATTTGGATGTCTGAGAGAATATGTTTTGCAATATAGTGTATGTAAATATTGTAAAGGAACACTATATAATATTTTTATTACAGGTTTTTCTGAGAGCCTCTGTTGTTGCTACTCTGGTCTCAGCACTCAGGAGCTCAAAAAGATCTAAATCTTACATAGTGTTCCTTTAATATGTAAAATAAATGAACATTGGTGTACATTCAGTTCTGAAGAGTTATTATAACATACTAATAATTACTGCTGTTATAGTTAATATATACTGGTAATTATTACATATAATATGTTGTACTTGCAAAGTATGTACAGAAAATGATTTATACTTCGATATGTTAAATATTAATCTGAGCTACTTCAGATTTTTTTCGCATTTTTAGATCATGCACTATATACTTGTAAAGCATGTATTTTAATCATTAGTATCTACTACATATTTGACCATTTAATACTGGGTATTTATAATACCTTAAAAAAATTCTACCAAAAACAATTAGGCTCAAAACTACATGGAGATGCCTTTGTGATCATCCCAGCTAACCCTGCTTTGCATATCATGTTAAAAAGAGCTCATATAAAGGAATTACACAACTGCTTGTAATCAGCGTTTGTTTCAAGCTGGATGCAAGTATATGTGGAAGTGCTTCCAGATTCTGGAATGCTGGATCCGGTTCCTATTCAAGAGTCTCATTACTAAGCAGCTTCTCACTAGCTGCAGGGACCAATTAAATGTGATGTGGTGGGGAGGGGAGGCCAGGCGGTCGGATAAGCAACAGAGCAATAGATGTTGTGCCAGACAGTGTGGTGAATCACACGTTTTCAAGAAGTCTAAAAATAATTTACCAGACAGCATGTTCTCATCAAGAAGTCCTTCTGAGAAATGCTGATTTTGATGTTTTAGGCCATTTAAGAGAGTGTATGTTTTGTTCAAGTCAGTCTTTTGTCATGGGCATCAAAGATTTACAATGGTTTGTTGTGAGTCTGTTTTGGAAAAAAAAACTTATTAAACATCTGAAGGAAAAATGTTGTGGTTTTAAGGTTTTTTTGACACCCCCCCCCCCCCCCCCAGCATATACATTCAGATATCACTAGATTTCAGATACCCACATATTCATACATATAAATAATGGTGTTTTAGAAATGTATAATGCACTATTAAAATCTAGATTCAGTCATTTCATGACTTGCATAGTGCACTACATAGGGTGTATGGAGTGCTCTCAGTTTAAAAAAAAAAATCCAGATCCATATGGTAGGGGCCTAACATTTAATACCACTGTTGCAAAATAAAAAATACGAAATAGAAGTCAGAAGTTCCTTTAAAAAATTGGTAATGATAATAATAATTCCAGGTATCACCCACAAAATTGGGATATTGGTGCATTTAGATCATTAATTCTTTTGGGTTTCTAGGGTGACACTCCAAAGCACCGTGCGGAAAAGGCAAATGATACGGAGCTGGCGGCATATCTGGAGAACCGTCAGCATTACCAGATGATACAGCGTGAGGACCAGGAGACCACTGTCTGACCTGTGATCTTCATCCTCTCCCTTTTCACCTTGCCGAGTCTGGAACCCTCTGCTTGTGCCAAACAAAACAACATGAAGGTACCACCACATGGAGGGCTTGGCTGGTATGAGTTAATTTGAAACTCCTGATGACCTCTGGACTTGGGAAGAGAGCGCACGCACAAACAAACACACACACACACACACACATGCACAAACCTCCTGAATTTTGTGCAATCAGTGTGTGGCCATTTCATTGCTGGCATCGTTTAAACTGTTTGTGTGTATGTGTGTGTGAATGAGTGTGAGAGAGAAAAAGAGAATGTGTGAAATGGATGTGAATCCAGTTCATTAAAGCATTCACTAATTGTGGGGTGTGTGATATTAACACACATGGAGTAGGCAATGTTGAAATGGGCCTGAGTGTTGATGGTCGCGTGAGAAATCTCTGCAGCACTGATCACACAGCTATGAATATTCTTCATTAATATTATTAGTGGTAGAAGATACCACTTTGACTCTGCAGGACTTAAAGGACTTTTCTCAGATTTAAAAGACTGATTTGTTTACCTGTGTGAGTGTTAAAAAGCAAAAGCTTTAGTTTAGGATGTGGGGTTGAGCATACCCCAAACCCCACCCCAGCCCCGCACTGAAACAATTTAAGATTATTAAAGTAATACTGGACTGTGGTAGCTGTTCTGTACCAGGGCTTCGTTTTCTTCACTGTTTTCTTTTTTCTTTTTTTTTTCTTTTCTCTTCTGCAAAGGACTATTGGCACTGTAAACGTATCTTAGTAGATACATTTGCACTGTAGCTCTCATTGCCTTCATTTCACTCTTTTTTGTATTTCTTGGTTATAATTGGTGTACTCATGGCGTATTTCTAAGGACTTTTTAAAATATTTGTTTATATAATTTGTAGCTCTAACATCAGAGTTAGTCTTATTGTATAAAATACTGTACATTTATTTTTCTTTTTAAAATACAAATTGCTTTTGTTTGGTTTTGTTTATAATTCTGTGCTTTGTATGTAAAATGACAATGCCACTTTGAAGAGTGTTTATTGGTCAGATGGAGGGATTGTCTTACTGCACCAATGATTCTGAGGATGCTATTTATTTTCCATAATAGTTATCTGTTTAAATGAAAATGGCTTTGAAACTAGAAATAATTAATTATTAAAAATGTTTTATTTGCATTGGATGGAGTTTGGTAACATGTTAATGAAGGAAACTTTCTTGTGGCTTAGCCACTGGTTGTAATACTTTAGAGGATGTTGAATTTGAATTTATTTATGAATGCCATTATTTTTAACTAACTTGTTTTATTCTTTTAATATAGATGTTTACACATATATTTACATGCATTTGCCTTTCTGAACTCCATACGCTGTGTCTAATGTACTCCTGCAGGACTCACATTTTCATTTTACATACAGTGGGTGAAATAAATAATGAACATGTCATCAATTTTCTAAGTAAATATATTTCTAACTTAGTTTATGGACATCTGTTGTTTGATTTCTTTGCATGTGTGGATTGGATGTGTTGCTACCAACATCTGGTGAGAATTTCATGACTTTAGCACCTTTATATTTATTTAGAAAATGGATGACGTGTTGACGTGGAATACATATTTCACACGCTTTAGATTATAATTTATTATTTCATACATTTGCTCATTGTTAGATTTTTTTGTTTTTGCATTTTTAAATATACATACATGACTTAAATAGGAAATATATTAGCGTTCATTTTTCTTCAATCAAGATGTGAAATTCAAACATTTCATGTCACTGGCTGCGCCATCTAGTTAGATGCACTTAAAAGAGCTTGGGATGTATTTGAACTACAGCAAAGCTCCATGCAGTGAATCTGAACTTTGTCATCATTGTTTAAGGATTGATTTTACGCTTATCTCTCCTTATTATAAAGTATTGGCAAAAAGTGATTACTTAAGCCTGATGTTATCTCAGATATTGCACTCTTCAATCATATATTCAAAGCTGTTTTAACCAGATGTGTAACAGATTGTGTTTTGCAGATGGATTAATGTCAGCAATCTGAATAATCCATGCTGATAATACATGAGGATACACCAATCAACTACAACATTATGACCTCCTTGTTTCTACACTCACTCCATTCTCTTATCTTCACTGACCACACAGGAGCATTTTGTTGTTGTATAATTACAGCCACCTCCCCCCAACAGCCACTTTCCTGTCTTTCGTCAATGGCAACGACCCTCACAGGACAACCAGGTTTGGCTTGGGTGGTGGATCACTCTCAGTGCTGTAGTGACACCATCGTGGTGGTGATGTGTTTATATGTTGTGGTGGGTCAGACACAGCAGTGTTGCTGGAGTTTTTTGTCCACTTACTGTCCACTTTGTTAGACACACTTACCTTGTTGGTTCACCTTGTAGATGTATAGCCAGGGACAGTAGTTCATCTATCGCAGCACAGTTTGTGTTGATCATCCTCTAGACCCTGTTGGCTGGACATTTTTACTTGGTGAACTATTTTCCAGTCCAGCAGTGACACCCAAGGCTTTAAAAACTCCAGCAGTACTACTGTGTCTGGTCCACTTGTACCAGCATAACACACACGAGCATACCACCACCACCACCACGTCAGTGTTACTGCAGCACTGAGAATGACCCACCACCCAAATCACATGGTCCTGACCAACGAAGAATAAGGTGAAAGGGGGCAAACAAAGTATACAGAGCAACAAATGGATTTCAGTCTGTAATTTTAGATCTACAAAGTACTCCTGTCTATAGAGGAGCTGAGAGGATGGACAGTGAGTGTAGAAACAAAGAGGTGTTCATAATATTATTGGTTTATCTATGTATGAAACAATACATTCCTCGTGAAAGACAAATGATCAACTTTAGGAAAGCAATCTTTAAGCTATCTATATTTGAAAGTTTGAAGAAAATGTTTTCATATTTGAAGTGAGCATTCAAAAGACCAGTCCTCTCCCAGTCAAAGAATTAACATTGGTAATAATAAAGTTAAAGCAACTACTATCGTTTCTGGGGATAATGTCATCAGAGCATTCAAGTCTGATTGACATTTTTGATGAAGACTACATTACTGGCATGCATAAAATATGAAAGTAGTGCTTGTGGTTTTGATCTTAATATACATTTATATGCCCTTCTGGTAACACTTTACTGTAGGGTGCTGTTCTTAAGGCTACATGGTATCTGCATAAAGCCTTTATGACAACTGACATAAGCATACATAAACATTTATAAACACTTATTCCAAAAGGTGGCAATTGTCATAAAGGCTGCTTCTCTTTGATGTCAAAGTGACTTAACCACTATGTCAAGTGATATAGATTGCTGGTGACATTAGGGTGTGTCATAACATTTTCTGGGGTGACATGACATAGTACCTTATGACAACTGACACTGTAGGTTTTTTATTGTTGCTGTTCTGTCAGATGACAGTGATGATGATGTGATATTGCTTGCCAAATGACACTGGTTCTTGACACCTTTAGCATGTAGATTAATGTTGTTTCACTGTTTTTTTTTTCTTTTTGTATTTTGTTTTGCTTTTCACTTCATGACATTTATGAATCCTTAAGCAAATACGATGACACCATTTTTTTCTCATTAAAATGTTTTAATGTAGCTTTGTTTCCAAGGTCTGGTTTATTGAATAAGAATTAATAAATATATTATAAAGAGTAAACTAGAACTCACTTTACTTAAGGGCCAGTGAGAACCTACATAAAGGTGTCATAACAGTGCCATGGTATTATGAATAATGATTCATAAATATAAAGTGTTAAATAGTACTCCCTTTACTTAAGATCTAGTGAAAAAATACATAAAGGTTTCATTAGGGTGTCATGGTACTTCTTAATGATTCATAAATTTCTACATTAAAAAATATATTACTTAACACACTTGCAGTTTCACTTGTTATGGGATGGACATTTACATGATTCAGTAGAGTAGAAGATGATCTTAAACAGCACAAAATGTGGAACCGTGAATATCAAAGCAAAATGAAATACATAAAGAGTCCAGAAGTGGAAGACCCATGCTGGTGTGCAGCTGTGCTTAATACATGTAAGGTAATAACAATCTGCTTTCTGGCTAAGTGACCTCGACAGAAAATATTGCAATTTGCACTCAGCACCTTTATTCTCTTTTTTATAAAGAATGAGTAAAGCATTAATGAGTTCATGCATGATAGAACACAAATGTACACAGACGTTTATAGTCCTAAGAACTACATTTTCTGTATCACATTTATCCTTTAATGGATGCCATTTTACAAAAATATAAAGCCTTTATTCAGTTGTTTTCATTTTAATGTTACATCAAAGTAATAGCTGATGGTGCAGAGCATCATCTTGAAATTCTCACGTTCAGATTTTTCTTTTTTTTTTAACAAAGGTAGTTAATAAGCTTGAGAACATTGCACAGACACTCAATAAAGTAAACAACTTAGCATTGTATCTTAAAGAACAGATTCTATGGTTTCTGCATCACAATATAAGCAAGATAGAAAAATCCAGTTTGAGTGGAGTTTTTTCTTTTTGACATGTAAAGTCACATCATCACCACTATGTAACATAAAAAAAGAAAAAAGCTACAGCATCAATTGTCATAACGTTCTATGTCATGTCATCCCAGAAAATGTTGACACACTAATGTCACCAACAATCTATGTCACTTAACAGCTATAGTCACCTTGACATCAAAGTTGACAAAAGCAGCCTTTATGACAATCACAGCCTTTTTGAATAGGCATTTGTAAATGTTTGTGTGCTTATGTCAGTTGCCCAAGACTTCATGTAGGTGTCATGTAGCCTTAAAAACAGCACCCTACAGTAAAGTGTTACCGTTATTTACAACATCAAATCACATTAAGCTTCCAACAGAACAAAGTACATATATGTTTTAAATGTAAGATTTGGAACCGCTTACATGGTTTTGTGGTATAGTTTTCATAGCTGGTTTATGAAGAGATGTATACTTTTTTTTCAGTGAATACTATTCCTGCTATACGATTTATGCAGATTCCATTTAAGACAGGTCTCACATATAATAAAATGTGATAGTATTAACTTTACACAAATATTAATATGAAAAAAAATTGGTTTTTGGTTTTACCGACCTACATGTTATAGAGTGTTGGCTGTAGCAAAGGGGATGAGTTGTGCGACAGTGCCTTTTTGAAAAGTCCAAGGGATGCAGATTTCTTATATTTTCCTTAAATATAGCATTCATTTCTCATTTCTGCAGAGTTCAAAGTTATTTTCAATTCCCAGTCAAAAACAGCTCTGTAAACATTCATAATGATAATAATTTTTCCAACAGTTTTAAACCCACTCCAATGTGGACACCTCTATTTTGGACCGTCCAGCTGTTTTGTCTTTATTTTCATCATAGCACACTGTCCTGTATGCGTTTCCTATACTTGCTCTTCCCCTAATGCTCTGCTGAAATATTGATTCTTGATGAATTTGAATGTCTGTTTGTCTTATGATACAGGCCAGTTTATTAGTAAAAAAAGATCATAGCCAGCAGCTTTAACTATCTGAAAATGGTATGGAAGTATTTCCCAGCATTAATGGCATACATTAAGGGTATACTTCAATGTTTTGTTTTTTTTTTACCTTAGCTCCTTAAATATGCCGCATTTTCATTTCCACAGACTATTTCAGTGCAGTTCCATGTATACAAAAAAGAAAAAGGATACCCATTAACTGCAAATGGCTTTAGAATAGTGTCCATCAAGCAGTTGTTGAATTTCAAAATATAAAATGGAAATTGGAAACTACAACAATTGCACTCTAATAGTGTAGTTCTTATAATGCAAGAGACGTTACGGAGTATTAGGGTAGTGTATAAAAGCTACATGACAGCTGTCCTAAAGGTACATACACATTTTGTCTCTGTCCAAATAAAAGCATGTATCTCAAATAAATAGTAAATAAAACCTCCTATGAACAGTTACCTTATAGGAGAAAGGACAAAACCTTAATTTTAATTGGAAGTCAATGTAAAATGATTTGCATCCAAGGATTTCTGGAGCATTCATCACAAAATCTGCTGTGTTCAAATGATGTAGAAAACTAAAAATCCACAAAAATGGAGAAATATGTTTTTATTTGGACAGAAATTATTTATAATTGCTTATGTTTGTCATAAAGGCTGCTTTTGTTGATACTGATATCAAGTAGAGCTTTGTCATGACATTTTTTGGTGTTCAGTGATATATAGCACATGCCAACTGATCTATGTCCACTTAGAACAAATCAAAGTGACGTTTTTTTCAATATTGTACAAGATGAATTCATTATTAATACAATGTCCCTAAGGTCTTCAGGCATTCTGTCCCCACCAGTACATGGGTAACATTACAAATATTTTAAATAAAATAAAACAAAAATAGAGGGTTGTGCCTTAAAAAAAAGTAATAAAAATCATGTCAGGTATAATAATAATAATAATAATATATTTTTTAAACCTTTGAGGGTTATTTTATTGTTCAAGGTGAGATTTTGGGTCAACAAATTTTCTATTCTAGTCCAGGGTAATCTCAGTGATTCTGTTTATACCTGGTCAACTCGTGTGCCTTCAGAGAATCCAGATTATATTTAGATATAAATTCAGTACATAAAAATACAGGTGTAAACACACCCAAGACAATTTTATGACAGATTCACTCAAAACACTTCAGGAGGGGGTCTGAGATGGGTTTTGTGGGGGTGTAAATGGATCCATCTCTCCAGTCATCTTTCAACCACCAACAAAAAAAAAAAACAATCTGGCCATTATCCAGTTCATAACAAGCATGATCCATGACCATGAGGAGACAAATCATGAAGGACATACACATACATGGTGAGTCCCCAGATGACACTAAGCTTTGGGACACTTTTGACCGCCAGTGTAAATGCATATTGTTAAAATTCGACCAGAATCCAACCCAAATTCTACTCTCATGCAAAGACCAGGTGTCAATGGGATCACAATTATTTAAGCAATTATGTTGGAAGCCAGTGAACTATTGTTTGACAAGCCTGTTAATCTGATATATTTAATAATAATCATTCATAAATAATTTGTGTCTGATCGTGGTTCTTGGTGGTGTTTTTGTTTGTTTTTATTTTTCTTTCATCAAGTTGTCATGAAATTCAAGTTTAGAGCTCTATAAAACATTTTCTTTCTGAACATGCATGTGAGTTCTAGTGCAATAGACTGACTGGGTATTTAGAACTTTTCCAATTTATTTTCTACTTTGTTGGACACCAGGGAGGTGAACACATTCATGAGCAATGTAGACAATAGTTCTATCTGTTTGTTTCATTGACCTGATTCTGTTATTGTCTGCTTGCAAACCTAATAAAGAATAGTATTTGAACTCCAGGATAGTTGTTTCCCCTAAAATGCATTTTGTGGCACAACATCACAGTATAAATCTAAGCTTGCATTATATTAACACAAGGCTCTTGTTGTTATGCACATTCCTTTCACTTTCTGAGGAATTGTAGGTTTGGAGATAACTCTAGTTATGTGAGAGGAGCAGTCACATCTCTGAGACATATATTGGATATTTGAATGTGTTCTCTGCCATTCAAGCCACTCAAATACACTCACTTTCTTCAGTTGAGCTCTTGCAGCACAGCCGGAATTTCTCAAGCATTTTTTCCATTTTATGTCCATGCCTCCATTCCATGGCCTCTTTCAAGCTTCTCTTTTTTCAAGCTCTGTACCCATAATTGATGAGATTGCTCGGGGATGTGCAGAAGTAGAATTCTTAATTCAGTGAATTAAGAATAAACTGAAGAATTTGCTTCATTCTGCTCCCAGGCACTTCTTTCTTTCATTTTAGCATTATGCGATAAAGGTTCTCATACAGTTTATTCAGAAATCGGCATATTCTCTGACAACTCACGTGCACCACTTCTGCTATAGAGTTGACTTTATTGACCTTTATAGAAAGTGATTTATGGCCTTTGTTATGCTGTAGCATTGACATACACTGTATGGCTAAAAAGAGGCACCACCACACATAGCTTGTATAATCTCCCTAGAAATTAACTCAAACTGTCAAAGCAGCTTAGGGTCATTGTTCTCAATGCCAAGTGTGGTCTAAATTTGTATGAACCCCACCCAACTTTAGAAGTGCAGAATATCATTTAATACTTTTAAGATGAAGAAGAAAACCTGGGTGAGTTGAAGTTGACAAGTCCTTGGTCTCATGGTGTGTAAAGAGTTCATTATTTGTTATCCTTATTTGAAGCATTTCATCAACAAAATACAGGGTGATACTGTTTTAGTCTCAGCCTACCAAGCATTGCAGTATGAAACCCACCCCAATGGCCTATATCTTTGCTGTCCAATGAAAAACAAGTATCTCCATTTTTGTCAGTTTACTATATCATGTGAATACAGCAGCTGTCCTTCTCACTGTGTGAAAATTATTTTTTTTCAAATTTCTTTTGTTTTCCTTCTCCTGTGAAGTTGTTATTTTGGAGGTACGTTTTTGATTGGATAGCAACGATGTACTTGTATGCTCCATTGACAACTGTACAGTAGGTGAGACACAGGTGAGTGTCCAGCTTGTTGTTGCTGCTCTATTGCAGACAGAAAATTTAATCAATGTCTGCCTTGATATATTTACTGCCTCCATCAAATCCAAGGAAGCACACACACACACACTCAAACACCCTTAAGGCTAACTAAACACTCCTTCAGACTTTACTCCATGTGCTGACAGAGCTGTCAGCTGTCTTAGTTTGCTCAGGGCCTAAATGCCTTCAGGCTCTAATAGATCACCTTAAACAGGGCAGACACAGTACTGCAAGAGTGAGCTCTTTAATGTGAGCTTTAGTGCCTCAATAAAGAAATAAACCAGGGCTGTTTTTCTGTAGTCAGATAAAGCATTCTTTCCTATCTGTAGGCCATTGCCTCACTAAATACACTGTCTTTCCAAATGTTTGTAGACAATCCATTGTAGGCACCGGTATTAAACTGTGCATTTACATTTTAAAGCATTGTGTGTGTGTGTGTGTAAAGCATATAAATGTAATACAAAATGCACACATTCTCCTGCTGTTTTGTCATTTTGTGGTAGCTTTTTCATATTATTAAATATGACTCTCGTTTTATTCAACTAACAACAAAGATGATTTTTTTCATCACTGCAAATCAAGAAAAATACATTGCAAAAGCATGGGCATCAATTGGTCCTGTGCTTGAGGATAGTAATGTATCCAAAAGTGTGTATGAGTTTTTTGTTAGACAATTTAAAGACTGTGATATCGATGTTAGTGGTTGTGAACATAGGGTATTAATGATACATTTTTAGGTTGTTATTAGGTTTTTGAGCAATATTCCCATTGTCATTTTAATACTAAGCAGCAGTTACCATAAAATGTTAAATTACATTTTAAAACACTTCAAAACACATTTGTTCATCTTATATATTTTGTAGAATATCCATAGAAATGTCTGAAATGGCATGGGATGCTATGGAGCAGCCCAACAGCCTATATCCCCCAGTGCCAAGTGCTGCTTAGACAGGTATAAAGACCCTCCAGCATTTTAATGTGGAACAATGGAACTGATTCCTTGAATGACAGAACTTCCATCATCTGTACATGTGTGTTTGAATCAAATCCCATGTCAATTGCTATATACCAAGTCCAACACACACACAATCTCTCCAGAACACAAATGTAATCCTTAATGTGTGCCCCAACAGACATAAAGACTCTAAAACAACCCAAAAACAGCTACCTCCCCACCTTCCTAGAGAACTAGAGACTATAACTGCAGTAAAGGGGGAGGGGGAGAAACGTTTTTATAACTGTAATATCAGACAAAACATGTATAATATTTATTGAGTAGATGACATTGGACTAAAGAAGAAACAGCTTATTAGCAAACTCTTGCACATTTACCTTGATGTGGAAAGTAAAATGTTGATTAATGTACATTGTTCCTAATAAAGAAATGAATGAATAATGGAAAAAATGTAAATTGTAGCTGGAAAAGGACATTTTATTAAAATATTCAAAAACAGCCCTGGGGTGTCTTTGTTGAGAGACTTTTGGTTCAGTTCAGTTCAGCTATTTTGTCATTATAGAGCAGGATAGCAAATAATTTTTCCAGCGTTCTCATTGATGGAACGCACACAATGGAAAACACAAAGGTGGTGGACAGAGCAGTGTGGATAAAGTGCAGGATAATGACACACCGTTAGAATACTCCAGTATTTTTCCAGCCTGTCTCTAGTTGTCAAATCAATATATTTATAGGATGGTCAATTACAACCAACAATCATCATGTGAAGTGTTTCTGTGTCCTGTACAAAGAACCATCACATATTGACTCAAACACACTCAAAATAGAAGCCAATGTTAGCTGCTTTAGCATGTCTCTTGTAATTGTGAGTGACAGACTTTGTATTCATTTCCAAGCACAACAATGGTCTCTCAAAAGTAATGTCTGCTGCCCTATACTGTATACAATGCACATGCAGCAGTTAAAGGCAACATTCACCTTTTTAATTAAAATAGAAAAAGAAAAAACACAGAAACAATCCTTAGGACTTTTGCTCACCATTGTCTAGCTCTCCAGGCAGTTTGCACACAGGTAACAGGTCTGTTGTGTTTACAAAGCCCAAGTGTCAGTAATTGTTTAATAAAAAGCAAAAACAAAAAAAAAAAGTGTCTCGTCGGGTATGTTAGGCTTTCTCTCTCTGTTTACGGCAGAGAAACAGCATCTGAGGTTTTTAGACAGTGAAGAGACCTCCAAACTTTGAAAAGCATGAAACAGAAGATTATTGCTTGTCCTGATACATAGGTGGGAAAAACTTATTTTTGCTGTAGTAATTACGGTGGAACTGACTCTACATTAGGAAGAGCACTAACTGCATGAAAGTAAACATAGGCTGAAAGGCTACAAAACTAAACAACTCAAGTTACAAATGAGTTTCTGTGGTAATTCAAACAGTGATTAAAAACTTACAGACAAGTTGAACTTAAACATACCATTTTACCTTAAAAGACACTGAGCTTCTGAACATAAACAAACCTGAGAACAGATTTTCCCGACAATCTTAAAGGTTCCCTACAAAATATAACATTTAAAAATCTTGCTATATTCCCTATAATGCTGTATCATTTAAACAGAGATAGAAGGAGTATATTCTGTATACATTGGCCACAAGATTAAACTGACCAAAAAGTTAATGTAATAATATGGAATTTTTTATTTACTTTTTTTTATTTATTTTTTTACACTGGCCCCTGTCAAGGAGTGTGATATATTAGGCAGCAAGTGAGAGTTTATTAAGTTGATGTGTTGGAATGCATAAAAAATGGGCAAACGTAAGGATTTAAGCCACTGACAAGGTCAACATTGTGGCAGCCATGTTGTATTGGTCAAAGCCTCTCTAAAATGACAGGTCATGTGTGCTGGTCCCAGTATGCAGTGGTGAGTACTTAGTTAAACCGGTCCCAGGAAAGACAATTAATTGAATTTGGCTCATAGATGGTGTGACGTGAAGGCTAACCTGCTTGGTCAGACCCAACGAACAGGCTTCTATAGTACAAATTGCAGAATGGTTCTTATAGAAAGAACCAGAACACAAAGTGTATTTCAGCTTTCTGCATATGGGGTTGAGTGACCATGCTGACCCCTTTACTCCCGTTGTACCACATCACATTTAGTATCCATAACCTTAACCGCGGTTCACATTTTGTCCATTCTTGGATCACTTTTGTAGTTCCTACCACTACATAATGGAAATATCCCAATAGAGATGTATGCAGTAGATACTGAAAAAAAGTATCTTGCTGAGATTTGTGTGTCATATGTTTTATACTTATTTTCTGAATATGAAAAAAAAACTTATTTAATAGCCATTTTGACTTGAAATTAAATAAATGAAATGGGGTTCCTGGCTATTGCATAGCATTGCATTATTAAAACATAGTTTTTTTTTTATAATAGTGATTATAGTCTTTGGGCAATATGGTGTATGCTGCAAGTAATGTTGGTGCCACACAGCTCCAGGGTTCTGGGGTTGTGGGATCATTCCCTGCCTCTGGTTACTGTCTATGAGGAGATTGGTGTGCTCTCCCTGTTTCTGTGTAAGTTTCCTCCGGATACCAGTTTCCTCCCACAGTCCAAAACCATTTGATGATAGCTGGATTGCCTATTGACAAGTGTCCAAGTGTTTTATGCCCTGTAATGAACTGGTGCCCTGTCCAGTGTTAGCGCTTTTCCACCAAAAGAACTCTGGTTCTTGAACAGGTTCTTTTCCTGATTCTTGGAACCTTGGTTCTTTCCAGTGAACTGGCCTGCATTTCTACATGTTTAGAGGGGAATACTTCACCAGCGTGGGGCATCGCTGTGGCTGAATACAGCACCAGTGCTAAAGATAATCTGTTAGAGTCACAACAGGGTCATTGTTTATTCTTTGTTTATCATGGAGTCAGACCAGAGTGAGATATAATTTGTGTGTAAATGTTGCCGAGTTCAGACCCATCCTGCTGAGGTTGTGAACAGCGGAGAAACGTAACCAAGAGCCACGGTTCTGACCAATGAGCATGGTATCGTGCCTAACAGCACCAGAAACACACAAAAACGGAGCGTGTTCCTGTTTTATTTCCTATTATTTATTTATATGAAATATTGTAAATTACCGAGTCCAGCTCTACTGCGTGATAACGATGTATTTGAATCTCTGAGCTCTTTCTTGAGATACTGAACCTCGACACGCCCATGGATAATGTCATGGGTCGTGCTGAAAAACCTTCTCTTCTTTAGTTCCAGTTGGGAATTAACTTTTCTGGTTCGTGAACCAGATTTTGTTGGTGGAAACGCGCTGAACGATTCCAAATTTAGTTGGCAAACTGGAACCGCTCCAGTTCCTCGTTGATGGAAAAGTACTGTGTGTGATCCTGCCTTGTGTCTAATGACACCTGGTAGGCTCCAGACCCACCTCTGTCCTGAACTAAATGAATTACAGAATATGAATGAATTAATAAATTAATGATGACAGTCTTTGTATAGGTTACTCCCTTTAGAAATTTTGAACATTTATTTGCTCAGACACTTTTCCCGGATTCTTAATCACACAGACACTCACCTTTCACCTATTTAGTCTGGTTTCTCATGAGAGAACCTCAGATATATGCGTGTGTGTGTGTGTGTGTGTGTGTGTAGGGGGTTGGAATGATCCCATCCGGTGCTGTGATGTGGAACAGAGGTTGCACTGTGGAGAACATGGAGGAGGTCTTTCCTCTCTAGCAGGCTAGAAAGAGCAGATATTAACCCCACAAATTCTAAGCCTTCTTTTCTTGCTTCGCCTATCCCTCACTCCCCCTCCATTCCTTTGTACTCATTTTTTCTTTCTTGTTTTGTCCTTTTTAGAGTGGGGGGTCCTTCACACTATCGTGGACCCTTTGTGGCTTCATTTTCTCCAACAATGGATACTTGTTCTCCTGAGTGATAAATAATTCCACACAACGACAGTTCAAGCCAAGGAAAACTCAAATAGTTTTGACTTGTTGGGTTTTTGTTTTCTTTCAGTGGAATAAAGTGCATTCCTCCTTAAAGGACACTAGTTCACTCTGTGGGAATGAAAGGGAGAGCTACACAAATTCTATAATCAAGATATATTCCCATGACACAATTGTAATAAAAATTGATGTTTTCACATGTTTTCAGACACCTATTTTAATGATTATAATGCATTTACTGTGGACACAGTTTGTATTATTTCCATAGAAAACCTTTATCAATACAATGATGTGATTAAATTTGAGGGGAAGATGAGTATTTGTTAATCCATTTTAGCTACTTATCACAGCTGGAAAAAATACACAGCTAAGAAGTAAAAGAAATAAAAAAGAAAAAAAAAAGTTTGAACAAGTGTTACTTTTATCTTTTTTTTTATTGCTGTTTTGTTTTATATATTGTTTATATAAAACTTTTTGGCACTTTCAGATTCCACTCTGGTTCATGTGCTTACATCAGAACCATAAACGTCAGCTTGTTTCTAATCTTCTAAGCCAGCCACAGTAGACACCTCATATACTGTATGTGTATACATTCCTCTTTCATATGAAATCATCTTACATAAAGTACACCAAATGTGCATTGAACAATCACTAAATCTACAGTAATTTTTCGAAAAAAATTCTAGCAGCTCTGCTGTGTCTGATCCACTTGAACTAGCACAACAGTGTATATACCAGGTAGGTGTTAAAATCCAGTGATGAGTCAGTGTATAATCTCCACAGGAAAGCACAAAATGAAATGGACTCTCTGGAGCAGCTGCACATAAATCTAATGGCATTAAGCTAAGAGTGGCTAGAAGGGAACTAGGCACTGGACTGTAGTAGAAATGTGTTTTCTGGAGTGGTGTTCCAATTAGAACTTATGGGATAAGTCTGAGTTACAGCATTTTTTGTCCCAAACTAGTCGTCTAACACATGTACCTGACCTCACTAATGTTCTTACGGTGGAATGTAATTAAATCCACACAACAATTTTCCAATGACAAATTTAAAGCCTTCATAGAATCACCGATAGTGACAGTAACAAAGCAGACAAAAATACAACATATTACATATTACCATTATTTGGTAAAATGCTGAGTACAGTTCATCTTAAAGTAGCACTAGGTAGCATTTGTACTGATTTGTGATGATTCGCTGTCCTGTAATTGAATTAGAGCTTTTCTGAGATTCAGTTTTTGCTACCTGAAGCTAAGAACTGCAGAAATTGCAGTATGTAACATTTGGAGGTGGTTAGTAAACCATCCTATTCCTCCCTCTTGATTTCAGAACAGTGCTGTAAACGTGAATTACACTCTATAGGATGTGCCCAGGAGCAAAAATGCCAAATATAACCTTGTGTTTCTTTAATGAAAATTATTGTAATGTAGTCAATCAAATAGTTCACACTATAAAACCCCCATCCTGTTTGTTTTAAATCAGACACTTTGCATCTCGAGCTGATTAGTTTTGTAGCACATTCGGTACATGTTTTTACGTTAATGCATTTAGCAGTCTCCCGAATTTAAACTTAAGTAATGTGTAACAACAAATATAAGTCAATCTGCACCTAAGGAGCAGAAATAGAGCCAAAACCCTCAACACTTTTACAGCTTTAAGGTTAGGAGGTCATAATCAAAATGCTTCCATATGCCATTTCTTGTGATACAGTCAGCAATGCACAGAGAAAACCCCTGAACAATTTTGGGCAGTGACCCTTAGTTTTTCCCCACATTTACTGAGCCAAGGCTATGCGCAGACACTGGAGTTTTTTTCCAATTCAAAAGACTATAGAGGGCTAGCAAATGGTTTTACGATTAAACTCACAAACCTCAGAAGACACTCATGAGTAAAAATATCTACGATCATTCTGACATAAAGTGTAAACATAAGAATATTTTTGCCTCAGTGAGCTGTATGTAGACCAACATTCAGAATCACTCCCCAATAGTGTGATATTTAAAATGTCAGCCATTTTGTGGTGCTGTTCTAATTATATGTGATAAATACGACTCACTCTATACTATTGTATAAAAGGCCCAGCATGAAGAATAGACAGTTGGGTACCAGTGTTGTACACTTCATTGCACAATTTATACCATATTTCTGTGCATCAGATGAATGTCTCAGATTTCGTAATGCAAGAGAAAGACACATTTTCTTAGGTACTATTGTTTAATTAAGTGTCTAAAATGTCTTTTGGCTGTTCCATGGTTGTTCTCTAGTTAGATGTAGCAGTAATAGAGAAATAAATAAATTAAAAAATAAATTAAAGATAGATGTAACTTTGTCAGAGAGTCTCTAGGTGTGTGGACCACTTAGCTATAACTGCAAACATCGGAAAAACAAGCATAAAAAAACATTTAATACATTCTTAGAATGAAGAACAATGGAGAACAACTCCGAATCACATGTACGGGTCTACTGAGTCCTAACACGGTGCTGGACATTTGGGTCGAGTTTCGGTTCAGTCCAGAACTCACCAGTGGATGGCATCCGGTGACGTCGGGCGTGACGCTACTGCATGGCCCGTTTAAACCCGGAGGGCGTTGGGGGTCGACAGCAAAGTCCTGAATATTTTGGAGAACCGGAGACGCTGCCGTGAGTCTGAGCGCGGATGCAGGAGAGCGACTAAACTTCCTCTGTGTGTGTGTGGACCTCGAACAATAGTGAACGAGTAAGTTACACACAGAAAACACGCAAAGTTCACTATTTCCACAGAAAGTAACTAAAATCCGGTGATGGAACTTTTTTGGTACCGTATGTGTTTCGAGGTCTCTAACTGAAACCGTGATTAAAAGTTGAGCGAAGCTGACGGAAGTTCTAAGGGAAGAGATATTTCGCCAGATAACCGTCCTGCTACTTTTCAAAACAAGTTCGGCGGAAACTAATGAACAAATTTGCATTTGGAGTTTGTGCTTTGCTTGTCATTACTTACACCGAGAGAAAAATTTTCACTGGTTGAAAACGCCATGTCAAACGTTTGTTTATTTAGTTATTCATCTATTTATTATTTATTTATTTTTGGGATAAATGTTCAGGAAGGAAGAAGGACTTTCCTTCTCAATAAAGGGAGATGATGAGAGCAGAAGTTACAGCAAGAAGAAAGAACAACATCTTGGCCTTTCGCCAAAATTCCACCAAAATATTTATATATATATATATATGTGTGTGTGTGTGTGTGTGTGTGTGCACGCGCATAATTCAGTAGCTGAGATAGAACAATGCAATTCATTAGGTTTGTACGTTCAGTTGATCATTGAAACTTGTTGAAATTGGATGGTGATTGGCCAATTCACCATCCATATATTACCATTCAAAATAACCATAAGAATAATCATAATTTTATGATCAATCTGGAATCATGCTTTTTTTTCAGGATTACATTAGTACACTGTAGCTTTTCAACATAAATAATGGCTAATGTGTGTGTATTATATATAATGTAATAACAGTTTCATATGAAACTAAAAAAACTACAGTGAGCTATCCAGCTATTAAAATATTTGTTTTAGAGCTGGAGGATAGCCTAAAGGTTTTTTTTTTATGTTAATGTGTTTATTTTTAATGTTCATGCTTTATAAAATGCTTTCTCATCATTCATAATCAAAGTAAACTTTCCTGACACTGATATAGTAACACAAATCATTTGAATCCATTTAAGTGTGCTTAAGTTTAGAAGAAGAAAAATGGTAGCGTAGGAAGATTGAAATAAGATCTGGCTCTGAATTTCCTATTTTCTTTTCTCCAAAGGCATAGCAAATACTGCCATAAAACAGCAGGCCACTTCCCAAACAGGAATACACACAGCAATATGCCTGTGTATGCATGAACTTGGTTTCACACACTCTGTGAGGACCATAATCAATATACACCTTCACATTTTAGGGACTTGTCTTCCTCCATAGTATAAATCATTCGGTTTTAACATAGAGACATGTTTTGAAGTTGTGGAGAGTTTTGTGTGATTAATGCACTTAGCTGCATTCACTCCCTCTTGACTTGAATGGGCTGATTAAGGCAAGCTGTGTCAAAGGGTCAGGGTGGAGAAAAAGAGAGAGATAGAATGCAACGCTCTCTCTCTCTTTTCTTTAGCCCTAGACCTTTTCACCTGAGCAGTACCCATGCAGACCCCTTCCCTTGTCCATTTCTCCACTTTTCCTCTTCTGATGCTAAGCAGGCCTTTTTTCTCCCCTCAAAGCAGAACTGAAGGAAACAGAAGCATACTTTCATGCGTGCAGTTTTTGGTATACCTAACTAGAAATTCAGGACCCTTTTTTAATGGCTTTTGTTGGGGTGGAAGGGGTCAGTGGAAATAATAGAGAGCATTTCCCTGTCTCACCCTGAGTGTGTACATGTTTCCATACACAGAGGGGAAAAAAAAACAAACAAAAAAAAACAAGGTAAAGCATCATGCTGTATTTCAGAACACCAAGGTGACAAGTTGATTGTATTCAGCCATGTGCATCACAAAACTAATCCACATGGTATTGAATGGTTCTAAATCACTGCAAAGAACATGGTTCCAAAGCTTCAAAACTGGCTTTAAACCCGTCTAACCTATGCTTGTTTCTGTCCGTTCCAGACCATCCTATTATACAGCCAGTGCTTTTTTCAATAATAATTACAAAAGTTGGAACAAAGAGCAGGCCAGTCTGATCCCTATCCTAGTGGAGAACAAAAAAGGGTAGTGTTATAAATCCTAAGGAATTTTAAGGATATATCATAATTGTATAGGATGTAGCATTATTATTACAACATTATATTACACTTAATGCAATTTGTAACATTTTAAGTGTACTATTAGTATGTTTTATAAAGAGTAAAAGATATTTTCATTGTTGTCCACGGTCATAGGTTTATGGTTGCTTTATACTGGTTATTTAAAAAAAATCTGGGTCTGGGCCCTCAGACAGAAACTTGTTGGGGCTTGGACAGACCATAATGAGTAGTTACACTCAGTACTGGTGATATTCTTTTGCTTACACGGAGGTCTGAACCCAAAGGGCATAAATGCTTTAGTGGTGGAATAAAAGTGATTCTACTCTGATGGATTTAAAGCACTTCTACTTGTTCTCTCTGAAGAAAGAAGTGAGCTACATAGGGAGACAGGGGTCTTTGTTTTCCCTGAGTGTGTTTGTATGTATGCGGATGGGTCAGTATTTTGTTTTTTCTTTGCTTTTCTGAGATGTCTTGTATGTGTGCATCAAAGTGAGAGAGAAGAGATAGAGAAGCACTTATAAAGTTCACTGCTTTCTTTTAAACAATTATTCTTCTTTCAATGTAGATTTTTAAGGGTCTGTTGTCTTTTTTTTTCTTTTTTGCATGCATAGCTAGGATGAAATACATGGATTTATGACTTGGCCCAGGTAAAGTTTTCAGAAAATGTACTGATGAAACTGCTGCAACAGCTGGTTTCAGTTTGGTGCCTGTCTCTCCTTGCCCAGACACATCTCACCATTCCTTGTCTTTCTGCTCCTCCCTGTATGCATACCCATCTCTCTGCAGTTGAGCATGCTGAAGTAGACCTAGAAGATTTATTGCCTATGCTAGAAACAATGCTAGTTCAGTAATGACAGTATTAAATATATTTACATTAGGTATACCTACAGTAGTAGCATGTTTCCCAGTATCAGTAGACAATAAATTATTTTTATATATTTGGTAATGTGTAACGATACATACTGAATAACATACTTAGTTTCCCACACTAAGTCGGCACCACATCATGCTCAATTTTAAACCCTTACTGTAAACCTTATGTTAGTTAATATAGTTCAAGGCTAGACTAATTTATGTCAACAAAACTGGTCACTTCTTGGGAGCTTCAGATTGTTTTGAAAACACATTTAATATAAAAACTAAGTAAATACTAAATTTATCAAGAGGGACAGCAGGCATGGTTTTCTACCCTACTCCAAAAGTTACATAGTTCCGTTTCTGCAGTGCTGAGGCCAGAGTAGCAACGACAGAGGCTCTACTCTCCCAATTATAACTAAGTGGAGCATCACAATAATCATATGTTAAAACAATACTTCCTAGAGTCCTTTAATGTAACTGGAAATTAAATAAATGATGGTGGTCCCTGTCTTTTGCACAGTACTGTGTGTCAAGTTTGTACCACATGCTTTCAGCATCAAATATCACAATACCTCTAGAGAATATAGTGGGATGCTTGAATCATCTCACCAAGCACATTTGCTTTTTACTTATTCATGAAATTGTTATAACTTAAGCTGAGATTTGTGCCCCAACACAACGGCAGTAAGATGGGTTTTTAAACCTCTGAATGGAGCACTTTAGAGCCAAAGCCAGACTGATGAGCATGCAAACTGTGCCATATGCCCCAGAACAGCAAACTGGGTCACAGCTTTGTGTTATTGCCTCCGTTATGTAAATAAGTTTTAATTCCAGCTGGTCATACAGCAAGTGCTACACATCCCCAGACTCTCTCTGTCTCTCACACACACACAAATCAGTCCTTCATGGGCCCTGAAACTGAGTGAAAAAAACATAAGAAAATAGGTTAAGAGAGGAGAAAATAAATGTGTGTGTGTGTGTGCGTGTGCCTGTGTGAGAAGAAAAGTGTGTGTCCAGCCGTCCCGCATTCCTCTGTGTGTGTGATAATAGCTACCCTAGAGCGTGTGTGTGTGTGTGTGTGTGTATGACTTTGTGGGTCAGAACAGCCTTGTTGAGCTTTAGCTCTCACATACAAAGTGCAGCCTGGGGACACTCTCTCTCACGCACACACACACTCTTTCATCCTTCTGGACTAAAATTTTTGTGTGTTCTTCACTGGAACAATAGTTTGCAAAAAGAGCAAGAGGAGTGGAAGATAATTTGTAAAGAAAGTGTGAAGAAGATATAGAGAAAGGGAGAAGAGGAATTTTGAGGGTTGGAAAGAAGGAGTTGGGGCAGAGGGGGTGCTGGGTTGGGGATGAAATTTTTGGGCCTGAGAGGCAGGGGCGGGGGGTGTTTTGGGGGTGGCTTTAGTCATGCTTCAGCAAGCAACTGACACTTAATTAGTGTTTCAGAGGGAAGAGCTGGATTTAGTGGGTCAATAGAATATATTTATGGACTGTTTTAAAGGAGAGCTAAGGCACTAATGCATTTGTCTCTGCTGAGAGAGAGAGAGAGATGGAGAGTACGAGAGGGCTTTTTTGCTGCTGGCTGTAAAGTTTTTTTTGGCAACAAGTCTTAGGTGAAAGAGCCAGATCTTTCTGCAGGAACATGACTGTGAATGTGATTTTAAAGGACAGAGAGAGAAAGAGGGAGAGTGTGACAGCCTCCTGCTGGCTGATGCTTGCCCACAAAACTGAGTTTGCCTTCCACGGCCAGTGGCCTTTAGGGTCAGCCGTACCCAGTGGCAAGGAAAGTCCATTGTGAATGAATAGAAATGAACTAGAGGACGAAGATAACTCTGGGCTGTTAGGAGCTTTTCAAATTCTCAATTCCCTTTTCAAATCCCTTTTCTTAACCCTTATTTTAACCCTTATTTTAAAGTTCTCATATACAGGTCAACTAATGCCAATATGTAAAGAGCAGGATGACAGATTGCCAATATACAATGCCATATATATCATATATCATAATGTTTGTTGTCTTTCTTTCTTTTTGGTTGATAAAATACAATTTAATTAATAATAATAATACAAAACTGCTTAACTTATATTCATTCATTAACATTCATTTAGCAGTTTATTGTCTGCAATGTCTCTGCTGTTTGCATTCTGCAGTGAACTTATTTTAAATAAATATCATATCATATCAACTAAATGAATGTCCACAGGCAATAAAAATCAACTTTGTATAAAACTTATGAATGAAAAATAGTCTCAGTGCACAACAGCATTTACAAGCAGATACCAGCATCTTTATGGAGTGAGATTACTGTAAAAAATAAACATGTGCATGCTTATCTACATTCATACATATATATTTAAGTTGTACACAAAAGTCTGTTGTGTGTGTGTTGTATGAATACTTATAAAAAATAAAATATACGATTAAAAAAGCTTACGTATATGACTTGAATTATTAGTACGACTTTTAGATTATGAACACGAATTGAAAAGTGAAAAAAAAACACTGTCAAAAATCACTGGACTCACAGGCAAAATGCATTGACCAGACAACCAATCGATTCAATATCGTGTGCATGCATGGTCTGCTGCGTCTTGTTTTGAACTAGTGGCGGCAGTAGGGTCTGTGTAAATTTTATTAGTTAATTTTTATTAGGTCCTTGGACTAAATGGAGAATGGGAGAAATGAAAAAAAATGGCACATTTATTCATTTTCAGTTTGAACACATGAAGACAGAAACATGAATTCAGTCCGTGTTTTGTATACGGTTCATTAGTTTGATTGGGAAATGTGGGCGGGCTTAAAGCACACATTACACCTCATTGGTCAGTGATCACCTGTTCTTTAGCGGCTCTCTGCAGTTAAAATAAAAGTCCCAAACTCTTAGACTCTTCTTGGCCATGTATGTATTATCAGTTTGTGTGAAATTAAAGACTTGTACGTATACTGTTTTAGCATTATAATTTAACGTGGTGGGAGATTGCGTTTTATTTTTAATGAATTATAAAATCATCTTTAAATTAAGTTTCATGAAATTAAATATGGTTTGCCTGCTCATAGTTTTAATCATAGATAATGAACATGGGAATGATTCTGTTATCAAGCACTATAATTGAACCACAGAAAAATATATTATGTTATTTTTTTAGATTATTATTATTATTATTATTAATGCTCCAGGCACAAAAGCTTCATATTGCACATACAGGAAAAATTACAAAAAAAACACAAAAAAAAAAACAGGTAAAATCAATTGACCAAAATAAAATGAGATAAATTCATATGATGTTTAATAAATGTGTCCTTTTCATGAATATAGTATCTCTCTGTTTCAAACTTAACTGAAAGTTTTTACACACTGGTGGTTCCAGACTTGCATCTTCATGTTCTTCACTTCATATATTCCATACTCTATAAGGCAGATACAAGGTGAAGGTTTCATATGAAAGCTGGAACTATCCTCTTTCCATCAGAGCAGAATAAAATTATGTAAAATCTGGACAAATAATGAGGAATCTGCTTCAAATTTAAAACACAAATAAAATGCAGAAGTACAAAGGGAATAGAAATTAATAATGTGTACAAAAAATAAATGTCATCCAAAAATTATAAATCATTCATCAAATCAATGGGCTGGTTCTTGGGATTATGAACTGACCAAGTATTAGTTAGTTAGTTATCGTTACACTTATATAGCGCCTTTCTAGATACGCAAGGATGCTTTACAATCTACACTGCTCAGAACACTCAATTCACACACACTGGCGAGAAGCGGCAGCCAAACTCACACAGCGTACTTTCAACCAGAAACGACCGTCCACCTCGAGGACTGCATCGGGCACTAGGATTTCACCCAGGACAGAGCGCCGATCCATATCTGGGCACACACATTCACTCACACACATACACACTCATTAACTCACAAACCAGGACAGTTATTACAGAAGCCAATTCACCTACCCTTCATGTTTTTGGACTGTGGGAGGAAACCGGAGACCCCGGAGGAAACCCATGCAGACACAGGGAGAACATGGAAACTCCACCCAGATGGGACTTGAACCCAAGATGCTAACCACCAAGCCACCGTGCCGCCCTAATGCAGAGTCAAGTGTTCAGATTTCTATATATTATAGGAAATAACTGTAATCCTTTATTTTGGGAAAAACAAATCACCAGTACTATAATATATCTGTGCTTATACAACTTGTATAAACCTGGCATCACTGACTTTCTGAGATTATCCTGAAACTAACAAGCTGGAATATGATCCACTATATTCATCAGTTACCACATGAGAATAAAGTAAAACATAGAAACAGGGCTCTAATATGTAAAAACACTTTAACCCAGGTAAAGTTTATATAATCGTAAAAAAAAAACTATTTTGGCCTCAAGGGGACACCAGCTTGCATTTGAAACCTCTCCCACTAGTTCAAAACAGGATGCAGCAGACCCTGTGCACACTACAGTGATCCCTCGTTTTTGGTGGGGGATGCGTTTCAAGACCACCCGCGAAAAACAAATTTCTGCAAAGTAGAGGAAAGATTTATTATGTATTTAGTGAGTATTTGGACTTTTAAAAGCCTCCCTGTACTGTTAACAACACACCCTTTGCATTAAACAGTCATTCTATAATGTTTTTCAGCTGGAACTACATGTGATATCCTACCAGTTTCTTTAGTAGAGTAATTCCTACGCTGTGATTTAGCGTAAGTAAATTTCACTCGGATGTGGACATGAACAATACATTTACTGTACGTATGAAATACTGGTAAATGATATATTTTTGATAAATTTGATTTCCAGCATTTTATTTTATAAACCAAACTGTCTTTGTACAAAACTTGTTTCCAACAACTCACATAAAAAATTATATGTATGCTACATTGAGTAAAAAAAAAATAATTTATTATTTTTATAATGTGCAACCAGCATTTCTTTATATTGTTTTGTTTTTTTGTATTATATTGTTAAACAAACTCCTATTCAAGTATTGAATTTACAGATGGTAAACAGTTTAAATGTCTTTTTAAAGTTAATAATTACTGATCTAAAATGCAGACAACAATGCAGGCAAATTGAAATTACATAAATGGATATTGGGTGATGCTGCCATGTGCTGAGAATAAAAGGGAAATTCAACTAACACATATGATCAGATATTGTTAAGATATTTAAGATTTTAGAGAACTAATGTTGTAATTGTATAAGGAACACACAACCTACCATTATTAAAAATTAGTGTTTACATTACTATTTAATAACACAACAGTGTATGAAATGTAAATATACACTTGGCTGTGATACTCAAACACTAACACGCAATGCCCGAGTCAGAAAAGACCTTGAAAAAGGCTTTAAAATGTATTATTAAAAAAATGTAAAACAAATGTTGGTTAACCACTCTAGCAGACTCTAGTAACATTGAGTGAGAGAAAAATAGAATGAACTTACTATACTTAATCTCTTTCACACACAGCTCCAACAGGCTTCATTTTCAGGTGCTCATGTAGTGATGTTGTGCTGCCGTGCCATGCGAGATCAGCTGTGCTGATTTTGCACCTAACGCTGTTCCTTGAAGGCACACACGCTGGCGAGAAGCGGCAGCCAAATGCGCACAGCGTACTCTCGACCAGGAACGACCGTCCACCTGGAGGACTGCATCGGGCACTAGGATTTCACCCAGGATAGAGTCCCATTCACCCATTCACTCACAGAGCAGGACATTTATTAGACAGAAGCCAATTCACCTACCCTCCATGTTTTTGGACTGTGGGAGGAAACCGGAGACCCCGGAGGAAACCCATGCAGACACGGGGAGAACATGGAAACTCCACCCAGATGGGACTTGAACCCAGCCCTGGGAGGCGAACGTGCTAACCACTAAGCCACCGTGCCGCCATACTAACATTATTATAATGTGCTAACATTATCCTCTGCTGTGACCACCTCCGCCATTTTTCAAACGCTTCTTCCAGAGTTCGTCAGTTGAGCTGTGCAAGGCATGGCATTGGTTCCCTTCTTAAGGCATCCAGCTTAATGGTGCTTTACTGCCACGACTTTGGTTGGCTTACTGCCACATATTAGGGTGTAGCAACTGTACCTATATGTATAATAACTTAGACCCAACTAATCGATTATTAAATTAGTTGCCAACTATTTTAACACTCGATTTTAATCAATTTAATCGATTAGTTGTTGCAGCCCTAGTAGCAAATCCGCGAAAGATGAACCGCGAAATAGCGAGGGATTACTGTATATAGAATCAATTGGTCGTTGGCTCGATGCATTTTGCCTGTGAGTCCAGTGAAGTATTTCTGACAGTGTTTTCTCAGTTTTCAATTCGTGTTCATGATCTAGAAGTCATACCCGTAATAATTCAAGTAGTATGCGTAAGTCTTTATAACTGTATATTTTTGAAGTTGTATTCGTACAAAACACACATACACACAACAGACTTGTGTACAAATTAAATATTTATGTACAAATTAAGTAATCTTACTCCATATATATTTGTTTCAGAGAGAACAAACATTCATAAACTTACATAAATAAAAAAAGTGAACAATGACAAAATAATCTGTCCATGTATTTTGCAAATACCAGTTTAAAATAACTATTACTAAGATCTGAAGTGAAAGAATCTATTTGGTCTAAGAGTCTAAAAGACAGTCTCATCTTCATTCAGGCCACATGGGTAGCTGCCCAGAGTGGCATTATGCAGGGGGCAGCACGCTGATGAACGTAGCTCAGTTACCTATTTTGAAGTGGGCGCCCTGTCATGTTGTAGTTTTCATGAGTCATGTAGCTTCCCTGTTGTTGCTTGTTTTCCTGTCTGTTCCACGATGTGTTTAGTTTACGTTATAACAGCACCTGGGTTCACTGGAAGTCTGTCTGTGTCTCACGGTCTGGAATTTGTACAAACACCGTTACATTCATAAATACATGTTTTTGGTTTTCATAGATATATCACAATTTTATGCGAAAATAAATATATTTGTTTAAATTTACCTTGCAAATATTTGTAAAGTCTAAGTCTCGAATTTAATATGTGTTTGTAAATTGTTGGATCAAGTCACTCACGTGTTTTCGGTGACGTGCATTTGTTCATTTCCTCTCGATGGTTTCTGGATTTTGAGATTTTCCTCTCGCATTTCACCCGCTCCAAATACAATTGCAGCCTGATCCACAAATGTGGCCAACAGGAGAACAAGCCACCGCTAGATGACATTGTTGTTTTAGGACGTGTGGGGCCAACTTAAATGGAGAAGCATTTGCACAGAATTTAATGTGGAAGTTCGAACAAGATCCCAAAAAGTATTGCCCAAAAATATTATCACAAACATAAAACTTGCAAACAAAATATCCAGCTCTGATGTTTGTGCTCCATGAGTTCTGCGCGTGCTCTCTCAGTTTTTTGCGCGAGGGCTTCGAGTTCTGTTTTGTGCGCCTGATCCCTGAGTTTTGCGAGCAGTTTTGGCACAAACCTCTCGCGTGGTCGGGTTTTCTCAGGGGTGCCTTCCCATTGGCTAATGAATTTTTAAGTGACAACTCGGTGTCCAAGGTATTTTGGACTGCGCATGCGTACTCTACGTTGCAGCTCAGCAGTGGAGACACACTGGGGATTTTACATAAACACGAATACTCTCTGTGATTTACTGTTTTAAAACGCTGAAATACCTGCAAAATCCGATTATATCAATGAGGTAGTTCCGTCTAAAAAAATAAAAACATTTTACTTTTTTTTTAACTTTTTTTACATTTTACTCTCGTAGATATGAGGTAAATGGACAGTGATGTCTGTGTTTACTCAGGATGAAACAGAATAAATTAGCATTATTAGCTAATGTAGCAATTACTAGCTAATACTAGCAAATTAGCGTTTATTTGTAAAATATTTTTTTTATGAGTGCTTGAGTTCCTGTACAGAAACCAATGTACTAACGTATTGAACCTATTCAACAGAGTGAATCTGTTTTTAACAAATTTCATATGTGCATTTCATATTCATTTCATGTGTGTTACATGAGGTCGGAGAAAAGAGAAACATGACAGACAAGTGAGAGATGTCCCTGTTCCTTTAAGAATGCAAATTTAACATGATTCGTTTAAAAAAATCATTAATAATTATTAACAATCAGCAATAATTATAATAATAAGTATTATTAATATTAATAAACAAGAACAGGTGATGTGACATAAAAATTTAAAATGTCCTAATAGTATGTAGTTTAAGCAAAAATGGGCTATATGTTTAAATATTAGGAAAGGGGAAATTCTATGAGAGCTATTTAGCAATGTTCAAATGCATGATATTCGGCACATGCGGAGTCCCAAAGCCAAATAACACACGCTTGCTGCAGATGTGAACAACTTCAGTGCAGTGAGTTGTCACTCAAAAATTCATTAGCAAATGGGAAGGCACCCCTGAGAAAACCCACCCACGCGAGAGGTTTGTGCCAAAAATACTTGCAAAACTCAGGGATCAGAGCTCTCGCACATAACTCGTGCAGCTTGCACACAAAACTGAGAGAGCACGCGCAGAACCCGTAGCTCACGTGCAAAAGTCATGGAGCACAAATGTCAAAAATCTGATTCCATACCCAAGCCGCTGAATTCAGCTTCATATCACAGACAGTTAGGAGAGGGTGATCACTGTGGAGCGCTTTTGAATGTGCCCTAAATTTAACAATGTTAAAGTCCAGCAGAATTTCCCTAATTAGATTAGGGTTGTGAAATAAAATACTCCTTCCGTATTTGGACACTAAACGCCATGTTGTGTGTTGGACTGATACGGGACGCGTTGTGTTCATTATTTTTGAGATTAGATTGTTAAGATGTGATTTGTTTCAGACAGACGGATGCTCTCTCTCAGCCGGATACCCCACGGCTTCTCATTGGTCATCACTTTTATTTAGCCAGGCCGCAGCCAGAGTTAGCTGTCCATCATTTACTGCAGCAGCCAATGGAGTCATAGTCCCGCCTAGAGGGGGTTGTTTTGCTGGCCCTGAGAGTAATAGGTTAGTCCTGAAACACCGAAGGATACAAAAGTGCCACCTAGCGGTAGCTCGTTTGCCTGCTGGCCACATTTGTGGATCAGGCTGCATTTGTATTTGGATCGGGTGAGATGCGAAAGGAAAGTCTCAAAATCCAAGAACTCGGGAAGAAATTAACAAATACATGTCACTGAAAACATGCAAGTGACTTGATCCACGAATGCAGATTCATTTATTCATTCACTGTCTGTAACCCTTATCCAGTTCAGGGTTGCGGTGGGTCCAGAGCCTACCTGGAATCATTGGGCGCAAGGCGGGAATACACCCTGGAGGGGGCGCCAGTCCTTCACAGGGCAGGCTCTGGACCCACCGCGACCCTGAATTGGGTAAGCGGTTACAGATAATGAATGAATGAATATATATATATACTTTTTGTTTGTTTGTTTGTTTTAACATCATATGGATTTGGAGTATGAAATAATCAAATAACCATCCATTTTAATTTTTTATATCTGTATTTAAAATTAAAATTTTACACAGACCATAAATACATATTTCATTTTAATTTTCATTTTGACTCTTATTATTCTTTTTCTCATTAGCTTTTTCACTTTAGATTTAACCATGTAATACCAGCATAGTTCTGAAAATGACAAAAAGCTTTTTTAATTTTGTCAGTGCTGACGCATGTAAAATGATATTGCAAATGAAGTCATTTCATTTCATTTTTAATTTTGTCATGATATTTGCACACAGGTTTGGAAAAAGAAATGGAAAAAAACAGTATCTGCTATTAATTTTCTTGTTTTCATTTCAATTATACTTCACCATCCATATTTATATAGCTCTTACTGTCTATGATTTTGCACATTTTTACCCCTTAACCTCATAAAATAAAAGATATTTCAGCTCTCACAACCAAAGGTGTATGTGTATATATGTAAGGTAGTGACCGACCGATATGGATTTTTTTGATGATTTTTGGACAGCAGTAGTGGCCGATGGCTGATATGTAAAGCTGTTAGGCGCTGAAAACATATGCGCTCTGTTATGTGTTTGTCCCTCCTCCTTGGGTGTGCATCGCCATAACTCTGCCCCTGATTGGTCTACAGACTTGATTGACATGTCATTGGAAGCTGAAAGCCTAAGCTACGCAGCAGCCACAGGGATCATATTGTAATTATTTTTCGAAAATGAGTACTATTTTTTCGGCCAGTACTCTTGACACAAACATGAGGATTACTCACGAATGGTTTGACATAGAGGTTTGACTAGTCTTGTTTAGTCTTGTTTTGAAGGGGACTATCTCAGGTAAGCGCTGCTATGCAAACTTTGTGTGTGAGCCGCTTGTGGGATCTTCAGGCTTCAAGAAGCAGTGGTTTTGTCATCGATGAGGAAGAAACCTGAAGTTTGGATTATCTTATTTTTTCGGCTTTAATTCCTTAGTCCTACATTTTAGTGTATATCCTCGTGATCCTGCAACTGCCCGTTCGATTGATGTATGATATGTACATATTACTCAAATATAGTGCCATGAAAAATCTGAAAATCTGTACTGTCACTAATATTTTTTCATAACAATTTCCAATAACAGCAAAAATACCTATAAAATGATTAAATCAATGAAAATCGGTGACTTTAAGCTTTAATTTGGTACATTGACTGTCGAATTTGGACCTGTAGTACTTGAGATATACTGACGGATACAACAATGAGTGATTTTTTTTATAGGCACCGCCAACCAATGAGCGAAATAAGAGGCTTAATAACGCTGGGTTTCTAGGTTACAACTATCAACTCAGTCGTTTATGATGCAGATTATTGAGTGTAGGTTACAAAGAGCAGCCAGTAACAAATAGTGAGAGCTGAAGAAGAGAAAATAATTCATACCATTTTCTCTGATGAGACAGCATGCAGCTACAGGTTGGAGGCTTGTACTCCTGCACTTGTGCTCAATGATGTCTGCCTGTAAGATGGCAAAATGGACGCAAGAGCCGCTCTAACAGCCAGAATGACGGAGCTGCCCACAGCACTGTCTGTGTGCATTGTGTAAATATCAGCTTCTTGCGCTAATATATTGGCCGATGACGATTTTATATAAAATGCCAAAAATCGGCCGATTAATCGGGCGGCCAATATATTGGTCAATCACTAATGTAAGGGCCTGTATGTGGCTCCACACTAGAATAATAACCCTGTAGTGTAAAGGGTTAAATGAATCACATATGACCCTGTTGAATGAGTTAGGCCACACTGATTTAACACCAAGATTTTGATGCACTGTAGTGTAGTGGTTCTCCTCGTCTGTTCCGGAGTGAGTATTTTCTGCTCCAACAATGTGTTCCTACCATTTCTGGTCACGCGGCCTGGCCATTGCCATGGAGATAGTGGCCAGTGCTAAAGAGTGCACATATAGCCCAAACCATGCAGTTCTGACACGGGGACGTGAAGGGTGGATTTACGGAGGCAGACACACTCGCTACAACACAGAGATTTATTATAAAGATAACACAACAAAACGAACTTTGACGAGGGACACGAAATAACATTACTTAGAAACCTAGGAAAGGGCAGGAAACAACACTACAAGACTGGGGCATGAAACAGGCAGTAGACGAACAAGGAACGAGAAACAAACACTAATATAACAACTGGGAAACAGAACGAAACGACACGACCTGATTTGAACAGAGCAAAACTACAAATGACATCACACAAACACAAACAACACAAATGACCGATCACAGGAAGTGAGGGAAGAGGACTTAAATACATGAACTAACAAGAAACACCTGACAAAGATAATGACAAAGAGGCGGAACAAAAGGTGGAGCTAGAGTGGAACGAGGGCGGAGATAGGAAAAACAACAAACAGACAGAGCCACATGGTAGGAGAAAACAAACAAGAAAGTGCCAAGATGTGATAAGTTCCCAGCAACAGCACTATATGGGTGTGCTTTAAATAATATTGAAAAACAGTGTGTGTGCATTCTTAGAAAACATTCAGACTCATCAAATTTGTCATTTTGCCTGTACATATGCATGAAAAAACAGGAATCATGCTCATGTTAATAATATGGGCATGTGAATGCATTTCAATACCCTGTCATAAATTTGTCTTAAAATAACAACGTCTCATCAAATATTATACATTCATATCAATTTCATGTCCTCCAAAACTGGGGATTTACATCAAAACATTCTGCTCTTAACCATGTATTATATGTTATGCAGAGGTCTTTAAAGAATTAGTCCCAATTTTTTCAAAATGGCAAAAATATTAGTAAAGGTTATTTTACCTCACACAATACTTTCTGCATAAAGGAAGCAGTTACTTTTCTTACTACAAATGTGTGCCAATGATTGGATTTGCACATAATAAAGAGTAAGAGTGGCATAAATCAACCCAGCACAGTTCATTTGTGTCAGCCATAAAGAACAAGCCTGTTAAACCTATTATTCTGCTCCAGTGAAACAATCTAATAACCTTCCTCAATGAAGTGTGACTGTTTTTTTTCTTTTCATTTTAGAGCAGTAAAATGTGAAAACCTCAGTTCATGTAAAAGTAGTACCATTCACCATGGTTTGACCTGGATTATCTCAGAGATCCTTTAAAGTCCTGGGAAAAAGCTACAGTAAACAGTGTTATCAGTTACATCATGCCCAATGAATAAATATGTCCAATGTCATGACAGCATTGACCTAAGTAAATGCACACTTGGGCGCAAGGTCAAATACTTTATTGATTGGACTGAAATACTTTTAGGTGAGTAGAATACTCTTGTGCACAAATGAATATCAAAACACAGAAACAAACTGCTTTAATCACAAAGACCACCATCAACAGAGACAAGTGCATAGAGAGAAGAAGTGAACACCAGAGACACATTCCATTTCCATCATATGTCAACAATATCAACTTAGTAATGTATTTCAGAACATTGTATTATTTAATATATTTTTATATTTTAATGTTTCTTTATTTTTTTATTTTTTTTAATTATTTGACTTACTGCCCTGTGAAGGACTGACACCCCCTCCAGGGTGTATTCCTGCCTTGAGCCCAATGATTCCAGGTAGGCTCTGGACCCACCACGACTCTGAACCGGATAAGCGGTTATAGATAATGAATGAAAATTTGACTTATAGTGGAAGTAAAAAATCTGTAAACAATAGTAATCTTGCAAATGACGATATTATAATATATATATATATATAGTATGATATTATTATATGCGCTTACTGACTGACTGACACCTAATGTTGAAACGCGAATGTGCTTTTAATGTACTGTTAATTCAGCCATACTTCACAAAGAGACCTAAAGGTGGCGACACTACACTGTCTGTTGTTAGTTCAGCCACATTTCACATTCTAGTTTGTGAACTAAATTTGGAACCGTTCAGCGGTGACCAGAGGTCCTCTTTTCCCTGGACAAGTACCCTTTTGAGACCTAAAATGAGTGTTCTAGGGGTCAGAGAGTTGAGAGCTGAATTGGGACACACTTGCGCTGCTTCAGCTTCACCATCCACCGCGGTGCGGCTCAGTGTTTTAATGGAGCCTTTAACAGAAATGTGTTGAATGTTGTTGAGGTATTATTTATTATATTCTCCTTTTTATGTCTGGAGCCTTTTGTTTTCTACTACTTGGTCATAAAATTACATTATCATGAAAAGTTGATTTTTTCATTAGTTCTCAGTTATAATAATCAAATAAAAAGAAATAAACCCTTGAATTATATCAGTCTGTGTGTAATGAATGAGTATAATATACAAGTTTCACTTTTTGAATAGAATTACTGAAATTAATCGACTCTTTCATGACGTAAAGAACCTATGACCTAACCCTATGATAAATATTACCTCAATAACGTTCAACACATTTCTGTTCAAGGCTCCAGTAAAACACTGAGCTGCTCACTGTGGTGGACGGTGGACCTACAGCGCTGAAGCGGAGCTAGTGTGTCCCAGTTCAGCTCTCAACTTTCTGACCCCTAGAACATGCATTTTTTTAGGTCCCAAAAAGAGTACTTGTCCAGGGAAAAGAGGACCTCTGGTCAGCGCCGAATGATTCCAAATTTAGTTCACAAACTGGAATGTGAAATATGGCTGAACTATCAATACTCCACCTATAGGTCACTCTGTGAATTACGGCTGAATTAACAGTTCCTACTCACGCATGCGCGTTTAAACAGTCAGTCAGTAAGCGCATATAATATCATATTATATATATATATATATATATATAGTATTATATTAAAAAGATATATTTTAATGCCATACTATATATATTTAACATACGGAAAGTCATCTTGTCTGTCCCTATAACAACATGAATACATGGACACACCTAACGGTTACTGATTTTCTGACGAGTAAGAAACAGACAAAATCTCCATTCTCTATTAAAGCCAGAACACCAGAGCGAGGTGTTATTCAATATAAACAAGGCTATGAATTTGTTACAGCACCTTTTTATCAGTCGGACCCTTATATTAGGTCCCTTATCGGACCTAATGTCAGTACATAAATATCTAGCCCCCAGCAATGCCCTGTTTCTTTATCAAGTATAGATTACCTGGTTGATAAAATGTTAAGGTGCTTGGTTTTAGAAATGTTCAAAAACATAAATGTTAACTTGTTGTTTTCTGGTAAATAAGTTGCTTTAATGTCATCTCAACACAGTGCTTCAGTTTTGTAGCTTTGTATGAGCAGAAAATAACAGGCTTTCCATGATCATACACACACTGTCAGCAACTGACAAGATAAGCTATTTTTATATATAGTTTGTTTATATAGTTTGTTATTATTGTAAACAAAGACATTGATACGAAGCACCAAATCTTCTCCAGACCTTCCAATGACAATTGTATGTATTTTGGGCTTTCCTGTTTTTGAAATACCAGAAAAACCTTTGTGACAATGGCTATATGGGTCATGGCGGTCCGGCTAAACTAGGCTTGCCTAGTTTCTTTTTGCTCTTGTAATAATAAAGACTGTATGTAAAAAAAAGTATGTTTCTCTGAACAAAGAATGTAATAGTAATAATTAGTTCAACTTATATAGCACCTTTTGCAAACTTAAGTATGCTATACAATCATAGCAAAGAAAAACAGATATATGAAGGACACAAGAAGAAAGAAATGTTTTACAGAGATTTTTAGAGCCTTAAATGTGAGAAGGAGAATTTTGTACCCTAGATTTAACAGGAAGCCAATACAGTTGCAGAAGAACAGGAGCAATATGAGCTCTGTGCGTGGTGAAAGTAAGAGCCCTGGCTACTGAGTTTTGGATGTACTGGAACTGGCTGATCAGTTTGACTGGTAGAGCATAAAAAAGTGAATTACAATATTCAATACAAGAAAAGCTGAAGGCATTAATCAACATCAAAGAAAAACTATGCTCTAATATCAGTATTGCTTATCTTATATAATAGTAATGATAATATAATTATTAATTAATTATAACAAATTAATGTAAGGGTGGCATGGTGGCGCAGCAGGTAGTGTCGCAGTCACACAGCTCCAGGGACTTGGAGGTTGTGGGATTGATTCCCGCTCCGGGTGACTGTCTGACTGAATATTATTATATTAATTCTTTATAACAAATGAATAAGCCCTACTCAAGCAATATGGGTTGATGTGCTGATGATACAAATGCTTTGTATCTGTATTCCTTTTTTTCCTAGCTCCTTCACTGTACCAACTGTGTTGTTTTGTTTTTTGGAGGCCATCTGACTACCTTCTTTGGCAAACATACACTTTAACATTTGAACAGCTGTGTACTGCCACTGGTTGGCACTTCTTGCAAACACCTGGCCAGGTTAAATTCAGTAGCTCCATGAGGCAAGTATAAGCCACCAATATCACAGCTGTGAATTGAGGATTTGTCTTGAGGAATGATGAACACAAATTTAAATCCATATATGAGATTTTTCTCTTTAGTGGAACAATTTAGTAATGTATGAAAAATGTTCAGTCAGAGGTGCGATTAACAGAACGGTTACAAGTTTAATCTCGTCTACTACTCTCATGAGCCCATTGCTGTTAAATTGTTAGATTTCATATAAAGTTAAAATCACTGATTTATTTTACGTGTTTTTTCCAGGATGCGCAGCTTATTTTCCACTTACTTTCCACTTTTCCTGCTGCTTGTGGCCTTAATGATCGTCACTACAGAGGCTGGGAAAAACAAGAAAGGTAATTTCATTTTTTTAAGCTCCTATATCAGAATTTCTGCTTTAAGATAAAAGACTACCAAGAGCTTAAAACAAGATTTAAAAATTGTCCATAGTTCATTTTAGTATATTTTTTCACATCAGACAAATTTCCAGTTAAAAGAATTCCCTGTATCTAGATCAGACTTCTTCCATTCTTTTGTGTATTCTAATGAGTACAGGTCCAGGGGTATCAAGCTGATTTTCCAGATACTTTCAGAGTGTTTTCTAAATTCTAACTCAAAATTTTACTCAAAAAGGCCTCTTAGCTGATGATTTTTATCACTTGCATTAAACGAGGTGTTAAGCCTTAAGGGCTATGCAGTGCTATGGCCCATCAGGACTCAAGCTGACATCCCTCTTTCATTATCTGACTCTTTGATAATTACCAGTCTACCCATTAATACTCCAGGATATTAATATTGACAATACATCACACTACCTGTTGTAACTGACCCGTTGTAAATTCACATGGGTGAACCTATTTTGTGACTAATTTCATGACTGACTTCATTACACTTACCAATGATTTATGTTTGTTGGATCACACAAATGCCTTGATACATTAAAATACTCACAGAAGCATATATGAAACATCTTTAGTTGGTCAGGATGCTCATACATAAAAATAAATAAATAAATAAAAATCAATTTGGATGCTGCAAAATCAGTATGGTGATATTAACTATCAGATAATATAGTGCCTTATACATTCTTTATATTTTAATCAGTGTAATTATTATGTGTTATAATTTGATTGTACTGTGGGTTTTAACATAAAATAGAATAAATATATTGGTCATATTTATAATCTTAGGACTGGACTGAAAACCTGGACCTGACAACTAGCTAAACACCACCAAGATCTGAATTTTGCAAAATTATAAAGTCATACATCACATAATAATGAAGCTCATTTGTTAAATGCTGTATTACTGTAGTTTGTTTGTAGACATAATCAGAAAAGTCCTGTATGAAAAAATGTTCCATCAGACTGTAAAGGTTGGCGCTTTGGTGCCTGTGTTGCCAAAAATGGAGACTGTGGATCCGGCACAAGAGAAGGCACCTGCGATAATCAGACCAAGAAGATGAAATGCAAAATACCCTGCAACTGGAAGAAAGAGTTTGGTGGTGAGATAGTTAAAACACAGTATTATAATATGTAACAGACATAATTACACCTCAAGCATACTTCTATATATACCTCAGTATAAATTTGTTCCTCACATGTTCCAAACAGAACAAAATTAACAATGGCATTTTCTGCACATTTTCCAAGAAATAAAATAGTTTGTTTGCTGTGTTTAACATGGTGGGGAAAATTTGAAATATACAATCTGCCATGACTGTTAATGTCAGCAAATAAAATTTTAATGTCAGCAAATAACCAGTAATTGTGCTTTAAAATGAGTAGAAGTATGTGCTTGGAGTCCTGTCACACATATATGTGTATCTTTTTTATGCCTGTATGTAACTGTAACATACCCTGACATACAGGCCGGCAAATGGGAGGTGGTTCGAGGAAAATCTGAAAATGTCCTCCGAACGGCAACAGAACACCACAGCCAGTAGTTGTATTTCATATTCATTGAATTGGCAACATAGTAGAGTTTGTAAGTGTGGAGTGAGCGTGTAGGACAGGAGAGCAAGATCTATAGGTTGTAGTGTGGGTTCAAGAAATCTTCTTGCTAGTTCGAAATATCTGCGCGCACCCAGAAAGGAGCATTCTCTGGTCCTTCATTAATAGTCACAGGGTGATGCAGACAGGACGTTTTTGACTGAATATTTTTGGTTGGTGAGTTTGTCACACTAAGGTATTTAAAACTCCAGCAGCCCTGCTGTGACTGATCCATTAATACCATCACAATACACACTGTAAATTGGGACTGATAATATGGAAAAATTAATTTAGCAACAAAGAGGTCATTTAAATAGTTTGGCTGATCCATGTATGTCCATGTACATCTTTAATTAAAGTTTAATTTATACAATATGTATAGTATTATAGCATAACGTTATATTTCATTGTAACACAGTAGAGGGGAAATTGTTACAGTTACTAGTAACTGCAAAACCTGATTACCAATTTCTTATGAATGAAAACATAAGGTCCTGTTTTTTATTATATGTTTAGAAACAAAAATCCTAAATCCTGTGTTTTCTGTGTGCGTTTTTGTGTTCAGCTGACTGCAAGTATAAGTTTGCTAACTGGGGTGAATGCGACACTGCTGCGGGCATTAAGTCTCGCTCTGGAATGCTACAGAAGTCCCTCTTCGATGTTGAATGCCAGCCCACTGTCATAGTGTCTAAACCCTGTGGCACCAAGAGCAAAGCCAAGTCCAAAGGTATAAATCCACATTTTCTAACTCTCCTTATGTAGGACTTTTAGAGTTTTTTTATGTAATGTTTTAGAGTCTGTTTAGACATAAATAAGGAGCCAATACACTTCTGTATAATCAGCCCTGATTGAGCATATAACAGCTACAAGTGGGGTACTTTATACAAGTAGCCATGAGTTCACACATTTAGGTTGTACAGTGTCCAGTGATGATGAAGAAGTGAAAATTTAATTAAAATTTAAATACTCCGGCTTCTCAGGATTTTTAACACTTTCCTCAGTGTTGGATTATTGACATAATTTGTTTTAGGTTGTTTTGTTATAATCAAGTTTAAGGTGCACTTATCAAGATTAAAGGTAAGTGTTATCTAGCAGCTAAGTGGATGACTTACAATAACAATGGACTAATGTTTCCTCTTTGTAGTATTCTCCCAGTCCTGCCCATTATGCCTGTCACAATAATTACATTAATGACTTATTTCCTCAATAATTTTGCTGACCCTATCGTCAATTGTGTTTACGTGTGTTTGTTTACATAGAAGAAAATCACCAGTATTTTAACCACTCGTCCTGTTGTGTTCTTTGGGTTTCCATAGTCTCTCAATTCTGAGGCTATTTATGTTGATTGTTTGAAATTAATTTTTTATTTATTTAGAGTATTTAAACAATTTCTATAATCCAATGGTAAATAAATTTTTGATAAAATTTCATTGCTGTTTGAAGAGGTGTATTTTAGGGCTAGGCGGTATCCACATTTTTCATACCGACATATGGTTTCAAAATTTTATACCAGTATACACTGTGGTACACAGGGTGTGGGTGTGTGAGGGGGTTCACTGTCGAGTTGCACCAATCATTATATTTCTGAGCACAAAGTCGAGTGAAGGGTCTTCTGAGTATTTTGTCTGTTTTCATCTTTCTTCCTCTCTTAACCCAAACCCAGTGCTAAACTCACAACTGCAGTGGGCTACTGGGCTTGTTTTTCTGTACCCATTGTCAGACTGTCACATCTCCAGTCAGTGAGCTCCTACAGGGCCCCCTCCCTAAATGCACAAAAATGTTTAGCCATGTTCTTAAAGACACAGAAAAGAAATTTGACACAGCACACACGTCATAAATACCGCCCTTGTTTTCAAATACCGGCCACATTTTTAAGTACCGCAGTATACGGTATTATCATTATAGCGCCCAACCCTAGTGTAAATGCATTATTATGCTATTATATTATCATTATATCAGTGGCATAAAATGGTCATATTGTTTATAGCAATTATTTCTGGGACAATATATCGACCACAAAAATAGTGTAACTACAATTCTCAGCCTTTGATTAGACAGTGGGCATTGTTTTACTATATACTAGCATGATGATGTCACTTTCGAAACATTACCTGAGTATGCACGTGATTAACAATTGTGTAAAAATAAACATTGATAGAGTTTAATGGGTACAGTTTTAGAATAAAACTACACTTATAAAGGTTTGTAAATGATTTAAAACCTGTTTATTAAGGGTTATTAGATATGTTTTAATGCATTAAAAGTCATTAATATCCAGTTAAATCACATAGACAGAAAGGGCAACAGTGACCTGTTGTTTGCCAAATAGTGAACCCACATCCAGCTACACTGCTAAACCTCAGGTTTTGCCATATACTGACCTTACTTTGTCTTCCCCATAAATTGGCATTAATCTTTTCAGCTTTATTACATAGTTGTTAAAAAGTTAATAAACCACCAGGTTTATATTAACCATCAACATAATATCTTTTATATATTAATGATAATATGGTGCACCTTAACATGTGAAATTACTAAATTCACATTCTCAGATCTGAGCTTATTCTTTGCCTTGACATTTTCAGTATGTTCTCTGACACTTTCAGTATTAGTTGAAAAATAGGTCATAGGTCATCTCTGACTTACAAATGATTATTAATGATGTTTAAGGTGTTTACAACCTAATTTATAACAAAGTAGTAAACTGGTAAGTCATTTGCAAACCTTTATAAATGTAGCCTTATTTTAAAGTGGTACCTTTCAATGCTTTATAAATACCTGTTAAAGAGGAATGATGCAAATTCAGTGACCAGTACTGCCCCCATCATATCTAACAGTTCTCACCATTTATAAAAGTCCTTACAATATTCACACATGTTTTACTATGTTTCTTATCATTAAGAGTTTTTTGGCAGCAGAGTGTGCATTTTTTTAATCCACAGTATAAGCATCTGCTGCCACAGATATACAGATGTTTTTTGTGCTAATTCGAAAATGAAAAGAAATTGGCTGATGCCTCTAAGACTGGATTTGGAAGCACTGACAAGGTGAGTACATAGTTACTGTCTACTAGTCTCAGTCACAGATGCCTGCCCACAAGTTGACTGAGTGTCAAATGCTTTCAGTACACTAATCTGGCCTCACAGTTACGATTCTGCCAGTTGCATTCTGATTGGCCCTCTGTATAGCCATGTACTTCCATGTATTGTTTTGTACGGAGAAAATGGAGATAAATGTTTTTCTTTGAACAACAACAAAATAATTGACGGCATATTTTAGCTTTAGTATGAAATAATTTTACAAATCAGTTTTCTTACTGAACAAGTTCAGATTTACTAGAAACCTTGGCTAGTGAACTAAGAGCTATTCCACTGAGACCCCTGCTACCACTTTAGCATTTCCATTCAGTGACTCTTTCTATGGCCTTTTTGTTTATTTTGAGATGCTTATGTTCCTATGTTAGGTTTAAAATGTCTAATGTGAGGGGGAAAAAACAAAGGTCCGACTGAGTGTGAAGCCCTCTCCAAAAAAAGGCAAACAACCAAATGTCTTTTATCAGTGTGTGTGTTAGTTTGGGCAATTGTGGAGGTTTTTATGCATGAGTAATGTAAGCTTTTGTCTTCTGTGGGATCACAAGGCCCTCAGTGGGCGTTTGAGTAGGACGCTGAATCGAAGATGAGCCAGGGAGCTGCAATGGAGAGGCCAGGCTACATGAAGCTGGTTTTGTTCCACTATGCTGATTCGTTTATGATTTTGAGATAAATCTTCTAGGTTTATCAAACCTTGAAAAACAGAGGCTTATATTGAAAAATTAAACATGGGGACTGTATAAAGGCACTGGGCTGCATTCTAGGGCTGCATAGAATAATGGAAATTTCCTTCAGACTTATGTATCTAGGTCTATGTGCAGAAGAGTGTGGCTGTAAATGCCATGTTATCTTTGTGAGAAAACAGTTTACTACAGTATTTATTCGGTCCCATAGAAATGAAAGCCAGGTTAACTGAAACTTTTGAACTGCCATTAAAACAAAAATTTTACCCAAAATACAAAATTAAATTGTTAAAATGTTAACAAAGTCATGTTCTAAGTGTTTTGATGTTTTGATGTGAAATGCTCTATTTTAGAAGCAGTATTAAATATGGCGATCAGATCCAGACATTCAAAGCATTCAACAGCTCACAGAAAGATATTACACAAAATTGTTATAAATAAAGTACATGTTGACTGAGGCATAGTTTGTCATATTTTTATGATGAGATACTGTACTTTTATCTGTCCTTTTTTAAAAAAGCCATTCTTGTTGAAGTGTTACATAGAGGGTGTTGTTTGACGAAATTGTATGCAAATATTTTCATTTTGTATAAACACTCAGAAGACATAATTGTTCACTGGCTTTTTGGGTTGCAAATAAACTGGCTATATTTATGTGACGTTGTTGCTAATCCTGATCCCTGTTGGTAACAAAAAAAAAAGTTGGTAAAATGTACAGTGCAACATTCCACCTTAAGACTCTCTGAATTACTTTGTTTGCATTTCACAATTTAGATTATGCAAGGCTTTTTTTACTTCTGGTATTTTAATTTAAAGGAACAATAGGTAGCTTATAACTTTAAAATCATTGTAGTGTTCTCTTCGCAACTCCAGGCTTAGCACTGCAGAAACTGTACTATGTAACTTTGGAAGAAGGTGGGAAACCACAACCACTCCTTCCCCTATTGATTTCAGGGTAATGCTGTAAAACTGAATAACACTCTGCAGCTGCAAGGTTAGCCCAGGAGCAAAAATACCAAACCTTACCTAATGTCCCTTTAAGACAAAGGAAGAGTCTGATATACTAATGTTAAGCCCAGAATATTTGTCAAATGTTTGTTTTTAATCGACTAAATCATACATATATATCTGTTGCTCAGTTAGTAGCATGTAGTGCTCATCAATAGTTTTCCTAAAAAATAAAATATACAAAAACCGTGTCCTTTCAGAGGCCCTGTATCATCAATAAGGCATCTGTTAACACCTCTTTTCACTGTGTCAGAGCAAATGTAACAATGAGTGCTAATAAATATTAGTAAAGTGGACTCATACAAATTGTGATGATGTACAGTACCTGTGACACATCACCAAGAGAAACCATTATATGTATACTTACCTGTACTTACTCACCTGCAGATGGGTCATGTGAGAGGGAAAAGAGTACTATCTCTTGATGCTGAGTTTTACTTACCTGGTTGAATCCATTCTCCATAGAGGGAAGCGAGAATTAGCATCTAGAAGAGGGAAAATATATTAACTAATAAATATTGATATTATGAATAAATGTAAAACATGCCATGGCCGTAATTGAATCTTGGTAAAGTTGTTAGTTCATTGTTATTTTTATTGTTTATGAAACTTGTGTATCCAAGATACAATAACTTTTACCTCTTAAGGGAATGGTATATTCTAGGGGGCGGGGCTACCTATATATATACACAAGGGTAAAAGAGAAACACTCTGCTAGACCGTAGCGAGAGAACATAACCCAAGTGTATATAATAAGACTCAATTGACTTTGTTGTCATTATCTTTTTTTGTCTCTGCTAATAGAGAATTTCGTTTTGTAAATTTTTTGTTCTCAAGGAGCGCGCGTGTATATATTGTAAATAGTAATGTAAAGTCTCGTGTGTAAATAAAGGTGGAAGGGAACCAAAAATCGAACCCCTCGGTGTTATTTCGAGTCAACCTTACATCATCTCAGGCCTCTCGTCCGACTCTACCCATAGAGAACACCTCCCACCATTACACGTTGCGATGGTGAAGGGGTGAGCTTTATCACACAAATGCTGAGTTTAAAGATAATGAAGAAAAATCTTGGCAAATGCTCATGAGAAACAAACACAGACATACAAAATTCAGTGTTGGAATGTTAAAGACTTTTAATAATACAAAGCCCTTTGTCCACCTGATGGGAACGACATAAAAATATAACGTGAAATACTGCACTCTTAACAAAGGAGGGTTCTTCAGCAAAGGTGATGGTTCTCCTAAGAACAATGGGTCCACTGCTGGTTTACTGGAGTAAGTGGTAGCTCACTTTTAGCTCACTTCTTAGTGCTGGACATCGATTCTGGTAATAAGTGCTATTCTGTCAGTTGCTGTGGTTATAATGGCTGGAGTAACACCAAAGTTACAATTTATGGTTGTAATACCACAATACCAGAGTACCACAGTGCAGAGTATGTTATGAGTGATGTATGAGTTTTATCATGTAGTCAACATCATTATATTCAATTACACACTCACCAGATCAACATCACCTGAAACACAGAGAGTCATTTGCTGGTGTAGATATCACCTGATATGTGTGTGTGCATGCGCGCGTGTGTGTGAGAGAAAGAGACAGGGATGTGTCAGTAGAAGCCCATAGAGCTGGTCGTGTTTGTGAGAGAGGGAGATGGGTCTGAGACTTGATTTAGTGTTCATGTAGAACCATGAACACATGAAGAAACTTTTTCATGATTCTTTAGATTGATGTGAGAATTTGTTATATATGGTTCCATATTGCACCTTTAGAGAAGGGTTCTATATGGCACCAAAAAGTGTTCTTCTGTGGTTACAATGTCAGGCACATTATACAGAACCATTGTTAGCACATAGCATCAGTCTGAAGAACCCCATTACAATGCAACAATCCCTTTAATCATGAAAAAGGGTCTTGAAGTGTTCAAGGGTTCTATAATGTAACAAAAAATAAAAAATAAAATAAAATAAAAACCTTTGTAGAACTATAACTCTTAAGTGCATAGTACACGATACATCCTTAACTAAATAACCCTTTTTTAAAATTTAATTATTTATTTATTTATTTTGACAACCGGTAAGCAGTGCCAAAGCTTCAACATCAAATGGAAGAAGTAAATTAAACATTGTTCCTCTGTGTTCTGCTCTCTTTTCAGGGAAGAAAGGGAAAGGGAAGGGAAATTAGAGAGAAGGAGAGATCTGGGAAAGGCATGAGGACTCACCCTTCACCATAAGATGAACAAACAGTTCTCCAAACACCAGCTTTTCGTTTCTTAATCTGCCATCTAACTTCAAGACAGATACTTTGTCAGACACAGCTTTGTATTCCATTCTGTGAAGCTGAGGATCCTGTAGTTTGTGTTCTAGAGCACAGGAGTGTGTCGAACTGAGATGCTTGACTGACACACTGTGAAGCATTTCTTTCAGAAGTGAGAATGAAAGGCTGATATTTGGAGGAGAATTTTGCTGACCCCACCCCCTTCCAGCTCTCTGTAGAAGACAGAGAGATTATACTCTACCACTCTCTGTCAAAACCTCACTTTTTCTGATATAACACAAGAAATACACACACACACACACAAAACACCAGCCTGTGTACTTTAATTTTTATAATAAATAAGTAGTCTTTTTTTTATTTTTATTTTTTGTTTATTATTATTATTATTATTATTATTTTTAATCTTCCTGCTCTTTTTGTAGGATAAATGTAAGAATTATGAAAAAAAATAATTTGAAATAAAATATTTTGAAAGGAAATTTGTGCTTTATATTATTGTTTTCAAAGGTGTCAACATTGTAAACAATATTTTTTAAAAAGGCATTGAGCTACCTGGACATGGACCTGGCACAACAACAAAGCTGGTTGCATCTAATAAAGATTTCATATATGAGAAAGAGAAGACAAGCAAGATTGTTTGCACTATTGTTTTACATCTATAAAGCCAAAGGCTTCTGTCCATCCATCCAATGTAAGCAGATAACCCAAAACTGGGGGTCTGAAAGGCTGTGTGGCTGCCAAATATTTAAATAAAAATAAATGAACATTTATTTATTCATAAATAAATGAAAATTTATTTAAATGAATTAAATAAATAAATGTGTTGGCCACTCCAGAGTCCAATTTCTAAGACAACACTAGAAAATTGAAAGCAAGTATGTGAAGACTGGGAGCTGTAATAAAGACACATGCGAGCACAATATGCTACTAAAATGTGATTTTACAGTGCCTTGCGAAAGTATTCGGCGCCCTTGCACTTTTCAACCTTTTGCCACATTTCAGGCTTCAAACATAAAGATATAAAATAACATTTTTTGTGAAGAATCAACAAGTGGGACACAATCCTGAAGTGGAATGAAATTTATTAACAAATAAATTTTTTAACAAATAAAATCTGAAAAGTGGGACGTGCATTATTATTCGGCCCCTTTACTTTCAGTGCAGCAAACTCCAGAAGTTCAGTGAGGATCTCTGAATTTTCCCAAGTGACTGATGATGATACATAGAATTCACCTGTGTGTAATCAAGTCTCCGTATAAATGCACCTGCTCTGTGATTGTCTCAGGATTCTGTTCAAAGCGCATGAAGACCAAGGAACACACCAGGCAGGTCCAAGATACTGTTGTGGAGAAGTTTAAAGCTGGATATGGATACAAAAAGACCACTGCAAATCTACCAAGACCTGGCCGTCCCTCTAAACTTTCATCTCGAACAAGGAGAAGACTGATCAGAGATGCAGCCAAGAGGCCCATGATCACTCTGGATGAACTGCAGAGATCTACAGCTGAGGTGAGAGAGTCTGTCCATAAGACAACAATCAGTCACCCATTGCACAAATCTGACCTTTATGGAAGAGTGGCAAGAAGAAAGCCATTTCTCAAAGTTTTAAGTTTGCCACAAGCCACCTCAGAGACACACCAAACATGTGGAAGAAGGTGTTCTGGTCAGATGAAACCAAAATCGAACAGTTTAGCCACAGTGCAAAACGATATGTTTGGCGTAAAAGCAACACAGCTCATCACCCTGAACACACCATCCCCACTGTCAAACATGGCTTTTCGTCAGCAGGGACAGGGAAGATGGTCAAAAATGATGGGAAGATGGATGGGGCCAAATACAGGACCATTCTTGAAGAAAACCTGTTGGAGCCTGCAAGAGACCTGAGACTGGGATGGAGATTTATCTTCCAACAAGACAATGATCCAAAACATAAAGCCAAATCTACAATGTAATGGTTCACAAATAAACGTATCCAGGTGTTAGAATGGCCAAGTCAAAGTCCAGACCTGAATCCAATCGAGAATCTGTGGAAAGAGCTGAAGACTGCTGTTCACAAATTGTCTCCATTTAACCTCACTGAGCTCGAGCTGTTTTGCAAGGAAGAATGGGCAAGAATTTCAGTCTCTCGATGTGCAAAACTGATAGAGACATACCCCAAGCGACTTGCAGCAAAAGGTGGCGCTACAAAGTATTAACGCAAGGGGGCCGAATAATATTGCACGCCCCACTTTTCAGTTTTTTGTTTGTTAAAAATGTTTGACACATCCAATAAATTTCATTCCACTTCAAGATTGTGTCCCACTTGTTATTGATTCTTCACAAAAAATAAAATTTTTATATCTTTATGTTTGAAGCCTGAAATGTGGCAAAAAGTTCAAGGGGACCGAATACTTTCGCAAGGCACTATATGTTTATCATATACTCTCCAGATTCAGTTAATCAAAAGTAGTCTTTTTTAACCAGTAAAACTGCACTGAACGCTGTGAGTGTTCTACACTGACAAAGACTGAAAATCTGGGGTTCAAGGGTTTACAAAGGAACTCTGTGTGTATAAAACCTATAAGAACAACCTTGGGGTTTTAAAAAAAAAGCATAAGAAACACTGGATGCTTCACTGGATATTGCTAGTTAGTATGCTCCAACTCTTTTTCATTCTCTCTCTCTCTCTCTCTCTTTCATTTCTTTCTAATATCAGAAGGTGTTGAACTGTGACTACACAGCTTATATTATCTCCATAGAAAAGCACTGCCAAATTGGGATGCAGCCACCAATGCTCCTGAGGTCGCCAGGTCGAGAGGTACACTATTATTGCATATGCATCTGCATTTTCTCTAATGCTGGAGTGCCATTCAACAGCTTTGAGATTGGTTAACAGTGTTTGCTTTCTGGAATTGGCCATTCAGCATCTGTACCTGAGCACGCTAATGATTTTATGTTCCAAAATCTAGTCCAAAGCTTTCCCAGAAGACGTTATTCATAAGGTCTACTTTGTAGAGGCATATTAAAAGCCTACAAGATGAACATTAACCTAATTAGAAAATAGTCATTTATGCTTCCATCGAGCTTTGATAATTTCATTGATGTCTCCATAAATAGATTTGTATTGCTATACAGAGACATGCTTACCATAACAGCTCTGTAAGTACAAGATCTTTATTAGGTTTTGTGCATTAGAAAAAAAAAAAAACAGGTACAATCATCTGTACACCATTCCATAGTGACTTGGAGGGGGTGCTATTTCTGTTGATAGTCTGTAATAACCAAGTATGAATAACATTCGTCACAGGAACAGTGGATTGTATTTCACCTGCAGCAATGTCACAATTTACAGGCCACATTGCTTATTTTTAACATGTGCCACTAAAGCAAAGAATAGGATTATTGAACATTGAACATATTCGACTATTCAGGTAAATGTAAACATTACCTGAACACGCAGTTTCATACATCAAGTCAACCCCCCCCCCCCCACCACACACACACACCCTTTATGGCAATACATTTTAATACTGTCACCAAGAGAATGCTAGCTGGAGGTCCAAATGAGGTTGGAAAAATGAAATCTGTTTTTTTCTTTTTTTTTTGACATTCTCTCTGGATTGTTTATGAGGTAGAAAACAAATGAGATGCACGCTGGCATTAACTCAAATCCCACAGTGTTAATGAGCAACAAACAAAACCAACACATTATAAACTCCATTAGAATCATATTTACAGGAGTACTGCTCTTAAGCATGCCTTATATTATTTGGTTCAGTACTGAAAATCAGTCATGAAAATGAGGAAATATACTTTGCACCATGAGCTAATTTCCAAGTAAAAATAAATAAATAAATAAAAGGCCTTCAAATGAGGGACCAAATGTCAAGCTTTCCCATTTTTCCAACATCATAGATGCCATTAGGCACCAGCTACTTTCCATAATGAGCCTTAAACTTTTGTAACAAATATACAATCCCTCCATTATCGCCCCCAAACATCCAAATGTCATCACAAAAGAAAATATCTGTTTAATACATTTGCTTACAGACAGCAATATGTTTCATACTTAGTTTGTAAAACCACATGTAAATCTTTAATTAAATACAAGAGAAGTACAAGCATCCACATATGAAGTGCAGGAAGGAAAGGGCTTTTTTCATGAGCATATATTCAACATGTTTATGTACTATTTACACTTTAGGAACTAAAGATCTGACCCAGAGTTACAGATTTATGAATGTGTAGTATTCCTACAGAGGTGCCCAAATCCAATGGAGACTATTTTATTTTCATCAGGCAGGGAACCCTGATGGAAAGGCAGTGTTAAGGGGACACTGTCTCATCTTTGCAGTGAACCTCACTTTAAACATGTGCCAATAAACCAGTCTGCAGTCTAACAGGGTTAGCTAACACCAACTCAATTTTTGTCTTAACATGGATCTGATTGGGTTAAAAATGCACATTGATAGACTTTATAAAAATATGGTCATATGCTCTACATTCCCTTTTGATAGAGATAAGCCATAGTAGTAGTCACTGAGCTCAGTTTTGTCATTGGGATTCATTAAAGAATTCATTTGCAGTGTCTTTGTGATGTTGGCCGGATTGTATCTGCTTTGAATGCTGAACCGAAACAGGGAAAATAATACTAGTAATATCATGATCATTGTTCGACTTGTCTGCGTACCAGTTTCAGAGAAGAAAAAACAACAACAACCAAAATTTGCCCTTTTTCATTCTGCTTGTGTTCAGATTATCTTTCTGTACCAGTGAAGTAAAGGACTTTTTTTTTTGGCTCCCGTTGCTCGGCTAATGCAAATAATGCAAACCATAAGATCTGCTGACTGGTTTGACAGTGTATGTAAGAAAAAGAGCATCCCACAGGTTTGGTTTTTGGCAGCAGAACAACCATTTTGCATTCAGATCCACCATCTGATGTCACATAAGTAAGTGTACTCCGAGGGCTTTCAGTTTTTCCAGTTTTTCTTCTTTTATTGGTATCTTACAAATTTGATAACACCACACAATGCACCAAGCGTCACTGGGTTATGAAGCCTCACACACGGTACTGCATGATACATTCCAGTGATTTAAATTCAGGCTGAGAATTTACTCTTAATACCAGGGGACAGTCCAATCCTTTACAGGCCTCCATTACAACTGCTTCAGCTCATCTGGTCCCAATGTTCTTGTATTGACACATGAGCAGGTTCTTGAAGGTCTTTTTGAAGGTGGCATTGCACAGGGCATAGCAGGCTGGGTTTATGGTGCTATTGACGTAGCAGAGCCAGTAGCCTATGGCCCACACCGTGTCTGGAACACAGGAGTGACAGAATGTGCTGATCAGGACCATCACGTTATACGGTGTCCATGTGATAATGAAGGCCAAGAGAATGGCAAAGATGGTTTTGGTTACTTTTTTCTCCCTTGCCGCCATCTGACGTTTCCTCTTCACCTGACTGCGAGCAATGCTGGCAAATTTTCTGGCCACTGTGCGAGGCCTGTTTAAGGGTATGGAGCGGCCCTCACAGCCACTGGCTGGCGGAACAATCTCAATAGCTGTGATGCATTCATCTCCTGCTTGCTTGGTGACAATCTTGATCTTGGACCATTTTGAACCTGGGTTGAGTTTGGGTGCAGGGACTGGAGCAGGGGCCAGGCCTTTCTCAGACATAGCCTCACTGTTGGCTCTGTCTTTGGGCTCTTTTGGTGCGATGCTGGCTGTGCTAGAGTCATTCGAGCTCTCCTTTTCCTCTGGCTGTACGCTGGAGTCTGCTTTAGTTGAGACCACGGACTCATCAAGCTTTCCATTCTTCATGGCTTCTGCCATGCTGCAGGTGTCCAGGCTGGGCTTAGGAGGAGACTGATTATTGTTGTTCTGCTTCAAGATATGACTCTTCAACAGCACAGCAGACTTCAAGCCTTTCTTCTCCTTCTTCACCTCTGGTTTCTGCTTGGACACGCGGCTACGGCTAGCCAGGGAGATGTGAACGTATAGCACTGTCATGATGACCACAGGAAGATAGAAGGCAGCGATTGCTGTGCCAAATGTGACTGCTGGGTTGGACAGGAACTGAATGTAGCACTCTTCAGGTTCCACTGTGCGTTCCCCAACAATAAACTGCCAGAACAGGATGGCAGGAGCCCACAGTATGAAAGACAGGATCCAGGCAGAGGCGATCATCAAGCCAGCCATCTTTGTTGTGCGGCGTGTGGGGTAAGTCAGTGGTTTAGTCACACAAAAATAGCGGTCGAAGCTAATAATCAACAGGTTCATGACAGAGGCGTTGCTGACCACATAATCCAGAGCCAACCACAAGTCACACACCACAGGGCCCAGTGGCCAGTAGCCCTTGATTATATATACTGTGTACAGATTCATAGAGAACACGCCAATGATAAGGTCTGCACATGCCAGGCTGAACAAGAAGTAGTTGTTGACAGTCTGTAGATGCCGGTTGACTTTGATGGACAGCATGACCAGGATGTTACCCACCACAGTGACAAAACTGAGGGATCCGGTAACCAAGGCAATGAAGACCATCTCCACCGTCTTGTAAGGACTCCCGGTTTCCTCAGCAACTGGACATGAGCCATTGCTGCTGCTTCCATTACAGCTGAGGATTTCATCACTGGACACATTACTCAGTGAGGCTGAAAGAGAAACAAACACATCAAATAAGATTTGATTACAGAAGTTAATTTCAGCAACTCTGTAGTAGCAGTATCATTAAGCTATTTTTCTGTAGGGAACAAGGACTGACTGCAGGCTTTCTATTTTTTATTTTATTTTTTTGCACATTTTATGATAACATGGCTCTAATTAGGTACATCAGAACATTTTCTACATGTTCAGTTCTACAAGTCAATATTCTCATTGCATGCTTTTGTGATAACATCAATAATTTTATTTTCAATTCAATATCAAATAATATCACAATCAATGTTCCTGCTAAGCATTCTTATGCACATAAAAATCACTTCTATGAAAAACCACTTTTATTTCTAGAGTGAAAACAAGTAAATTGAAGTGGGAAAGCCTTTTAAATCACTCAATCTGATTGCATAGTAAAATAATTAGTTACCACTTTAAAACAAGACTACCTTCATAAAGGTTCATATATGGTTTAAAATTCAGTTTATTAAATGGTTATTAATAAGGTTATCTCTTAAACTGTCAAGGTAAAGGAAGACTTTAAAATGTGAATAGAGTCGTTTCATATGTTAAAGTACACCGCATTATCGTTATTTACTAAAAAGATAGTCTGCTGGTATTTAATTAATTAAACTTTATGGAATAATTGTTAAATTATTAACAAATATGTGCTGAAGGCAACAGGCTTAATGTTGAATGATGGAGAATACAAATTATTCACAGTAAAGTCTGTATCTGGAAAGATCTGAGGTTTAACAATAAAGGTACTAAAAAAGGTTCTTTGAGAGATGCCATAGAAGAACCCTGTTTGGTTCCATCAAAAAAAAAACATTTTTGCTTTTATGTTTACATGGGTAAAGAACTTTAAGATTGAGTGATGAATTTTAAACCTGTAAATTGTTCTTCACATTCACACGTCTCTTAAACAACCACAGTTCTTTATGAAACCAAAAGTGGTCCTACTATGTCATTGCTCAAAAACCTTTTGTAGCACCTTTATTTTTAAGAGTGTAGATGGATGTGGGTTCCTTATTAGGCAAACAACAGGTCAGTGTTGCACTTTCTATTTATGTTATATCTGATTAGTAAAAATTTAAAGGTGTTTACAACCTAATTAATGATCATTAATAAACAGACCATTCACAAAGCTCTCTCTAAGTGTTGTCCTATTCTAAAGCAGTACCATACTCCAGAACCAGAACATACTCATTTTCAATAACAAGCACTTTTCTATAGTTCATAAAGAACAGCTTACATTAATAAAGTATTTCTTAAGGATTTTGCAAGACCATAACTAAAGTGTTACCAATTCACCTTTTACATCTACCAACTTACACTAAGGACGTGTTTATTAATGCTATGGTTCATAGCAAAAATACAATAATGCTGTTGCATACTAACCTGGTCATTTTAAATTTATTGATGGTTAATTGTGACTTCTGATCAACAGAATATATACTAATCCTACCATGCACAAGAACTGCAAATATGGTCATTTAATAGTTATAACTACCATATTAAATCAGTCTGTATTTTAGTATTATTAACATGTTTATATTTTAGGGTAAGCATGCCAAATAAAGACATTTGAAGTCTGCTTTCAACTAAAGCATTAAAATGAAAAAATATTTAGGAAATGAATAAATAAACAGTTAACAACCTATTTAAACAATCTTTAAAAAAAACATTAAATAAATACCTTGTATGTTACACATTTTAAAATGCTTGCAACTGACATGTTACTATTAAATTAGTAATGGTCAATTCCTTGTTAACAGTTAATTACTTACTTGCTAAAAGTTTATTAACTGTTAAAAAGCAGACATTTAATAAAGTGTTACCAGAAATGCCTGTAAGCACACATTATGCATTTTGATATCTATGATAATAGTGAATATGTTCTGCAGCTTACAAAAAAATTGCAAGTAAAGTGGTTATTCTGAATGTCTGTTTAGTTGCCAGTATTCAACACATTGTATAAATATATTTATAACACATTTGTAAGTTCTCTTACAAATAATATGTTAATCTTAAATAGGTGACTATTAATTGCTTGTTAATCATTAATTAACCACCTGTTACTAAACTGTTAAGAGGCAGACCTTAAAATAGTGTTACTGAAAAAATATGAGCAGATGTTCACAAATTTTTGGTGATACACTCTGTGTGTGTGTGTGTGTGTGTGTGTGTGGTGGTGGTGGTGGGGGGGGGGGTATGCTTCTGTGACACCAAGACACCACGAGTCTGCTAATTATTTAACTTAGTCAAGAGCAATTAAACAGTAGAATACTGGAGCAGTCTCTCAGGGCACATTCATTATCGAAAGCTATGGCTAAACAAACACAACTAGATACTGAAGTACATGGGAATGCCAGACCTTGATCTAGGCAGTATGTCTGAAACAGAACGAAGCTCTCTTCCCATGAACTGAATATTTATCATACTCTTTCACTCACTGCCATCCTCCTTTAGATCTTTTTTCCTCTGTAAAATATTAAGAGTTTCCACTTTTTCATATGTGAGTATGAGCTGCATTTCTAACAGTTTCATCATGATTTGCACAGATTCAGGGAAAAACATGCTAGCACTCCTGCATTCATAAAGCAAATCTGGGCATAAAAAAATAGAGAATGAAGCATTTAAAGTTATATCTTACCTGGATTTTGCTGTTATATTTTTTTACCGCTAATTATGATTATAGACTGACATCTGTTTTTAACATGTGCAAAATATTCTTATTATTACCTCATATTTAGCTATGAGATAGCAGCAGTTTTATATGACTGGGGGAATGGACAATTTACAAAACAAGTCAGTGTGTGTTAAAGGTGAGGTATGACTATTAAAAATCATATACTACATATTTACACACTAACTGTGGCCAATGATAATGTGTAGTATGCAGTATGTGACCAAAATTAATTTTCTGCTGCAGGCCAAAATACTTGTACTACATTTGTAGTCTGGCCATCAACTACTGCACAACTTTGTCAATTAAAAGTGTAGCCTAAAACTTTTGTTAATGTTCTGTTCAAACTTAAATGCTAAAGCACTTGATGAACTATTTAAAGTGGAATGAAAAATACAATTTAAATACTAACTTTAGCATCATATAAATGCATATTTATTGAGAGATTAACATTTTTAGCCTGGGAGATGACAAAAAGGACATGCTTATCTGCTGCAAAATCGAAGGTAAAATAGATATTTTGAATAATGATTTGCAGAATTTTAATATTTAATTTCTGATTAAAATTTAGGAAGATACAGAGGAAGATTTATATTATGCTTTGGGTATAAGGAAGAGAGCTATAGATTATTAAAGATATATATATATATATATATATATATATATATATATATATATATATATATATATAAAGCATACATTTCAAATTAATTTTATGGATTATAGAAACGTCATTGTTATTTTTCCTTGTTTCTTGGACATATCAATAAATATTCCTAAAAAAAATTACAATAAATTTTTCAACACTGTGATTATAGGAGTACTTCAAGCTGCTGTGATGGCATGAGCTATGGCCCCGATCGTGCCAACAAGCAAAGAGACTGTGTATAACTCTCTAAAACCCAAACATTTGACATGCTGGAACATCATGAAATACACGGCAGAGATCAGAGCAGAGTAAACAAAAAGGAAAAAGGTTTTAAAGGACATTTTATATCAGAGGCTCTGGACTGGATTTCTTTTGAAGGTGGCCCTCTGGTGGCAAATGAATAGAATAACTATCCCTTTAATCAGGGTTTGTAGGTAAAAGGCAGATCCAGGCGCCAGCTCCTGTTGGTTCATGGAAATCTGTATGAAAAATAAACTTAAAGCTTAACCCAAAAACAAGGAATGCTAAATTAAAGAACACATTTGATTTCAAATCCAGCATGACTCTATAGCCCTCCCTGCCTCTTGCTCTGTCTCTCTCTTTCCCTTCTCCTCCTCAGCTGTAGTCATAGGCTATCATCATCTGAATCAGTTCTCACTTGGCAGGGGCTGACGTCCTATAACCTATTCCTTTTGAAACCTCTTTGCCAGACTCCCAGTGAACACATGTATTAAAGTTCTTTTCTGGCTGTATACACTTGCTCTTCTGTTCCTTAGAAGATGTGGCCACTGGTAAATGAAAGCTCATTTTCTTCTCAGTGTCTTTTTCTCAGGTGTAGAACGATGAGTTCTTCTTCCCCTCATGAATTAGCTCTCTATTGGCTATTACCCAGTGGAAGATTTGGAGCTGAGTGTGTGCTGATACGTGCTGAACCTCATTAAATATGAATAAAAAATCATTCGTCTGATATAGCTGCAAAGACCAGAGAGAAGAGCACGGCAAGATACACTGGGATCTTTTTTAAAAGGTATATGCAGCAATCCTTTCAACTTTTTTCAATACAGTTTCTATTCTTGGGCATGATCTGTGCAGAGTCTCTTGCTTAAATTTATTCCAGACTCAATTTATTGATTCATTTCCTGTTAACCTTTATCTTGTTCAGGGTCACACTGGGTCCAGAACCTATCCAGAATCATTTGGGCACAAAGTAGGAACACTCCCTGTATGGGGCACCAGCCTATGACAGGGCCAACACAATCACACACATGTATATTTCTGAGTAACCAGTCCACCTAGTAACAAGTGGGTCATTTATAGCATATATAATTAACACTATTTTATATACAATTATTATAGAATTATTATATAATATACAGTTTTGTTCCCTAATTAATGGTATATAATATGTACCCTTGAGGGTACCACTAGAGTGACAGTTTTTAAGTTCAAAGGCTGAAATTTATAGGTTCACTTTTTGAGACACAACCATTCTAGTAGTTGGAATTGGTGGAAATGTGGGGTGTGGGTGCCATTTATCAACACGTATCTGTCACTTGATAACTACACAAGGGAAGATCAATAAATGTATGAAACAGTGGGAAGGTGTTACTGAAGAATGTATAATGCCTGCAACATGCCCTGATGCACAGAATATTATTCATTCATTATCTGGAACCGCTTATCCAGTTCAGGGTCGGGGTGGGTCCAGAGCCAAAATCCTCACACCCGGAGCAGTCACCTGGAGTGGGACTTGAACCCACAACCTCCAGGTCCTTGGAGCTGTGCGCCACCGTGCCGCCCCCACAGAATATCACTGTGGCACTACCACTGAATGCTGCTGTTTTGCACTTTGCAGTGTATTTGTTTATTTTATTACCCAGAAATGGATGATTATTTAATTTAATAAGCTATTTTGTAATACCTACCTTTTGGGTTCCATTGGCTATATTTCAGAATTTACAAGTGATTTTTTATTAAGGTGTTTAAATAAAAATCCAGTTATTTATACAATTGAATGTGTGAGTGCAGTCAGTGAGTTATTACACGACAGCCATAAAACAATTGGCCATTGCAACACTATTTATTATTTTTAATATTGAACAATAATATTTTGTCCATATAGTCATGTAAAATGTAGGAAATATTGTTCTGTACAAGTGAAAATAAGTGGTAAAACAAAGAGCCATTTAGGAGCCGAAAGAGACGGCTCCCCAAAAAGAGCCGAAATTCCCATCACTACATTCAACCAATTTCTTGCAGTTCTCTAATAAACACTCTTGTTTCTGTCTATTTGTATTGCACCAAATTTTAGTCACAACTGACAGGGTTCAACAAACAACTTTCTCTCCCTTTTGGATTTCCTTCTTGAAGAACACTTGCTTCATTGCTTTAATTAAATGACAACACATGTCATGTTCGTGATTGGTTTATTTGTTATGAAATAAACTTGAGGAAATTATGGATTAAGATTACAATCAAAAATAAACATGTGCCTGCTTATTGTACATAAATATTTAAGTTGTACACAAAAGTCTGTTGTGGGTATGTTTTCTATGAATACAACTTCAAAAATATATAATTAAAAAATAACGCTTGAATTATTACGGGTACGACTTTACCTGGGTTAAACCATCTTTACATATTAGAGCCCATTATCATGTGGTAACTGATGAATATAGTGGATCATATTTGATAAAAACGTTGTAGACAGACAGATGACAGCTTGTTAGTTTCAGGATAATCTCAGAAAGTCAGTGATGCCAGGTTTATACAAGTTGTATAACCACAAATATATTACAGTACAGGTGATTTATTTTTCAAGGATTACAGTTATTTCCTATAACATATAGAAATCTGAACACTTCACTGAATAATACTTTGTCAGTTCATAATCCCAAGAACCGACCCATTGATTTGATGAATGATTTATAATTTTTGGATGACATTTATTTTTATACAGATTATTAATTTCTATTCCCTTGGTACTTCTGCATTTCATTTGTGTTTTATATTTGAAGCAGATTCCTCATTATTTGTCCAAAGTTTACATAATTTTACTTTGCTCCGATGGAAATAGGATAGTTCCAGCTTTCATATGAAACCTTCACCTTGTATCTGCCTTATAGAGTATGGAATATATGAAGTGAAGAACATGAAGAATGCAAGTCACCAGTGTGTAAAAACTTTCAGTTAAGTTTGAAAAAGAGAGATAACTATATTCATGAAAATGACACATTTATTAAAAGTAACATCATATGAATTTATTTCATTTCATTTTGGTCACTTGATTTTATCTGTTATTTTTTGTTGTAATTGTTCCTGAGCGATATGAAGCTTTTGTGCCTGGAGAATTAATAATAATAATAATAATAATAATCATCATCATCATCATCATCATCCAAAATATAACATATAATGTATTTTTCTGTGGTTGAGTTATAATGCCAGATAATAGAAACATTCCGATGTTAGTTATCTATAATTAAAACTCTATGCGCAAACCATATTTAATTTCATGAAACATGATTTAAAGATGATTTTATAATCCATTAAATATAAAACGCAATCTCCCACCCCATGTTAAATTATAATGCTAAAACACAGTATACGTACAAATCTTTAATTTCACACAAACTGATAATAGATGCGTGGCCAAGGACAGTCTAAAAGTTTGGGACTTTTATTTTAACTGCAGAGAGCTTCTATGTAAAGTGCACTTTAAGCCTGCCCACACTTCCCAATCAAACTAATGAACCGTATACAAAACACGGACTGAATTCAGGTTCCTGTCTTCATGTGTTTAAACTGAAAATGAATAAATGAGCCATTTTTTTTTCTTCATTCAGTCCAAGAACCAAACTAATAAAAATATTTTTGACAGTGTCTTTTCACTTTTTAATTCGTGTTCATAATCTAAATGTTGTACCCGTAATAATTCAAGTCGTATGCGTAAGTCTTTATAATCGTATATATTTTTAAGTTGTATTCATACAAAACGCACACAGATGCAATAACACAACACAGCAACCCACTCACCTGTTCTGTCCTCCACATACCATTAACACATTTACATTATATTTCCCTAACTGGTCTGTGCTGCCCTTACCCACAAACACTGACTAGACTTTCAGCTACTTCTAATAACTCCTTCACAGCTGCCTTTAATATCTGGCCCCTGATGCCGAACTGCACAAGCAGGGATGTAGCAGACTTGGCTTCAAATCCCCTGATACCTATTTCCACTGGTCTTACATGTGCTTACTACCCGTGTTCTCTCACCTCAGGCACCAAGTCTGCGTACTTCAGTTCCTTCCTTTCAAAATGTTCATGTACTGCATTCTCAAATGGAATTGTGAACTCCATGTTTGTCACTAGAGACTTATGATTAGGGGGCTAAGTTTTAACCAAGGGGGTTAGGGTAATTGCCTCATAGACAGGTATAATGTGGCTTTGTTGTGGATCAGTTTAATAACCTGGATGTCTGAATGTGACATTTGACAGCAGAAATAATGTCGCTATTATTTTTACATTTATTTTTATATAAGGAATATGTACAAAGAAACAAAGAATTCTTTTAATCCATTATTTTAATCATATTTTTATCATGGTCCAAAAACACACGTTGGTAGGTGGATTGGTGACTCCAAAGTGTCCGTAGGTGTGAGTGTGTGAGTGAATGTGTGTCTGTGTTGCCCTGTGAAGGACTGACGCCCCCTCCAGGGTGTATTCCCCGCCTTGCGCCCAATGATTCCAGGTAGGCTCTGGACCCACCGCGACCCTGAATTGGATAAGCGGTTACAGATAATGAATGAATTAATGAATTAATGAATATTTTTATCAAGAGGCAATTAAATCTAATTAGAAAGTTTTCTTTAAACTGTAAAAAATCCTTTCATTTGACTGGCTTTTGGAGGAGCTGCTGCCTTTACAAAACAAGGTACAGAAAATCCATCTAGAGGTTGAAAAACAAAAATGAGTTGTGAACAACTATTATCTCATTATATACAGGTATCTGTAAAATATACAGTCATAACATCAGGAAAGAACATAAACATCAGTTCAATCTGCTGCATAATACTGCACTAAATACTGTTTAAGGCATGAACATTTTAACTGTCTTTTTTCAGCAGGCTTACTTTACACTCATCAATAATCAGGTTACCTCTGCTAGCATAATGCTATTTCAAATAGCACATCAGTGGCTTTTCAGTTTGGTTAATTAAAGATTGTAACAGGCATTCAATAAATTTTTTTTCTTTATTTTTATCTTGTGATGATACTTGCTGTCAGGAAACTCACTGCACCTTCTCCCTGCATGCACCACATGCATATTCTGTCAAGAAAGCAATACAGACACCCGTAGCCAACTGTGTCAAAGGAGTAACAGCAGCAGCTCCCCCATGTCCTAGTGCGCCCAAGTTTCAATACATTGTTAATATGCACATTGTAGGGTGGGGTGGGGTTGCTAAAACAGGTCTCACAAAGTCCATGGTTAATTCTATTAAATAAATTGTTTATTTTCAACACTATTTACAAATTTTTACCTACACCTGCCAGCAATTTCTAGTCACATGCTTCACCTCATTCGCCAATATTTAAAGCCTGCACATCCTCCTGACCATTTTTCCCCTCATGCACAAATCTAACCACTTTATTACTACAACCACTCAGCAGTGCATTAACCTCTAGCCGTTTGCTGTCCAATGGACATGACAATACCCTAAGCACCTAATTATGTCTCCACGTAAACTGACTCCACAACAAGCTAATAGAATATGCTTCAGTGTGCCAAGCCTTGAACATAATCTACAGATAGGGTTTTTGCCTACCCACAGTCCAAGATTTTGAGTTTGAATGACATCATAAGCTGCTCCGAGCAATAAATGAATGACTCTACATTGCCCACAACTCTTTCCAAGTGATCCTCCATTTCTCTAAATTTTCCCAATAAAGCAATTGGCCTTGTTTCACCTGTGACACTACTGTTGAAAACATGGCCTTCTCTTCCTGGATCTAAATGAAACTAGTGATCATTTGCCTTCATTCTGGCAATGTGGCTTTACCAAACGATTTCTAAGATTCACCTGTCCCAAGACTCGATCTTCTGCATTGCACATCCTTTAGCTCTGTTGAGCTCCTAGCTACCTGCACAGCCACTCACAGATTCCATTTCCTTCCTGCTTTTGTGTCTGGTTCTACTGCCTTAGATCCTATTTCACGACTCACCTTTGCACGTTTAAATTCCTCAACTGAATAAAACAAAATACTGAGATATACTGAGCATGTTTAATTTTTCCAAAGACATTTCTGGCAAGGAAACCCATGTGGGTCCAGGCAGAGCTTTACTGGTTTATGGCATGGTATTTGAAAATCCCCACCCAATGTACTAATCACAGTCATCCACGCCTGTTAGCTGGTAACTAATTACTTTTTTTTGCTTCAAAGGCAGTGCTGCTTCTGGAACCATTTTGAGTAGTGATTTTGCACGCAAGCACATTTAGACGTGGTGTTTGCATCTGCAAAAACTGCATAATGTTATCAAATTTTATCCCTAAAAACTTGGAAGAAGTTAACTATGATGACTATGATAAGGGTGTCTGAATTCAGCATTCAATTTCGGTGTGACATAATTTCCTGTTCTGACATCTGAAGGAACACTGGAGCTCAAACACCACTCTTACTTATCCCAAAGGTATTAGATGGAACTCCATCTGAGCATGACTTTAGGTTCATATGTAGCTGCTCCACAGTGTCGTCTTGTATTTGCTTTTTCATAAAGCTGGTTATAGCAACTGAAAACCTGTGTCAGTAACGGTTCTCCCCTCTTTACAAAACATTTGACATCATGACAGTGAACACCTTTACAAGCCCAGTACTAATATTCTGACTATATTAGCAAATACAAGGGCCTACGGGTGTTTGTACAAAAAATGTTCTACAAATGCAAGAGTGAAGTGAATAGCTCATTTCAGGGAAAGGGCATTGATTGTCCTGATATTTGTGGTTTATGAGATTTGCTGATCTCTCCTACAGTCAGTGAGAATATAGGATGATAGCTGGAATGAGGGGAGACAGCAGAAAAGACCCTTCATTCTTTCATTATGTTTGAATTACTTTGATATTTTTTATTAGTATGTCACACACAATGAACACAAATTCAAAATGCAAAGATTTATAAAAATGCACACTACATATTGTAAATGCCTTTTGCTCCAGATTTGTATCTGTGTGGACAGACATAGCAGATGATAAAAGCATTAAAATTACCATTTTATCATTAGTAATAATAATTTTAAAAGTATGATTTTAGCATCTCCTTAAAATTATCTATTCCACTTTCAATAGGGAGAATCTGAGTTCCTTATTTGCCAACTTCTTTTTTTCAGTTTTAATTCATTCATTCATTCATTATCTGTAACCGCTTATCCAATTCAGGGTCGCGGTGGGTCCAGAGCCTACCTGGAATCATTGGGCGCAAGGCAGGAATACACCCTGGAGGGGGCGCCAGTCCTTCACAGGGCAACACAGACACACACACACCTACGGACACTTTTTTGAGTGTGTTTTTGGACTGTGGGAGGAAACCGGAGCACGCGGAGGAAAAACACACGGACACGGGGAGAACACACCAACTCCTCACAGACAGTCACCCGGAGCAGGAATCGAACCCACAACCTCCAGGTCCCTGGAGCTGTGTGACTGCGACACTACCTGCTGCGCCACCGTGCCGCCCAGATCCAGGTTGCGGGGGAAGCAGTTGGAGCAAAGAAACCCAGACCTCCCTCTCCCCAGCCACCGACTCCAGCTCCTCCGGGGGTATACCGAGGCGTTCCCAGGCCAGTCAAGACATGTAGTCTCTCCAGCGTGTTCTTGGTCTGGCCGGGGCCTCCTCCCCGTTGGACATGCCCGGAACACCTCTCCGGGAAGGCGTCCAGGAGGCATCCGAACCAGATGGCCTAACCACCTCAACTGGCTCCTCTCGATGTGGAGGAGCAGCGGCTCCACTCCGAGTCTCTCCCGGATGTCCGAGCTCCTAACCCTGTCTCTAAGGGAGAGTCCAGACATCCTGCGGAGTACACTCATTTCAGACGCTTGTACCCGCGATCTCGTTCTTTCGGTCACTACCCAAAGCTTGTGACCATAGGTGAGGGTTGGGACGTAGATTGAACGGTAAATTGAGAGCTTTGCTTTTCTGCTCACCACAACGGACCGGTACAGAGCCCGCATTACTGCTGATGCTGCACCGGTCCGCCTGTCAATTTCACGCTCCATCTTTTCCTCATTCGTGAACAAGACCCCGAGGTATTTAAACTCCTCCACTTGAGGCAGGATCTCACTTCCAACCTGGAGAGAGCACTCCACCCTTTTCCGACTGAGTACCATGGACTCGGACTTGGAGGTGCTGATCCTCATCCCTACCGCTTCACACTCGGCTGCAAACTGGTCCAGCAAGAGCTGGAAGTCCCGGCTCGATGAAGCCAACAAGACCACATCATCTGCAAAAAGCAGACATGAAATCCTGAGACCACCAAACCGGACACCCTCCGCCACTTGGCTACACCGAGAAATTCTGTCCATAAAAATTGTGAACAGAACCAGTGACAACGGGCAGCCCTGACGGAGTCCAACTCCGATTGGAAACCAGTCGAACTTACTGCCAGCCATACGAACCAGACGCTTGCTCTGTTTGTACAGGGAGCCCAGTACCCCATACTCCCTGAGCACCCCCCACAGAATACCCCGAGGGACACGGTTGAATGCCTTCTCCAGATCCAAAAACACATATAGACTGGTTGAGCAAACTCCCATGCACCCTCCAGGATCCTAGCGAGGGTAAAGAGCTGGTCCTGTGTTCCACGACCGGAATCCGCATTGTTCCTCCTGGATCCGAGGTTCAACTATCAGTCGGACTCTCTTCTCCAGTATCCCCGCATAGACCTTACCGGGGAGGCTGAGGAGTGTGATCCTCCTATAGTTGGAACACACCCTCCGATCCCCCTTTTTAAAAAGGGGAACCACCACCCCAGTCTGCCAGTCCAGAGGCACTGCCCCTGATGTCCACGCGATGTTGCAAAGACGTGTCAACCAGGACAGCCCCACAACATCCAGAGCCTTGAGGAACCCGGGGTGAACCTCATCCACCCCCGGGGCCCTACCGCCAAGGAGTTTCCCTACCACCTTGGCCACTTCAGCCCCAGTGATAGACGAGCCCCCCCAGGGTCCCCAAGCTCTGCTTCCTCTGCGGAAGACGTGCTGGTGGTATTTTTGTATAATTTGTGCTGTAGTTCAAAGGTTAGATCCTCTTTTGTAAGTCGCTTTGGATAAAAGTGTCTGCCAAATGCATAAATGTAAATGTAAATGTAAATGGTGGGATTGAGAAGATCCTCAAAGTATTCCTTCCACCGTCTGGTGACGTCCCCAGTCGAGGTCAACAGTTCCCCACTGTACCTGTCGGCTGCCTCCGGAGTCCCCTGAGCCAACCAGGCTCGATAGGACTCTTTCTTCAGCTTGACAGCCCCCATCACCCGGGGTGTCCACCAACGAGTGCGGGGATTGCCACCCCGACAGGCACCGACAACCTTGCAGCCACAGCTCCGTTCAGCCGCCTCAACAATGGAGGTCCGGAACATGGCCCACTCGGACTCGATGTCACCAGATGGGAGTTGAAGATCTTTCTGACAGGTTCCTCTGCCAAACATTTCCAGCAAACCCTCAGCACACGTTTGGGCCTGCCAGGTCTGTCTGGCATCCTCCCCCGCCATCTGATCCAACTAACCACAAGGTGGTGATCAGTTGACAGCTCAGTGCCTCTCTTCACCCGAGTGTCCAGAACATATGGCCGCAGGTCAGATGATACGACTATAAAGTCGATCATCGAAATGCAGCCTAGGGTATCCTGATGCCAGGTGTACTTGTGGACACCCTTATGCTCGAATATGGTGTTCGTAATGGACAAACTGTGACGGGCACAGAAATCCAATAACTGAATACCACTTGGGTTCAGATCAGCGAGGGCCGTTCCTCCCAATCACGCCCCTCCAGGTCTCACTGTCATTACTCACGTGAGCGTTGAAGTCCCCCAGCAGAACAATGGAGTCCCCAGAATGAGTGTTCTCCAGCACTCCCTCTAGGGTCCCCAAGAAGGCATGGTACTCTGAATTGCTGTTCGGAGCATAAGCACAAACAACAGTCAGAGCCCTTTCCCCAACCCGAAGGCGCAGGGAAATTACCCTCTCGTCCACTGGGGTAAACCCCAACGTACAGGCACTAAGCCGGGGGGCTATGAGTAAGCCCACACCTGCCTTACGCCTCTCACCCTGGGCAACTCCAGAGTGAAAGAGCATCCAGCCTCTCTCAAGGAGATTGGTTCCAGAGCCCATACTGTGTGTCGAGGTGAGCCCAACTATATCTAGCCGGTACCTCTCAACCTCGCGCACCAGCTCAGGCTCTTTTCCCACCAGAGAGGTTACGTTCCATGTTCCAAAAGCCAGTTTCAGTAACCGAGGATCAGAACGCCAGGGCCTCCAACCCCGACTGCCTCTCCCACAGGTGGTTGGCCCATGGGAGAGTGGACCCATGTATCTCCTTCGAGATAAGCCCAGCCGGACCCCATAGGTGAAAGCCCGGCCACCAGGCGCTCCCAAAGGAGCCCCTCCCCCAGGCCTGGCTCCAGGGTGAGGCCCCGGTAACCCTGCTCCGGGCAAGGGAGGCTGTGTCCAAGATCTTATCTTTTTCATCCGTGTCTTTATGGATCACTCTTTGTCTGGCCCATCACCTAGGACCAATTTGCCTTGGGAGACCCTACCAGGGGCTATTGCCCCCGACAACAAAGCTCCTAGGCTCACGCAGGCACGCAAACCCCTCCACCACGTTAAGGTGGTGATCCAAGGAGGAGTTTTAATTTACACCTTAAATTTATTTGTCAAATTTCACAACTGCAAAAATAAATCTGCAAACAAATTTTTTAGAATCAAGAGGAGAAAATATACACGGTGGATGCAACAGGAAAAAAATATATCAAATATATTGTTTTAAAAGATAATTGGTTGCTTTATCATCCTTTGCAGTTACCTGAGCCTTTTTCATTTGTATTCTGTCCATCTTTGCTATCTTTCTTTCTTAGTAAGGTCTTTTGCCTCAGGAATCTCTTACTTCATTTTTTGGAATATGAACTTATTAAAATTCTAGTAAACTGGAAATAGGGAAGAAATATGAGCATCTGCAATATCTACAAATCATTTTGCAATTAATTATGTTTTTATCATCTTTTTTAATGCTAAAATTCAGTTCTATTGATTGTCTGTATGTGATTTTAGTGCTGTTTATATTCAGTGAAATGAAAATGGCTTGGCAAACAACTGTGTACATACATTTTTAAATTCATCTTATTGTATAAGAAGACAAGAAAATCATGCCTCTAAACACTGCTAAATGCAGCCACACTAAATAAATTATTCAATTTAATTCTAGCTATATGTATGAATGACCATGAGCCTGAAATATTTCTACACCTGATACAGCTGTTGTTTCTACAGCTCTAAATCTAGATTCTTCTAAGAATTCTTAAAAAGTGCATGGGTGGGTCTTTGGAAAATGGCTCCATGAAAAAATAAAGCATAAGCAAACAATAGATTCCAAGAGCATAATACCTCACAGAGAAAAAAAAAACATGGCAAAATGCAAATGAAAATAAATATCAAATAACTGGAAAGGGTAATAAAGTAACCAAGTATCTTTTAAAATGATTAATTCACTCATTGTGTGTGACCGCTTATCTGGTTCAGGGTTGCAGTGGGTCCAAAGCCAAAATGTAGGATGATTTTTTTCAATTTAAATAGAATTTATTATTCAATTATTTTATGTTTTGGGATAAATAATTTATTTTCAATGTTCACATTCCTATATATTTTGATACTTGAAGTCTTATATTTTTCAAATGCAGATTTTCTGTTTTCAAATTCAAATCTTATTTTTTTTTCATATCTTTTTTTCAGTCACAGATCTTATTTTCACTTTCAGATCCTTGTTTTTCAGTTTCAGACATCTGCCCCTTTTCTCGCATGGGAGGCGGGACATCAGCGGAGAGGGGCATAAAATCTGCAATTGAAAAAAAACTTCAAATATCAAAATATATAGGAATGTGAACATTGAAAATTAATTAATTGAATCAAAATTCTATTTAAATGGAAAAAAAATCATCCTACACTTTTTTAAAATTTGAATGCACTATTGTATCTCAAGATTTGTACTTTCAGTTTCAGATTTTTTTTTCAAATGAACAAAACTTTTGACACATATGGACATTTTTGAGTCACCAATCCATCTACCAATGTGTGTTTTTGAACTGTGGGAGGAAACCGGAGCACCCAGAGGAAACCCATAATGACGCGGGGAGAACACACCAAACTCACAGACAGTCACCTGGATTTTTAACACTAAATTAGCTCCATGCCTTAAGAAGCCTAAATTAGCATACTAATTTGAATAAGTTAAACCACATTTAATGGACAACGTTTTGATGTTAATTACTTTTGAATGTTCTTCTATTTCCTATTCCAAATTATACCAACTTAAAACATAATCCTCTAGGTTACAGCCAAGCCTGATGATCCAATCCCAGATCGTCATGAGTTGACAGCTCAGCCCCTCCCTTTACTTAAGTTTTCAAAACACATGAGATCAGGTCAGAGGACATGATTATAAGTCAATCATTGACCTTTGGCCCAAGTATACATAAGAGCAACCTTGTGTTCAAACATAGTGTTTCTTATGGACAAACCATGACTAAGTCAGATGTCCAATAACATGCCACCATTTGGGTTCAGATCAGAAAGGCCATTCCTACTAATCACTCTTCCCCACTTTTCCCAGTCATTGCTAACATGAACACTGAAGTCCCTTAGCGTAACAATGGAGTTGATTCATGGACTCCTTTCCAGAACTGCACCCACTATCTCCAAGAAAGCAGAATACTCTGAAATGCTATTTGTCACACATGCACACATACAACAATCAAAGTTTTTCTCTGCTGAAGTCACTGACATTTGGTCCAGTGCGGAACTGTCTGGTTCGGGAAAAAATGTCAACAATGTACATTGGCATCCCTCCACTTCACTGTCGACAAACAAAGTTATCGCGTGCAAGCAGAGGAACAACAAGAATTTAACAGGCAGCCAATGCAGTGATGATAGAACTGGACTGATATGATCAAATTTTCTAGTTTTAGTGAGAGCCCTGGCTGCAGCACTTGAACTAGTTGAAGTTTATTTAAATTCCTTCTGGTGCATCCTGACAGTAGTGCATTACAATATTTAGGCCTTGAAGTAATAAAGACATGTACTAATGTTTCTATGTCATGCAGGGATAAGGCATTTGTTATATTTGCAGTGTTGCAAAGATGTAAATAAAATGTCCTAGTGATACTGCCTATGTGTTGATTGAATGATAAATCCGGGTCAATTAAAATGCTATGAGTTTTTGCTGCTGAACCAGGTTGAGAAAACTGGAAAGTCAGTGAGATTTAACGGTAACATGTATAATGTGTATAGTATTAATCCTAAAATAGAGCCTTGCGGAATTCCAAATCTTACTTTAAAATAATTATAAATTGCTGTTTATCCTGCTGCTCACACGTGATCACTCGGGTTTGTATATGGTGGAGCGGAGGAATGGCAATTGTTTCAGGGTGCTCCCATGTTATGTCCTTCTGACTCTCTTCTTTTAGTTAAGCTGTTATAGTCAGATCTGCCGGAGTCATTCGACACACTCTGGATACGTTCACATTCTCTGTTTTACATACGCCCAAACAGAACCAATTCAATCCCATCTCCCTACCTTTCGTCAGAGTAAGTGACTGCCCACCTTTCTGGATGACTGATGAATGACTCACTGTCAAGCTCTCCTGCTACCCGCTTCTAACTAGCTGCACAAGCTACAGCTACCACCACTATTATTATTATTATTATTATTAATAATAATAATAATAATAATAATATCATAACATGAGCATAACAGCAGACCTATGTGATGGTATAGGGTCCTTTTTTTGACAATAATTGGTAGGTAGTTTTGCCTTGGATAGGTCCCCCCTTGTGAGCCTTGGTTCCTCCCAAGGTTTCTTCCTCAGGGAATTTTTCCTTGCCATGCCGCCACTGGCTTGCTCATCTAGGGGTTTTACATTTACTTTAAACTTTATTTTACTGGAATTCTGTGAAGCTACTTTGTGACAACATCAGCTGTAAAAAGCCCTATACAAATAAATTCAATTTAATCTAACATCAGCTTAATTTATTTATTGTAGCTCTGAGTCTCACCGAGAACCTATGAATCTAATCTTCTCAGTTAAGAGCTTTATTGCTGCAGGTCTGTTCTGTAGCAATCAATCTCTTAATTGGATATTTAAATATACTGGTCCATGATTGGTTCATGACAAAATTAATTCATGACTTATAAAATTGTTCTGCTTCATGATAACTTCCTGGTTTTTAATAGAAAAAAATATATTATGAAAGCATATCATATTGACACCAATATCACCCTTTATATTCATAACAACCTATTTTACTTAAAAAAGGGGCAGCACAGTGGCACAACAGGTACTGTCATTGTCACACAGCTCTAGGGCCCTGGGGTTGTGAGTTTGAGCCCTGCTCCAGGTCTTCAAGGAGTTTGGTGTGCACTCCTCATGTCTGCATGGGTTTCCTCTGGGTACTGCAGTTTCCCTAGGTGTGAGTATGTGAGTGAATGTGTGTGTGTGTGTGTCACCCTGCAAAGGACTGGCGCCCCCTCCAGGGTGTGTTTCCCTGAACCGCATGGTTCTGTGTGCACATGGTCTTTGAAAAGTGTAGTATACTTTGTAAGAAAAAGTGAAAATATAATCCAAATGCATTTTCTGTTTGTTTATTTACCACCAAATAATTTCATGTGAAGAACATGCACACATATTGTACATTACATACAGATTCTGGCACAGACTTATAGCTGAGGGAACATTCACAGGGACCAGTATCACATTCTGACAAAAAAAAAAAAAAATTATATATCATAATACTAACATCTACCAAACATTATCTTTTTCATTTAGTTATGATGGTGAGAAACAGTTAATTTTCCCTGTTGGAAAATATATTTCTACATGAAAATTGTTGCTCCGGTTTCCTCCCACAGTCCAAAAAAAAAAACACACGTTGCAGGTGGATTGGCGACTCAAAAGTGTCCGTAGGTGTGAGTGAATGTGTGTGTGTCTGTGTTGCCCTGTGAAGGACTGGCGTCCCCTCCAGGGTGTATTCCCGCCTTGCGCCCGATGATTCCAGGTAGGCTCTGGACCCCCCGCGACCCTAAAATTGGATAAGCGGTTACAGATAATGGATGGATGGATGGATGAAAATTGTATTAAAATACTATTAAATTGTATTAAAATACATTATGCCAGATCAGCTTTATCCTGATTAACCTTATTTATGCTTTTTTTTTAAGATTAAACATGTTATTTAAGGATAAATAATAAAGCTGTGGAATAATTATGCTGGATTTACATCAGATTCACAGTCACAGACAAATTTCCAACATTAGAAAATATCATGAGAGTTTTCTTATACTATTTTGGCATGCTTCAATCACCTTGAACCTTTGGTATGTTGGTCAGGATAGCAATCTTGAGTCAGTTTAACACAAATAAAGACCTTACAACATCCCATCTTTACTCTAGGTTTGTCTTTATATGTGTAAGACATTAGATTTTAAAGATTATTCAGTTGTTTTAAATTCTTCTATTGAATTTGTACATGTGATTTTAACAAAACAATCACAAACAAATATACAATATCACAGCTATATAATATCAGTGTTGCAAAAAGTAAATATTATGATTATGATTAATTATTCATATATCATGCTGCACTTCTGCAGATATTGGATTGGACCATGTCAAGTTCCATCTCTTTCCAGCTAGATTGTGTTGCTGTGCCCTGTATAGGCCTACTGGATGTGCACCAAAATAGCTCACAATGACCCCTGAGCCATCCAGCCCACCTACTTCTGTTATTACTGTCCATCAATCTTATTCTGGGAGCTCTACCTGTATATATGGCCTCATACAAACACAGAGTTATCCATCATTACTGCTCTAACCCCAGCCTCCTAATGCAACAAGCCTAATGTATTGGTCTCTGAGGCCCGTCCACATGGATCAGTTTATTTTTAAAACAAAAACTTGCTGTTTTTGAAAAAATCCCCATCCAGAGGAATATAAACATAGTTGCATTATCATGTCAGTCCAGCAGGGTCCATAGTACCTCTTAAAAAGAGACATCGAAACACCACGAAGCATGGGAGAAAAGGTTTAATCCTAATCTCTCCCTACTCCCTATGTATTACACATTGTAAGTCATGAAATTACATAATCTAGATCTTAATAGCTCATTATATATTTCTAATACAATATCATTTATATTCATTATGTGGGAATCTGATGTATATCTATATCTATATGTATGTATATATCTAATCTATATGTATGTGTACATTGTTGTTATTTAACTTACGTAATATGACATAGTAAGGAGCTATTTCAATTTCAGCCAAGGGCAGGCACTCAATGTTACGTCAGCATTTTTGATAAGATGCGTTTTCCTCATTCACACAGTGACAATGGTGTTTGCAAAAACCTCCATTTTGGGGAGTGTTTTTGAAAACCTCCATTTTCAGTGAAATGCTGTTTTCATGTGGAAGGCCAAAATGCAGACAAAATATCCTTATCCATGTGGATAGCATCTGAGTCACATACTGACTGTTGTTTATTTGAGGGGTTTTCCCCACTTCAAAAGTGGGATAATACAGAGCAACACCAAATGTATTCTTTGAGGCTGTACTGATATTTGTGTGCTGCAGGGGAATATGAGCTTTGAACCTTCTCATCTTAGATTCCAGATTAGGAATGTTTCACCTGAATTCATTGCCCATAAATAAAGTCAGATAAAATTCACAAAAAAATACTGTTAGGACTTTTAGGGAAATTCCATCAAATTGTCAAATCTGTTGTTTAATTCAATATTTAACATATAAAGACAGTCATTCAAAAGGGTTTCATGTTAAACCAGTCAGACCTTTTCATAAATAAACTACAAAGCTGTTATCTAAATCTAGAGAAATATGTTTTCTGTCAATTTGCTAGTACAGACCAAAGGACAAAACCCCGTAAAGGCTGAAACAGGGAGGTGAACTTAGAAGTTTTTGGGAAGGAGTTTAGGGTGGCTTATGAATGTGTATGGAGCCATACCCCAAAAATTACAGGAATGCTAGACATTAAGTGCTACACAATGGTCAGGTTGAGGTACTTTGGTCAAGTGTTTGGCTGGTGTCCTGTTTCATGTGTAGGTGAGTGAAAGGGTTTAGTGAGTCAACAAATTAAGATGGCTAAGATCATCGGGCCAGTGGTAAGTGGATTAGTAGCAGCCCTGAAGGTCAAATACTACAGAGGAGCAGCATTAATGAATTGAGATGTCTTGAGTTGGCAGGTATGCCATGATGGTGGGAATTGAGAAATGGAAGGGTGATCTGGGGGATGACAGGTGAGGCAAATAAGAAGCCCCAAAAGAAGAGCTGACGGTCAGCACTACAGAAACAGCAAGTTTGTACGACGTGGAAATTATGTGAGTTTGCAGGATATATATAGGGCTTAGGGGAGGACTTTGGGTGTGGTCATACTCCCAAAATTATGTTATTACATAACTTCAATTTTATTAATTCATGTTCCTCAGAAAAAGCTTTTTTCCCTTATTATTAAGATATTGTTTGTGTTTCCTTAACACTTTTTATGTTCCTGCAATTTATGTTCCCTTGATTAAACACACCCATTTACACTCAGAAAGGGCTTAATAAGATGATTAGTTGTATCAGATGTTTTGGAAGCAGGAAAAATGATCAATATGTGCTGGATAAGAAGCATTTCTTGAATTGGGTATCACTGCTCTAATGAAGTAAATCCAAATATTTTTGCAATTTAATTCATGTTTTAACTCTGAATGCACACACTGACACTGTCACAGTGCTTTCAACAGTAATCGAAGCACTGATGTGTCTTTTATATAGTGTAAGTGTTGAAAAGGCCCAGTGTGTATAACAGACTTATAGTCGTTCAGTACATAAGAACTTAAATGTGTATGTTAATATTTAGTTTTCTTTATAAATGTGCATTTAGCCATAGTTATTTCTCATTGGTTGAAGCTCTGTCACATGACACACGTTAGTTTCCAGCATCTTCTACTAGCGGAGCAGTGGTTAAGTGCAGTCACCATAGTTCCTCCTCAGTCTGCTTTGTGTTATTCGAACTAGCCGATGTGCGTCATTGATGAAACGTGAGTCAAATGTTATTCATTGGTATTAGTACCTGGATGCAAAGGAAACTCCGCGAGTTCATATTTATGAGCATTATTGCTTAATTAGGCGAGTGTGTTCTGTCCATGTGCTCCTTTTGTATGTTCCGTTTCCCTTCTCTCGGTTGTGTACTGTGAATTTATCTCTTACCGATAGTGTCCTACTTTAAGTGTAGATTTATTCATTCTTTACGTTATATGTTCATATATATATAATATTCTTAATTTATGTTATGGACATTGAATTGGTGGGTGGAGAAACCGTAGGAATGCTACCATCGTCTTCTCTGAATATCATTGGGTTAGTTACAGGAACCGACCGCTAGGTGGTGTCTCAGTACTATTTATAATGATTAATGCTCTGATGTTGCTGTACTGAATCCTGAGTTTAGAACCCCACCCATTTATCACAGTGTGACATATGTCGCATTTCTTTCTTATTCATATTGCTATTTTGTGTATTAATATTTACAATCTTGTATGTATTTGTTTTCTACAGACCACACACACACATACATACACCCAGAGCTCTCATTCCTCATGTTCATGGACCAATAAATTCTTGAATTAACTCTGGCCTCAAGTGGTGTTCTGGCCGACACACCGGATTGAACCCAGGACAAACTACGTATCAGTGGTAGCCTCCTAAGAGTACAGTGGTCTCCACCACATTAATGGTCCTTCGAGCCGGATACTCCTGTGTTTACTCCCGAAATGGATACAGTTCAAGAATATGAGGCAGAGGGTGGACGGACTAAGCGACGTATTAATCCCCCATCCCGTTATGATGATTATGAAGTACAGTTTCCCGGTTATCGTCGTCCCCGCCATGAACATGAGGAGGAATGGACAATGCTTCAGGAGAGACCGGTCAGGGTGACCCCTCTCACATCTCCCCATTGCTCCCCAACACGACTGCAGCTGAGACAGGATGCTTTTCTCCCACAAAGGGATAAGTTCTATGCAGTCAAAGATGTGACCTCTGACGAGAATATGCCAGCCCACCAGCTGCATCCTGAGCACCAACATGGGCAACTGTTTCCTAGTTACTTAAAACCCTCCTCCTTGGTTGAACACTCCAGACAACCAGTCGGTCACATTAGTGCAGAATTAGAAGAGATACGACGTGAGCGACTCTTGCTTCAACAGTCCCAACAGTGTATCTCCTCTGACCTAACAGAGCTTAGAGCTATCAGATCAGAAATTAAACAGCTAGTTGATACAGCACATACAATTCGGTATGACATAAGGCATACAGGTGCCCCTCAGGGACAGGAGGCAGGGCCAGGGCCAACTTCTGCCCAAAGGTGTTTACCCCTCAAAACTGCACCAGAGAGCGAGGAAGAGGACGACTGGCCTCCTCCACCTCCATGGCCAGACAGTACAGAGGAAGTACCAGGAGGAGAACAGCCAGCAATAGAGAGGATTGACCAGCTGATGAATGAGCTTCAAGTTCTCAAAATGGAGACCTTAGCCACAGGGCAGTACAGGCCAGCTATAAAGGTACCTACAACAAGTACAGCCTCTGAGTTGTCTCCTCATAGAAAGTACTGTGCCATTGGGACTCCTTATGCTCATCCTGGAATTTTCAATAAGACATCAGCACCTGATAAACCTTATGGGGGGCCACCCAACAGCCATCCTCAGATTGGACAATCTGTAGTTACATCGCAGCGACTACCCGGCATGACCCCACTGCCATCACCTCACCCAGGGCAACTGCCTCATAGTAACCTTACCCTTATGGATACCACCTACAGGGGACCTCGACCAACAATACCCAACTTTACTAGTCGTGATCCCAGTGAGTTCGCTCGATTGAAGCTAGCACTTGAGAACCTTTTACCAGCTGATGGGACTGAGTTATTTAAATACCAGGTCTTGGTGGACCATCTAAAGTTAGAAGAAGCGAGACTTGTCTCAGATGCCTATCTGCATTCTCTGACACCTTATACAGACACCCTGGCTGCATTGAATGACAAGTTTGGTCAGCCACACCAGTTAGCGTTGAAACGGATTGCTATGGTGATGGAATCTCCTGATATAAGACGTGGAGATGTTGCTGCTTTCGAAAGGTTTGCCCTTCAAATCCAGTCCCTGGTGGGCATGCTCCACACCCTTGGCTCTGAGGGGGAAGTGGAGCTGCAGTGTGGTTCCCACGTTGCACGTCTTCTCAGTAAGTTACCTCCAGAGCAGAGAGCAGATTTTCGTCGCTACATGTATCACCGTTCTGGCACCAGCTACACTCTGGTTGACCTTGCAGACTGGCTTAAGTATGAAGCCTGGTGTCAAGACTTTGATGCTACGCTGCCTGCTAAAGCAGCAAAAGAGAGCATGGGGGCCAGTATCAGTAGCCGTCAAGGGAAAAGGTCTGTCACGGTTCTGCATGGATCCAAAGATGAGATAAGAAAAAAAGGGTTACTTAATGCCACTACAGTAAAGAGCAAGGGAAAACCATACTGTCCATTTTGTGATAATTCAGATCACTACCTCAGTAAGTGTACCGCCATTTCCCAGCTCTCCTCAGACCGAATAGCCGACTGGATAAAGGTAAACAAAAGATGCTGGCGATGTGCACGATCACATCAGGCTGCACAATGTAATCTAAAGAAACCTTGTAACATTTGCCAGAGGAGACATTTGCAGATTTTGCATGAGGTCAATGAAAAGCCGTCACGGGGGTTAGTGATGACTACAGCAACAGAGAAAGGTGAGAGATCAACAACGGATGTGCTCTATTTGGATCGTCCAACGGAAGGTCACAGAGTCTTATTGAAAGTAGTGCGTGTTCTTATTCACCATGGTGATAAGACTATTGATACCTTCGCAGTATTGGATGATGGGTCAGAGAGATCGATGTTATTACCCGCTGCAGCCCAGAGTTTGGGACTACGAGGCACTCCAGAGCCCTTACCCTTACGTACCATCAGACAGGATGTACAGACCCTCCATGGTGCTTCGGTCTGTTTCTCTGTCTCATCCCCTGCCCGACCAAAGAATAAATACCAGATCTCTGGAGCCTTCACTGCCACACGGATTGATTTGGCCGATCACACTTACCCCACAAAGCTCCTTAAAAAGAGATATAAACACCTAGTTGATTTACCCATACCTTCTTTCAAGCGGATCCGACCTTTACTACTGATAGGCAGTGACCATCCGCATCTCATTACCCCAACTGAGCCATTCAGATTGGGCCCACCTGGGGGCCCTGCTGCAATTCGTACTAGGCTGGGCTGGACACTGCAGGGCCCAGCAAGAGCGATCCAGCAAGCTGCATGCCCACAGCAGTGCTTGGTTACATCAGTACCACCCCAAATGAGTCAACTGATGAAACATGTTGAACGGTTGTGGCAAGTAGATACTGTCCCACATCGAAGTGAGAAAGTTGTGAATCGCTCAAGACAGGATTGTGATGCAATTGCTCTGCTTGAGGCAAAGACCACTCGTGTGGAAGTGAACGGTATACTCCGCTATGCCACTCCACTGCTCCGTAAAAAGAGTATGCCACATCTCCAAGCCTCAAAGGAAGCAGTCATGCCAAGCTTGAGAAGTGTGGAGCGGAGGCTCTCTCGGAATCCAGAACAGGCTAAAGCCTATAAAGTTGAGATGGATAAGCTGGTTCAGGCAGGGTCAGTAATCAAGCTGAGTCCCCAGGCGCTGGAAAGGGAGGCGGAGGCATGGTATGTTCCCCATCATATGGTGAGCCACAATGGAAAGAATCGTCTGGTATTCAATTGCTCTTACCAGTATAGAGGACAGAACCTGAATGAATACCTCCTACCTGGACCGACATTGGGACCATCACTGATGGGTGTCCTCTTACGGTTCCGGGAACATCAATTGGCCAAGCAGAAGATCCATTTCCGCTTCAACCCCCCGGCTGCTCCTCACTTTGGAGGTGTATGGGAGCGGGAGATTCGCTCAGTGAAGACTGCACTTTACACCACCATTGGTGCGCAACCTGTCACTGAAGAAGTCCTTCGCACAGTACTTCTTGAGGTGGAAGGAATCCTCAATTCAAAACCCCTGGGTTATGTCTCATCAGATATTAGTGACCCAGATCCTGTGACTCCAAACACCCTTTTGATGGGGCGGCCAGATGGATCTCTTCCACAGATAGTCTATCCGAAAGATGAGCTTCTGAGTCGTCGTCGGTGGAGACACTCACAAATACTGGCTGACCACTTTTGGACTTGTTTCATTCGTCTGTACTTACCCAGTCTGCAATCACGCCTGAAGTGGAATTCCAGAACAGTAAGTAAATACAGAAAACTGAAATCTCTCCTTAAAAATAATAATGTTGTTTTCCTGCATAACAAATACAGAGCAAAAATAGCAAAACGTCGATGTGTTCTTTAAAAAGTCAGTTTCCTGTGAAGCAGACTTCACCAAAGTGCTTCCTCCTGTGTATACTTCTGTACATCTTGTATTTTGTCTAAATAACAAAACATGTAAACAGACTGAATGAAATAAAATAATAATAATAATAATAATAAAAAATCCATCCTTCAGTCATCAGTAGGGCTGGGCGATATGGACAAAAAAAAATCATATCTCGATATGTTTTAGTTGAATGGTGATATACGATATATGTTGTGAAAAAATAATGTGAAAAAATTTTTTGAAAGAAATTTTGTTGTAGAGCAAAGCAAAAAAAGATGTCAGAAATCCATTTTTATTTATCAAAATAAAGACTGAAGTACATGTCAAATTTATTAATTTACAGACCTACAGTGTCTGTAATAAAGTGCTTTTAAGAACAGTGTAAAGCAGGGGTGGGCAATCTTATCCGCAAAGGGCCGGTGTGGCTGCTGGTTTTTGTTCCAACCAACTAGGAGGTCACATGATCATTTGTTTTACTCAAGCCAACTTATTAAAGGAGTGAAATCAGGTGTGCTTGAGCCTGAATGGACTTAAATCCAGCAGCCACACCGGCCCTTTGCGGATAAGATTGCCCACCCCTGGTGTAAAGGCTTTGGCTATGTGTTCCCTGTGTAGACTTCTGGGAAATAGCTTGTCTGCAGACACGCAATTTAATCTCCCAGTTTTCAATAAAGTGTATACTCACGCTCAAACATGGCTCACAGGTGTGACCATATATCTGTCTTCAAGGCAAAATGTTTTACTTTCGCGAGCCGGTTGGAAAGGGTCTGTCGGACTTAAATGTACATGTTAAGCAGTGCAAAGAAATTGCGACTGGACAATTAGTATCGTGGATCAAGAGTTTTAATCAGCCTTTTGGAGCGTTTTTTCTCTATTGTTGAGATGGGGAGCATACATTTTGCTATTTAGTAAATTAAGTAATACCACGCCGATTAGTACCTTTTCTTTCGCAAGTCACAGCATTAGCTAATGAAGCTTGCAATGTTGTCTGAACTGGTTTAGTGGAACTGTATTGGGATATGAATACTTCAGAACCGTAGCAGCAGCACCTCAGAGTTTGACAGCTTCAGACAGAAGTTTGTGCTAGTGATGTGTCGGTCGCAAACGAACCGGTTCAAAGAGCCGGCTCTTGTAAGTGAACGATGAGAGCCGGTTAACGTTTAAGACTGAGCCATTTTTTTCTAAGGCTTGTCATTCAAACAATCAGAGAACAACAAGCAAAGCTGAGACACTTGGTTTTCCTGAATGCCAATCTGCCTTCTAGGGCTGCAACAACTAATTGATTAAATCGATTAAAATCGAGTGTTAAAATAGTTTGCAACTAATTTAATAATCGATTATTATACACATAGGTACAGTTGCTACACGTGACGAACTCTGGAAGAAGGGTTTAAAAAATGGCGGAGGCGGTCACAGCAGAGGATAATGATAGCACAAGCAGAGAGAAAAATGTACGACCCAAGTCATCAAAAGTATGGGAACACTTTACATTAACGCCTTCAAGGAACAGCGTTAGGTGCAAAATGTGCACAGCTGATCTCGCATGGCACGGCAGCACAACATCACTGCATGAGCATCTGAAAATGAAGCCTGTTGGAGCTATGTGTGAAAGAGATTAAGTATAGTTAGTTAATTCTACTTTTTCCCTCACTCAATGTTTCTAGAGCCTGATAGAGTAGTTAAACAGCATTTGTTTTTCTTAGTACATTGATATTACACTCGCGTTTAGCGAACAAGCCTTAGCATCCCTCCCGAGTTTTCTCTTCCACCTTAAATGTGTCAATGCTCGACCAGCAGTTCCAAAACAAGCCGTAGTTTTAGTCAAGCTAACGTTAGCAACGATAGTTTTTCTCTCACTCAATGTCACTAGAGCCTGCTAGAGTCGTTAAACAAGATGTCTCATTTTTATTAATTTATATCACTCTTGTATTTAGCGAGTTTTCCGTGCCACCTTAAATGTGGCGGCAGTTACATTCAGAATTAAAAAAAGAAAAATCCAAACATTTTTTAAAATAATGTATTTAAAGCCTTTTTCAAGGTCTTTTCTGACTGGCATTGCGTGTTGGTGTTTGAATATCACAGCTAAGTGTATATTACATTACATACACTGTTAAATATTGATAAATATAAAATTAATGTAACGGTTGGGTTAATTCTTCATGTAAACACTAATTTTTAATAATGGTAGGTTGTGTGTTCCTTATACAATTACAACATTATTTCTCAAAAATCTTAAATATCTTAACCATATCTGATCATATGTGTTAGTTGAATTTCCCTTTTATTCTCAGCACATGGCAGCATCACCCAATGCCCATTTATGTAATTTCAAGTTGCCTGCATTTTTGTCTGCATTTTAAATCAGTAGTTATTAACTTAAAAAAGGTGTATGTTCATATCTACCCGTTCTCTCTCACCTCAGATAAAAACAGCCCAGCATTGCTGACTATGTTTTGAAGATCTGCACACCACAGCAAGCAGCTGTTCTCACTGATGGTATCCTGGATATGCTAGTAACAGACAGGAAACCAAATTTGGCTTGTTTTCCTTTTTATCCGATTAATAATCGATTAATCGAAAAAATAATCAACAGATTAATTGATTATCAAAATAATCATTAGTTGCAGCCCTACTGCCTTCCAAAAAATAGTTGAAGAAAACGTTAAATCAGTTAAATGTTTGTTGACAGTTGTGGTTGTTTTAATCACTACCGTTGAATGTTGCTGTTTTGCACTTTGCAGAGTATTTGTTTATTTTATTACCCAGAAATGGATGATTATTTAATTTAATAAGCTATTTTGTAATACCTACCTTTTGGGTTCCATTGGCTATATTTCAGAGTTTACAAGTGATTTTTATTAAGGTGTTTAAATAAAAATCCAGTTATTTATACAATTGAAAGTGTGAGTGCAATCAGTGAGTTATTACACGACAGCCATAAAAACAATTGGCCATTGCAACACTATTTATTATTTTTAATATTGAACAATAATATTTTGTCTATATTGTCATGTAAAATGTAGTTAATATTGTTTTCTAGCAGTGGAAATAAGTGGTAAAACAAAGAGCCATTTAGGAGCCAAAAGAGCCGGCTCCCCAAAAAGAGCCGAAATTCCCATCACTAGTTTGTGCTGCTGTTGTAAGTGGTGAACTAGGCTGGGCGTACCCCCGCATTTTGACACTACCTCCTTTCGGCGTTCCCTGCAGATAGCCGTTTCTGCTACTCATCTGACCGGTAAAATCTGAACCATTTACATATAACCGAACCGCTGTTCTTCTTTTTCACACTTTGTGTTACTCAGCTCTATTGTGTGTGTGTGTGTGTGTGTGAGAGAGAGAGACAGAGAGGGAGAGAGAGAACCCAGGTGGGTGTGGGGCTGTGAGCAGAGCAAAGCAGACAAGCTGAGCAGAGCACAGAATGGCCCTGTACAAGATTTAGTTTAAAAACTTAAATTATCGATATCAATATCGATATAAGCAATATAGCCTCACTCCATATCCCGCTCTATCGCCCAGCCCTACTTTTTATTTTAATTATCAGATAGTCCTGTAATTTACAATTAGTCCCTACTCTCTTCATCATAAACTGCTACTGCTGCGCCTGCGAATGTTTTGCAGTAGCAATGCAGAGGTATGTATGAGTCCCAGCTGGATCCACTTCCAGGTTGGGAGACCCTGAGGACACAACTATTCATGTCCTCATTTCTCCTCTACGCCACCGACAGGTCATGTGATAGAGCTGAGTTCTTTGCATTCTTATTCAAGATAGTTGATCTAGTTGCATAGCAAGCAGCATCATGGCTCGAAGCACATAATCACCTAAATACCTTTGTTCATTCATTTAGCAGTTTTTTGGTATAAAATTTAAAGAACACGTTAAAATAAGTGTTCTATTTCTTGTGAATATTGCTCAAAACAAATTTAGTTAATGGTGTTATACACAGCAGTGTGCTGAAGGAGAAACCTTTCACTTGTTTTAATTTACAGTTGAAACAGGTCATTCCATTCATTTCAAAATATTCTTTATATTTTCTCCTCCCCAGAATTCCTTATCTCCATTCTAATCAGCCCTGCTACTTAAACTTCTCAGTTGCACTCTCTCTTTGCGAAGTACTGCCAGTACAGTTGTGTCTGCCTTACCAAGCCTTTCGGTATCTTGCCCACGTTGGTTGTTCTTTGGACCAAGTTTGCTTGTTTTTTGGACTGTCCTTTGCTGTTGGCCTTTCTGATACTTTTGCCCTGGTATTGTTTTGTTTTTTGAACTCTTTTTTTGTGTGTGTGTCCATGAATTCACCCATTGATTTTACCTGTTTTAAACTGTTTTAACTTGCATATGGATCCCTCTCAAGTTCAGATAGGAAATTAAAGCTAACTGCAAAACTAGTCAAAATAAGGGCTGGTCATGATTGTTTAAACATATGGCACTGTACCTTTGGTTCATAATTGCGGCATTTATGTAATTAGAACTGGGTCATTAATAACCATGCACAATTTAAGGCTGATCAAACCCAATATTGCCAATTCATTTCCATTTATTTTTTTTATGAGGCCTCTGAAGAAAATCAGGGTTTCTTCATTGCTGTGTCCTGACCATAACAAATTTTGCATCCGTTTATTATAGTATAATATTATCGTGTGGACTTTTGTACTGAGAGAGATTACAAGTGTTTGGTGGTCAAATTGTACTACTGTTAGTTAAGCGTTTAGGTAAGATTTGAGAGATTAGGAGTTTTATTAGTGCTTATTTCCATTAGCACAGCTCCCCCAAGAAATGTTGTCGGTAACGTTGAAAAACCACAACAATGGTGGCAGTAATGTTAGGCGCTGTTTACTCATTGTGTATTCACGTTATTTTATGGGTTTTTTTTTGTCCTGAACACGGCTCCATTTCTCAGTTCTTACAGCAGAGTTTTCCTTGTTGCAGCGTCCGGCTCTCACTGGAGGTTTTCACCGGCCACCAATCCAAGCAGCGTTTGAACCTCTTAAAAATACCACGGCATAATTTCATGAGCTGCTGTTGTGAGTTGGATAAAAACAAATGTGACTTCTGCTGTAACCTGGAGATTTTATAAGCAGCTAGTTTGTGCTGGAGCTCTGCATTTTGTGGTGATTAACAAATCACCTGGCAAATCTCTAGCAACTCAGCGCTCAGCAAGGTTTAAACATAACATTTAGTACCTATTCATCTCTATTTGTACCTGGCATGAGCAGGGACTGAAAAAGTTACCAGTTCCAGGGACTAGGTACATGATTTCACTAGTTGAAAAGCAAAATAACCAAGCCGAGCCAAGTAGAGATGAGTATGTTTCATGTAGTGCAAAGGCATCATACAAACCGGATTCCAAAAAAGTTGGGACACTAAACAAATTGTGAATAAAAATAGAATGCAATGATGTGGAGGTGCCAACATCTATTCAGAATAGAACACAAATCACAGATCAAAAGTTTAAACTGAGGGAATGTATCATTTTAAGGGAAAAATATGTTGTTTCAAAATTTCATGGCATCAACAAATCCCAAAAAAGATGGGACAAGGCCATTTTTTATCACTGTGTGGCATCCCCCCTTCTTCTTACAACACTCAACAGACATCTGGGGACAGAGGAGTTTCTCAAGTTTAGAAATAGGAATGCTCTCCCATTCATATCTAATACAGGCCTCTAACTGTTCAATCATCTTGGGCCTTCTTTGTCGCACCTTCCTCTTTATGATGCGCCAAATGTTCTCTATAGGTGAAAGATCTGGACTGCAGACTGGCCATTTCAGTACCTGGATCCTTCTTCTACGGAGCCATGATGTTGTGATTGCTGCAGAATATGGTCTGGCATTATCTTGTTGAAAAATGCAGGGTCTTCCCTGAAAGAGATGACGTCTAGATGGGAGCATATGTTGTTCTAGAACCTGAACATAGTTCTCTGCATTAACGGTGCCTTTCCAGACATGCAAGATGCCCATGCCACAAGCGCTCATGCAACCCCATACCATCAGTGATGTAGGCTTCTGAACGGAGCGTTGATTACAACTTGGGTTATGCTTGTCCTCTCTGGTCCGGATGACATGGCGTCCCAGTGTTCCATAAAGAACTTCAAATTGTGACTCATCTGACCACAGAACAGTCTTCCATTTTGCCACACTCCATTTTAAAAGACCCCTGGCCCAGTGCAAATGTCTGAGCTTGTGGAGCTTGCTTAGAAATGGCTTCCTCTTTGCACTGTAGAGTTTCAGCTGGCAACGGCAGATGGCACGGTGGATTGTGTTCACTGACAATGCTTTCTGGAAGTATTCCTGAGCCCATTCTGTTATTTCCTTGACAGTGGCATTCCTGTTTGAGGTGCAGTGATGTTTAAGGGCCCAGAGATCACAAGCATCCAGTAGAGTTTTACGGCCTTGACCCTTACGCACAGGAATTGTTCCAGATTTTCTGAATCATTGATGATGTTATGTACGGTTGATGATGATAACTTAAAAGTCTTTGCTATTTTACGCTGGGTAACACCATTCTGATATTGCTGCACTATCTTTCTGGGCAACAATGGTGGAATTGGTGATCCTCTTACCATCTTGGCTTCAGAGAGACTCTGACACTCTGAAAAGCTCTTTTTATACACAATCATGTTGTCAATTGACCTTATTAGTGTTCATTGGTCTTCCAGCTGTTCATTATATGCTCAATTTCCTTTTTCCAGCCACTTATTGCTACTTGTCCCAACTTTTTTGGGATTTGTTGACACTGTGAAATTTTGAATCAACATATTTTTCCTTTAAAATGTTACATTTACTCAGATTAAACTTTTGATCTATCATCTATGTTCTATTACGAATAAAATATTGACATTTGCCATCTTCACATCATTGCATTCAGTTTTTATTCACAATTTGTTTAGTGTCCCAACTTTTTTGGAATCCGGTTTGTAAAATAAAAGAGGTTAGAAGATTAGGATGATATATATCCTGTAATTATGAACACATCAAACATGTTGGAGTGAAATATTTGGGAGATGTGATAGTGATAGGGAAATGACCAACAAAATGTAGTTTTGCCAGATTTGAACAATTCTGTCAAATTTGTTGAGATTTCCTGCTTTCCCAGGCTTCCAGTATGCATTTAAAACCTAGGGAGCACTATGGGACCCACGTGATTAACTGTAGTGTCAGAGCAAAAGTTTTCCTAGAACAAATGAAAGGGTAACATTTTCTTACTATCAAAGGTCACTCCAAATCCAACATCATCAGGATATATCCACTTCCAGTATTTCAAGTAAAAAAACTGCTTGCCATTATGTCCTCATTTGAAGTGTACACTATTCCTTCACAATTATTCATATATGTTTGGTATTTATTCCTACCAAATATGAACAGAACTGTCTAGGAAGAGTTTGAAATTCCTGGTAAAAATTTGGTGAAAAATGCACAAATTGCAAAATGGCTGACTTAATGTTGATCTGAGTTACCCATACAAATAATTTACTAATGCTATGGGTAACATGTCATAGTGAAGACAAGATTGTAGCCAACACACTAATAAAGGCAATTTAAACTTTTAGGGGTGCTACTGAGTCCATTGGCCATACCCAAAGTAACGTTCACCAGACTTTAATGCATATGTGAAATTTGCTGGAATTTCCAAGTGAGTCCTGACCAATTAATGTTTCCAATTAATCTAATCTAAAGTAAATCAACTGCCAAACATTACATCATCATTCGAGTAATCAACTAATCCTTCACAATTTATCATTAAGTGTACAGTATGTGAAGTTTATCCAACAACTTTTGGGGAAATGTGACAAAGATTCTAGGAAGAATTTGAATTAGTTGAAAATGTAAAATTTTCATGAATTCCAATTTCCTGTTGAGCAGAGCTAATACATGCTAATGGCACAATGTGGGACTCATGAACATACGAGAATAGGGCACTTTGGCATCATCTAGCCGCACATAAAAAAAATTAATCAAAATATTTCTAAAATGCTGGAAGAGCTTAATTATTGCAATCCATCAAAAGTTCAGTATACAGTCCCTGTTTAGCCTGCAACCCAGGCTTGCTATTGACTTGCTTCCCATATGATGGCACACCTGAAGACATATGCTTTGAAATATGCTTTGAAGATACCAATTCAGAAATGACACCATTACAACAAATACAAAAACACCATCTTTTCTGTACTGTTTACAATTTATTACAGGATGGACAGACTTTATATGTCATTGCTTAATGTTTATATGAGGGCTTTGCATACTGTATTTACTATATCTACAGAGCTTTAATAACTCAGTTAATCTAAAGTTAAAATATCTAAAGTGGATTTCAGGGATTAAAAAAATTCAAAATTCTCAAAATGTATGAATACAAGTAATATATTTGTAAGTGTGCAGATATGTCCTTCAAAATTGTGCTTGGAACTAGCTGCCCCAAGACCCCTTAATGAGGAGAAATTGTTTTGGAAGATGGCCAAAATTGAGCCCCAGCAGATGGTGGCACGGAAACCTGACAGAAAAGTTAGTTTTAAATGTTGCTGATATATAGAGGCAAGAAAAATTGTGCCATATGGAATCGAAGGACAGGTTGAGTGGAGATTTTGCACACAGTATCATTTCTCTTTCTAGCTTATTCCCTTTGGACATGAAATGTAGCCCTGACATGAATCATGAAAATTGAGCTAACGATTAATGAACATAGAAATGTAATTTAATTGTTTTTATTGAATAGGAGAAATTAAGCAAAAGCCTAAAGACTGGATCATAGTTAACACGGACTATCCATATTGATTCTTGTTCATAGTTCTTGTATCCATGTTCTGTGTGCTTCTATGCCTGAGCTAGGGTAGTGCTGTAACGCTACTGGGAGCTGCTCTTGCCAGCACAGTGGAATGAGGAACAAAGGAATGCAAAGGAAAGCTCAGATCATATACTGTCTACACTGTACATAATATACTAATAATTTAAAAAGATAAATACATTAAGTGTTAGGCAAATGTGCACATGCCCTCGTTTGGCAAAAAAGGTGTCTTGAATAATGATGTCTTTGTTCATATTGTCAAGGTTTGCACCCCTTTGCATATCTGCGTTAAATATGACCCAGCCATATGTGTCCAAACTGGCTGATGAGCTATCTTGCATTATAACTACAGATTCTTAGTATCTCACAACTGACAACAAGCAAAAATAAACAAATATTACTCAAGACTGTCCTCTTTAGGTAATGAATGATATGGGCAAACATTTATGTACACCTGCTTATCCAAAATCCCTAATTTAAAAGTAAGGGTATTTATATAGTGTTTGCCCATTTTACTACAGTAACAACCTCTCATCTAGACTCCAGCCAATTTTGGTGAATTTTGATGGATTACTGAAATCAGGAAATGATGCTGGTGTAAAATTAGATGCTGCTCTATTACTTCAGAAAGTGGAGTTACACCCCAGCCCTGTCCAAACACTGGTACGCAGGGACTACAAAGCTGTTTGAATTTTCATTTCATGCGATTGCACTTTTAACAGAACAAATAATCACTTTCATATATATGGTTGGCTATATTTTAATAGTAAAAATGACTTCTCTAAATGTGTTTCATTTCTACTGATGATGAGAAGATCTGCTGTCAGTGTTTCTTGGTTGCCTATAGGCCTACTGTGTGTGTGTAATCTCAAGATATGCAATACTGCTACTCCTCTTTAATCGATGGTCCTATCCCTGCAGCCTCCTACTGTTCGGATTTCACTGTCCTTTGCTTCTGACATGAGGAAATGTGCTTCAGTAACCCAGTGAATGTCTATGTATCCAATTAATGGCTTGTGCCTATTTCCCGCCTGATGCATGATAATCAAAGTGCACATGCGCACACACATACACCCACACACACAGTCTATTAACTGGCATTGCGTAAAACATACTGAAATATGAGACCTAAACTTCTGTTAGCTGTAATTGAATGCAAATATTGATTTCATAAATGCATTCTTTCATGCAGGGACTGACTGGCCATCTGTCATACCAGGCATTTTCCTGGTGGGTCAACGCTATTTGGGCTGACAGTCCCAACACTTTTTTTTTTGATTGACTAGTGTAAAGCATTTGACAAAAAAAAAAGTCAGCACAAGAGTTTGTTTCCTAAACACCGGCCCTTAAAACACTGCAGCCAATGGGCATTTTTTTTCAGCCCTGACACAGGGCTTGCCCAATCATATCATTAAACACCTCCTTCCTTTGGCTCTGTGTGCCGGTGTGCAGTGCAATGTAGGATAAAAGTAATGTTATCATTTAGGATCTTCTGAGATGGAGAGAAATTGCAAAGGAGGCACAGAGAAAAAAAGAAAAAAAGGAAACTTGCACTTCAAGCAAACGCTGCCAAATGTGCCACATGGACATGCCACAGCATGGCCTTCGTTAGCTCCTGTGGCTGATGACAGTAGTGGTGGTGGCAACTCAGTGACACTTAGGCTTGGTAAATATGATAAAATGATAAAACGACAATAAAATAATTTTGGCTAATGTTCTATGGACAAGTTAGAAAATAAGCCTAGGTTAGCAGGGGTGCCACTGGGGGAAATTTATTATGTTATTAATAAATAATATTAATAACATATTATTAATGTTATTTTTATAGTATTGCTTTGTGCATGCTTTTGAAATAAAACATAAAATTTCATCTGTTAAAATAAGCAAATCAAACATTTTTTCTCAAATTATTTATCATATTGCCATTTCACTCTTTTTACTGAATGGTACACTATGATTCTGGTAGAGCAGGACATGTTAAATGTGTATGCTCCGGGTATGCTCAGCTCAGCTGTCAGTCGTTCTAACGTGAGCGCTACCACTGTGCAGGTACACACGTCTCGTTGTTAAGCAGGACTGATGGTGGTAGTGAGGTGAACTATGAAGTCTGGTTACCAAAAGTGCAAAGAAGAAGAAGCAGCAGAAAGCTGAGAGGGAGAAAAAGAGCCAACAATTAGAGACTCAGTTTTTCCCCCAAAGAAAGATATTATTCACAGACCTAAGCTTGGTGCCATTAAAACCAGGGGCACAGCTAGAAATCTTGAGCCCCATTAAAGATTACATACAACCAGACCAGCAAATTTCATATTAAGCTGGTTGAATCATCAAGATAAAAATTTACAATAAGCAGTACAGTGTTATTTTATTTAAATACTCTACTTTTATTGCCACAGGAGAACAGAAGAATGTAATGTAGAAGGTCTGCACAGGACTAGCTGAAAAACTACTAGCCTAATACGCAAGATAAAATATTAGCCTACATAATGCTAATACTGTAACTGTTTTTCGAAATCTTGATTACTTATGATGTTTGCCAGAGGGCCCTGGCTCTGATGGCCCTGGCTCATCCATAATGTGCATACAACTGAATCTGTTATACATCCATACTGACACAGTGATGCATGTAAGTTTTCTCAACACATGAACATTTCTCATACAATAAACTACATACTAAGTAGCCTAACAATATTCATTCATTCATTCATTATCTGTAACCGCTTATCCAGTTCAGGGACGCATTGGGTCCAGAGCCTACCTGGAATCATTGGGCACAAGGCAGGAATACACCCTGGAGGTGGCGCCAGTCCTTCACATGGCAGCCTAATAATAGTTGCTCATAAAATAAAAGAAACATTTTCAAATGGTGTGAAAGTTGTTGTGGTATTAGATAAAGCACGCTAGTCCAACTGTATTTTAAGTGGTCCACTTGATTATTTTCTTTCCAGCAGTAGTACACACACACACTCTAGAAGCCCTCGTCTCCAACCTGTGACATCATCAAATATTGACATTGTAGTGAACACCACATCTCCACATCTTCCATCTAGAATCATTGGGTAGACTACCAATGACCCAACAAAGATTAGAGGCTTATTCTGCTTCTGTGGCTGGAAGGTCTAGTTCCTGCCTGGACCTAAACAACCAGGACACATTTAACTTAAATATTATTTTAGCAATTAGCTAAACACATCCTAGCCTTAATGCTTTTCTATCCTGCATAAAACAAGACTGCTCATATTTAATCATTTTGTTCCAAATGTATTTTACTTTTTGTCCATATGCAAAACCAAGCATATTTATGTCAACAAAACAATTTTCTTTTGTTCTGGAAATTGTCTCAGAACACCATATTAATTTACAAGTCCAACCTCTTTGGTTTTACCACCTCTCTACCAAATCTGGTTCTTGGAGTTGATGGTGGGTCTGGAACAGTCTGCTTATTTGGTTCAGCAGAACTTTGCCCTGGAACCACCCAGGCTTTACTCTGTAGCCCAATCCTTTCGATGCTCTGCTGAGGACACCATTGGAATGAGATGACTGCGATTTCGCCAGGCTGTCCTGTCAGGTCCCTCAATGATGCACCTTTATCTTTTACCCACACTTACTCTCCAGGAGTGAGTCAGTTGAGACCAGTGACGCAGATTGTAGCGCTGAGCATCTCTCCTCTTCTTCTCTCTGTCTTTTTGAGCAACTGCCTCTCTATCAGGAAGAGCAAGGGTCAGCAGAGCAGGGAGAGTTGGCACAGTTGTACGAAGTCTTCTCACTATGAGCAGTTGAGCTGAAATGTATCCATTCTGTAGTGGAGTTGCTCAGTACACGTGAAGAGCAAAGTAAGGGTCGGTTACTTTCTTCAGGAGGCCAGTCAACATTTTAATTGCTCGTTCCACTTCCCTGTTACTCTGAGGATATTTTGGGCTCCTACTAACATGTCAGAACACATAAGTCTTAGCAAACACTGCAAAAATTGCTCCCGAAAACTGCGGCCCGTTGTCTGTCACCAGTGTCTTCTGATTGCCGTGACATGCAAAAATTGATTTTAGGTGGTGAATCACATCTGTAGATTTGGTGGGCATTAGCAGAGTGATTTTCTGGTATCTTGTTGCGTAATCCTCTACCAGCAGGTAATTCTTGCTCCCCAACATGAACAAATCTGCTCCAACTTTTTGCCACGGGCGACTGAGATGGAATCAGCTGCCCTTTGTTGTTCTCCCTATCCTTGTACAAGGTTTTGCAAATGAGAACCAATTCATTCAGCTGCTGACTTAACCCAGGCCAGCATACTGACTGTCGTGACTGCTCCCTACACTTCACCACTCCCTGGTGACCTTTGTAAAATTGGGCAAGCACATCATTTTGCATTGTTGAAGGAATGGAAAGCCTATTTCCCTTCAGAAGCAGTCCATCCTGAACACTGAGAAATGCCTGTTCTGCCCGGTATGTCCTCACTGTTACTGTTTTGTGGACATCCTTCCGCGCAGAGCTGCATCACTTGAGTGCACACACTCTTGAGTTGCTCCCATCTCATCTGTTTCACCCATCATCACAGGAGCATGTGTGATATGTACAGAAACATATCCCCAGGAGGCTCAGGAGCGGCTTGTGATCCATTTCCCAATTAAAAATGCTTGCCAATTAGAAAATTTCTGAACCTTCCGCATGCCCATGTCCAGCCCCAAGGCCTCCTTCTCAACTTGTGCGCATTTCTGCTCCGGCTGAGTGATAGAACGCAAAACGTAAGCTACCGGCCTCCACACTCTATTCCACTCAAGTAAAACACTCCCCAAGCTGTAGGATGATGCATCAGCTGTAACTTTACACTCTCAGTTTGGGTCATACATAGCTAACACTGGTGGGGGTGTCAGTGCATCCTTCAGTTCTTGAAAGGCTCTGACCTGCACAACTCCCCACACCTAGCAGTTCTTCTTATAAAGGAGATCTCGTAAAGGCTGGTCCCTCTCAGCCAACCACAGGATGAACTTTCCCAGTTGATTTACCATGCCAAGAAAACTCCTCAACTCACTCACATTTATTGACTCCCTCATAAGGCGTACAGCTTCTGTCTTGCCTGGATCTGGTTTGATGGTGCTGGCGGAAATCACATGACCTAGGACGGTAACCTCTGTTTTGGACAGGTCACACATTTCAACGTTCAGCTTGATGCCAGCCTTCTCGAGCCTCCCCAGCACAACATGCAAACGAGCATCATGCTCCACCTGTGTCCATTCCCACACCAGCATATCTTCCATATGGCACACAAATCCCTCTGTAAGGAGTTGATTACAGAGTCTCTCTGTAACCTTGGGCACCATTCGGTCTTGAAAATGTTACGGGGCTGAAATTATGCCAATTGAAGTGGTATCAGCCTCCCTCATATGGCATAATTCCTTGTACAAAATGACTTCAAGTCTCGGGAAAACCTGTCATGTCTCAGAAATTGTGTAATTAAACATCAGGCTTCAGAACAAACGGCCTCAGCCCAAACTCTCTATATAAAAAAGCTTCAGACCAAGCACCCTCGGAAAAAAAAGCTTCAGACCAAATGCCTCAGCCCAAACTCCCTCAGAACAAAAGGCTTAAGACCAAATGGCCTTAGAAAAAAGTCAGATGTTAAATTACACGAGTTCTGAGACATGACGATGGTTTTCTTGAGACTTGAAGTTGCTTCGTAAGAGGAATGATGCCAATCTGTTCAATGCCTGAGTACTGAGGTCTGAGGATGTCCTAAAATGTAGACCATACTCTGGAGGTTGTATGCTGAATGTAGCACTGGGTCCATGGTCTGTTTGATTATTTTATCCCCAGCAGAAGTGCATGCACACACATGCTCTAGAAGCCCTCGTCTCCTACCTATGACATCATAAAACATCAACATTGTAGTGAACACCACAAAAGAGGTTAATCTAATTCTGACAGTTGTGCATTTAAAATATTACCATAATTTGATCACCTAAACTTGCTAGGTAGCTGATCACATACAGCAAATCTTATAGTAAATGTAAAAAATAAAAAGTAGAGAATACTTTTTAAAACCATCATTCACCACCAATAAGTAGGTAAGTCAGCGGGCAGCATTCTAATTTCATTATACTATTAATGTTTGTGGGCTGAGAAATAGACTAGACTAAGCCTTAGATAATTTTTGGCCCTGGAAAATGCAATTATGTAGGTGGTTAACCACTTATTTATGCTTCCTCATTTGTTCATTTTGGACGCTGACAGGCAAAAAAATCACTCAACGTTATATCCATCAGTATATCTCAAGTACTGCAGAAAGAATAGCCGAAAGAATAAGATACTCCAAACTTCAGGTTTCTTCCTCATCAATGACAAAACCGCAGCCTCTCGAAGCCCGAAGAGCCCACAAGCGGCTCACACACGAAGTTAGCATAGCAACACTTACCTTAGGTTATCCCCTTCAAAACAAGACCAAATTTGAGTCTCTCCGTCAAACCATTTGTGGGTAATCTTCATGTTTGTGTCAAGAGTACTGGCAGAAAAAAAATTGTAAATATCCAAAATATAGTACACATTTTCAATAAATAGTTAAATATGATCCCTGTGGAGCTCCACCACATATACTGCCGCATAGCTTACGCGCTCAGCTTTCCAATGACATATCAATCAAGTCTGTAAACCAATCAGGGGCAGAGCTATGGTGATGCGCACCCAAAGAGAAGGAACAAACACGCAACAGAGCGCTTATGTTTTCAGTGCCTAACAGACCCAGACACCGCGAGAGACGACTCGCAGAAACAAACATCAGGTGTGTGAAGTGTTGAAGTATACATTTTATAGTGTTAATAAATGACACTTTTTGGAAGTATTTAATGTTGCAAAGTTGGTATACACATTCAAAAGACCGGAATTATTGAATATGATGGGCCGGTCTAGTCCAAAATGTCCCAGTCAGCCCCTGCTGTCATTGTGTAGATTACAAGAAAAAATGGCAGAATTAAATATGTGCCTGCTATGGAGGTCTGTAAAACAAAATATTGTTTTAATTGCATTTATATTGTACTTTTTTTTATTTGTTGTTGCACCATTTTATCTCTTGTTAGGCTGTCGTGGAGAAATGAATAGCTTTCACATCCAAGGGTTTTCACCCTCTCCTGTCACACTTATTTGCTCCCTGGCAGTTCAAAATATCCTAGTCAATCTTATACAAAGTTAGGGGTAAACAACTAGATTGATTATATTATGTATCTCATGCAGTGGAACATTTACTATCAGATCTATAGAAAAATCCTACAGGAATAGAATAATGCTTTTCTGCAAAATGTTCCTAAAGTAATTGATCACAGCAGAACAAATGCAGTCAAAGTGGAAAAATGTCCTTGTGCAACCACAAGTATAAAGCTAATTTATGAATGAGTAATTTAACCTGTTTTATGCCTGAACTGGAGAAATATGTAAAGCAGTGGCATACAGAAATGTATCTTTATCCACAAGATTCAAACAAGCATGCAGTTTCATGAGAGTAAAGATAATATGCATGTAATATTCACATGGTCAACCGTATATCTATAACGAGACAAAGGTACCACATTAAAATAAAACTACACTTAATAAAGGCTTATAAATATCAGTTTATTACATGGTTAATAATAAGGGTGTAAACATTTTAAAGGTAATTAATAATAATTTTTAGTAGATAGGGCATCTTTTTTTAATAAAGAGAATGTCAGATAACTTACTGAAAACATTAAGGTAAATGAAAATGTGAATTTAGTCATTAAGTATTATTTTCATTAAATATTATCATCAGTGTCTAAAAGGTCACTGTATCAGTGGTTAGTTGATTAAACCTGGTGTTTAAATGATTAAACCTATAAACAAATATGTGCTGAAGCTGAATGAATGTTGACTGATGGAGAAGACTAAGTATGCTCAGTATTCTGCAAGATCTGACTTTTAACAGAGTATATGGACATGGGTTCACAATATGGCTAATAACAGTTCACTATGTGATATAAATGATTATTACTGGCATTTAATTTATTTAAGACCTAAATTATTAACCATAAATTAACAGATTATAAACCATTTATAAGCAAGTGTAATCATTCGAAAGTGGTACCAGGACAAATGTTAATCACCTTTATATTCCAGTTACAAAAAGCAATTTTTTTTATCCTCTGTTAGGTCTCATGGAATTGACAAGTACATAGAGTAAAAAGAATTAAAGCATTAAAACCAAAGTCTAGAAATGTTTTTGATAGGCTGCAAATATCTTTCTGAGTGAAATTAATACAGGCAGTAATGCTTAGACCTCAAAGACTTCCAAATCAGTGCCCTGACGTTTGACAGTAACTGCCAACTGTGAGTGAGAGTGATAAGAAGGGGCACCTCTGTCACAGAAGATCATTGAAAGTCAGTCCTCTACCTGCACACTATTTCCTTGTGTATTTTCTATTAAAATATGAATTTGTTAGCATATAACACATTTTGCATCTACCCAACAACAAAATACAGTTTCTTTGGCCTATAAATTTACAGCAAATATCTGCTGAAGGTCTGCAAGCTGTGTGAGTTTCTAAGTGTGTACTCCCTAGTTTGCTCATCTGCAGATTTTATGTGATTAGGTCTATGTAGGCTTAATCCTGGATGTTTTTTGTGCACTACCCCAGTGTCTAGCTGGACCCCCACTCATTTCTACTTTCTGTATTTCATTTTATTTTTTTCTTATTGACCTCACTATGATCTAATGGTTCGATTGTTCAATTTTTTTTTCAAAGCAGTGTTAAACAAGTCAGCAGATGCCAAATTTAAATATTGTTAAGCCAACTGAGTATATAGAATGTTGTTAAAGTGTCACAGCTTTGACCATACAACATTGTATTTGCCTGCTTGAGGTTGTATCAGCATGATGCAGTTAATCTTATTAAACTTATAGAAGATATCTGCTGATCTTTCTGTGTAATTGAAAGGGTAAAATGCGAACAAAGTCATCCAGAGTGGGTTGATGTGAAATGCTCCCATTTAGAATCAGAATTGTTTACAATGGTGTTGATTCCGAGCATTTCGTAAGAAAAATTTTGTTTTATGCTTGAGACTGTTTTACTGTAGTCTTGCCATAAGCATTTGACTTAAACATTTATGGTATTCATATTTGACAGATGTACGGAGATGCAAGGTAAAAGAGTCTGTAGGGAAAATATATTTTTTCAGGTCTTGCACATTTTTTCCAATTTCTGCATATAAAACTGAGAAAAATGGCAAGTTTATTATGAAAACAAAATTAACTTGATCCAGTTCTCACCATTAAAATGTGTGAACTTTATGGAAGTTTTGTGGTCTCCCATTAATTACAAGCCGGCAATTAATTAAGTGTTTTGGGGTTATAAATTAATATATAAAAACATGCCCTATAATAATTTATGATCTTTTTGTGATTTTAATTAGGTCTATTTCAGTGGACTACAGGTAAATTTAGACTAAAAGGACACTGTCTACAGGATAATTTTAATTAGTAGACTGTATAGTCCAGCAGTGACAGAGGGAATGAGAATTTCTAGCAACTTTAGCATAAAGTTTGATTCAAACCCTGCAATTTCTGCATTAGACTGCCTCTGCTAATCATGCATTATCTGTAACCGCTTATCCAATTCAGGGTCGCGGAATCATTGGGCGCAAGGCGGGAATACACCCTGGAGGGGGCGCCAGTCCTTCACAGGGCAAAACAGACACACACACACATTCACTCACACCTACGGACACTTTTGAGTCACCAATCCACCTGCCAACGTGTGTTTTTGGACTGTGGGAGGAAACCCACACAGACACGGTGAGAACACACCAACTCCTCACAGAGGGTCACCCGGAGCAGGAATTGAACCCACAACCTCCAGGCCCCTGGAGCTGTGTGACTGTGACGTGAATTGTGTGTGCACTATAAAACAGCTTCTAACTCCCACCTCAGATGTCTTTTATTCAGGTAACAGATGATGAAAAAAAAGTGAAGATGATACAGAAGGGCTGATCAAATACAAAATGCAGGCAGCAGTAGAGACTGTGGTGTTTTGTTGTCATTTAAAAAGCCTCAGGGAAATCCAGTGGGTCTGTGGCCAGACTGTCAGACTTCAGAATTGATCCTTTTCCTCTCTCTTATATGAAGTCATTCTAGGGTGTGTTTCCCATGAAACAATGGAGCCTAGCATTGAATTAACATGGTATGATGCATCGTTAAAATAATTAACATTTGTTAGTACCACAGTAGTATAAATCAAGTTGGTTTAAACCACCGTGGTCAGAACTACAACGGTTCCTGATGTGTTTGATGTGAATTTCATAGCAGGAAACTTGCAAAAACTCACACATTTGGTAAAATTATGCTAAAATATGGGAGTTGTGACCGTAATTATTCATATAGTAATCATATATAATCAGCAGCAAAAAGAATTTTGCTTGAAATAAAAATGAATACATATTTAAAAATGAAATTTTAAAAATAGTAATAAAAGGCAATTATTATTGTGTAACAAAAAACAACATTTCAGTATGTTTATGAATATAAAAATATATATGGAGTATATTTGAAAAGTTTATAAATATGATGGCTGAGGAGCTTCAGCAGTGTTCCTAAGTGGCACAGTGGGCTTCTCGTGAAAATCCCACCTTACTGTATTGCACAGAGGTGGGTTTGAGACCCGAAGTACAATGATGAAAAATTGATTTACTTAAGTACTTAAGTACAGTAAAGTGTTCTCTTTAAAATGTTCTCTTATGATATATATTTGTAATATATACCAACTTGAAAACTTTACACACACATACACACACGCACATAAATTAAAGTGTCAGTTGTACCCTGTCATTTTTCATGCTTTGTTTGAACTTTTTACCTCTGGGTGAGTCCTGCACTAATTAAACAGTTTAGAGCAGATGGGAAATATGTGAGAAAACAACTTTTATATGTTTATGCCCTAATCTCACACTTTAAAATGCTGGTTCTACAAGGGTCATTTAGTAAGGAAAATGTTTCTATATAGAACCCTGAATATTGAAGAACCTTTGCATGATTAAAGGTTCCTTTGCATCATGAAAGTGTTCTTCTGATTGATGGAGAATGTGCTATAGATGGTTCAATATAGCACCTTGTAGAAAAGGCACCATAAACGGTCCCTTTATTGTTACAAGCTTGAAATCATAGTAATAGAAGAACAATTCTTTGTGCCATATAGAACCCCTTTCTCTCATCTGCCCAACCTGCTGCCTCAACACAGAAGCCCTCATACCTAGACCCACTGGCTTTGAAGCTTCTCACATCTCCAATGTTCCCCACCCACCAGATAGTAATTAATATTGTTCTTTATTTGTTAGTTATTAATGTGTTTTATAATGAGTAGCTTTTTCACTTTTATAGACTCTGATTGATCCTTTCTGCGTCCAATCCCTTCTACCCATTCCCTACTTCAAATAATGCCTGTAAATTATGCCTGCATGCTGCCCCAACTCCTCATTAGAGGTGGGGAGTAGAAAATAGATGTATTCTGTCCAGCGGGGCTCTGCAGAAAAAAGTGATGCTTGGTGTATTAAGAGATGAATGAATCTATAAATCTGTATCTGTTTAAAAATCATGTTGACATTCATTCAGTGAACTGAAGATAAATACTACTACATTAAAATTATTATACCCCCAACATAAAACGTAAAAACATGTCATTACTGTTTCAAGTGGGACAAGATGAGAAAGAGTATTGCTGGAAAACAATACCATAACACAGTGTGGGGAATGAAAGCTGCTAATCCTTAAGTTTTGCTCTCCTGTTCCTTTTATTAAAACTTATCTCTAAGCTCACACAATGTATTTCATAATGGTCATTCATAGTTAAAATACATCAGGTATAAAAACCTAAAAATAAAAATGATGAGGTATTTAAAACCAGGGGTTAAATGATGACTGTGTATTAAGACCAGTTTTTTTATATGGATTTTTCAAACATTTTTATAACTGTTATTCAAATTAAATTTTATATAGGTTACATGTGGTTCACAATATGTTTTTTTTATTTTGAGTGTTATTTAAAATTTTAAAACTACTAAAAATAAATAAATAAAATTATTATTTATTTAATTATTGTGACGAACTGGTGTCAAAATGAACTATCTATGCCTTCATTGCTGCCTTTAAAGTTCTTTATTAAAACTCTCTGAAAAGTACATCAGAGAATAAAAACAAGAGACAGGTAACAATTAGGCATGACTTGTATAGAGGCTCAGCCTGAACCTCACCAAAGCTGCTATGTTTCACGCTGAGGTCGAGGCCTTGGACAAAGTGCAGTTATTGCTTCAAAGAGAGACCTAACAAGCCCAAACACAAGTAAACATCCTATATATTACTCCCACACTCACAGCACACAACAACAAAAGTAAATCACCAAAATAAACCCCAAACAAATGAAAAAGGTGGGCCCGCAGTGCATGCTGGGAGATCTTCCTGAACGTACCAAAGCCCATAGCCATAACTACAATTTCAAGTTAACTTCACTTTCAAATTTTCTGTGAAAGGGAAAGGCTGAAAACTCATATAATCCAGTTGAAATCACAAAACTTAAAAAAAAATCTGATAACTTAAATGACAAAAAAATGTCATGACTTATTGCTAAACTATTTTTTTACAGTGTACCCTAATTTTTTTTTATTAAATTAGAGGTAAATATTATATTATTATTTTTATAATTTGCAAATATATATATTTATATTAAACTAACCTAATTGTACTGTTTTTTCCATCATCAATGATGTAGTCACCAGGAACTAAGCTTCTAACATAAAGTCTCAAGCTGTAGTTGCAACTACAACAATTTAACCACAGTGTTTGTGAACGTTCAGTGGAACTATGGTTTCGAGAAACACCTGTGTCATTTAACAATGATTTGGAATATGCAAGTTACCATCATAGTTACCTCAATAGTGCTAACAACGGTTTTGAGAAACACTTACACTGTAACTGCATCATTAAAACTATGTAAGCTGCTAATGTAGTTAGCAACTATCCTTTTGGGAAATGCACCACTGATCTGTTTGAGAGCTCAGAGATTCTGAGATACGAAGGGTCTGATACACTAAGCCTTTTGAGGCAATTATAGCCTCACTGAAACATTGCCTCAGAGTCAGGCTCAGCATATGTACATTTGCAATCAAAATGTTTCATTGCAAATTAGGTTTATTTGCAATAAACAAATCATATAAGAACAATCAAAAGTCAACACAACCAATACAACAAGTGGTTTCTCCAAATTCAACACAAAATGCAATTTTAATGACTACTGCAGTCTCAGAATTATTCAAACCAGTAAATACACATAAGGCAAATTAGGTTTTTGCCTCAACGACACTTAAAGAAACTAATCAAAGACTTTGTTAGTTACATCAGGTTTGCTTGAGAAAAAACACATCAAATATATGGACTCGCTAGAGTGTTTCTGACTGACATTTGATTGCATTTAAAAATATGGCTACAGCCATATACATTTTCAAAATACAGAATTAGTTTTTACATGTGGAAAAGGGTAATTTAATTATTGCCGGAGTATCTCCGTGATTAGTCCTGTCAATATAGATCATTGCTATTTATTTATTTATTTTGCACATTTTTTGGCATGTGCACTGCCATTTTAGGAAAGGATCAAGAGCCTATTACATAAGGTATAAAAACCAGTAAAATGAACTCCAGGCTATATTAATCCTCTGTGAATTGACATGTGGGTGAATATTCTATCATATTCCGTGGTCAAGGAGTATTTTGGCAGGTCCTCTCAAGAATAGAGGAGATGGAGGGGGCATTTAGTGATGTAATATATGGCACAGATCAGATTAATTAGTACACGACTAACCTCAGGTGTTGAATGATGAACCATACTCAAATACACGAGATCAACTAAAGGATTAGCTAAAGGAACCCTCACAGGAGTGAAAATAAGAGTCATGAAAGTGTATCCTACTTATTAACATTCTACCTTTATATAGGTTACCATAGCAATTTTAATATTTGTGTGAAGGATAACAACAGAGGATTGCCATAATATCTTCCATTATCTGAGGGACTAGAAAATAAGGTTGTTTAGGGATGGATATTCTTGGTTGGCAGGCTGTTTTCAGGAGAGCAGTGACAGTCTACAACTTCAGTAGCACTGCTGTGTATGGTCCACAATCTGGAAAATATGCACAGAGACATTCTTCTGGGAAACAGCAGAAACAAAGTATTCACATGGTCTTACTGGTGCAATGTGCAATTAATGAAGATTGGCTACCAGGCTGGTCCAATTTAGCCATGAAACCTCCCACACTAAAATGACAGGTGTTTCAGTTTCATTGTCTAACCCCTGTAAATCAAGTAGCCACTTTCATCTCCCTTGCTTACACCGTTATTTTATTCAGTGTGAATATTACTGACATATTTTAGTGAAATGACATTACCCCACATTAAACTAATTCCATCTGAACAGGGCTTAAATGAAGAGAGTTGTCTAGAAGTTGAAAGAAAAGTTAATTGTCTTGCACAGACAAGGAAAACGATACAATGATCTCAGATATACAGTTGGAAGTATACTTCAGAAGTCCACAGTTAAAAGAACACTGGCTAAAATGTGGCAAAAATAGTATGCTATCACTAGCTGCAATAAAATTCCTGAGAAGGTAGTTAGTCAAAAAACCTCAAGTGCAGAAGACCTGCAGGAAGGCACTGAATTCCAAGATGTCCACATCTACTGACCCCAAAAGACATATAAAAAATATAAAAATAAGGCAAAGAAGTTTTGGGATTTTGTTTGAACAAGGAAGCAAAACTGGGAACATTGTGGCCTACAGATCAGCGGGAAGGAGAAAGAATGAAGAACATGCTGAAAAGGACACCCTGCCTGCAGTGAAGCATGGTAAGAGGCTCTGCGATTTTTGGGACTGCTTTGCTTCCTCTCGCACTGGACAGCTACAGTGGCAAGGTGGATTCAATCAGGTATCAGGTAATCTGAAGAAAAATCCTATTAGGAAGCTGAAGTTTGTTTATCACTGAAATTCTAAGAGCACAACAATCCCAAGCGTACCTCAAAGTCCACCAAAGATTGGATCAGAAGAAATCCTGGAGGATTCTGGAGTCACAATTGCCTGACTTGATCCCCATAGAAAATCTGAAGAAGCTGGATGCAGCAGGCAAATCCAAGAATATTAGTGAACTGGAGGCCAATGCACAAAAACACAGAAGCTGGTGTCAAGGTTATGGATCACATTTGCAATGTACTAAAATGTTAGTCATGTAGGGGTTGAATGATTTTGAGATGAATTTTGTGTTGAATTTGAAGACAATACTGTATATTTTATTTTATATGTTTATATTAGCTGTATAGAGTGATTTAACATGTTCTTGTTTGTTTGGTTTATTTCAAGCAGCTGGAGGTTTGTAAAATTTGCTAATAATTTTAATTTGCAATCTGTGTTGAATATTTCTGATAACAACTTGTCATTTGTTCCTCTGCTCTCCCCTGCTAGTGAACCACTCCAGCTCCCAAGATATTGGGAGCTCCTCTATTATAAAAGCACAATTTATGGACTGTGTGCTAGGAAAAAAACATATGTGCATCTTGCCCCCTTGAATATGAATCTTAGGGAGGGCTCAAAAAGAAAAAGTAAGTAGGGAGATTTTACATGCAGCCAATTGAATTGTATGCTAATTTTACAAGGTTTGAGCAACTTACTTCAGCTGGTTTTGTATCTAGTTCCCGGCTGTGAAGTACAATAGGGTCTCAAAACATGTACAACTATTTGTACATGTTTGTGTGCTCTCCAAGCTCTCCAAGCATTGGCAATAAATTGAGGTGCACTAGAGCTTCTCAATCCTCACAAACCTCAATGCCAAACATTTGCGAAAGGGGCCATTGAAGCAGTTAAACTGTTCAATGCTTTTTAACTGCTATGATGCTTTTGAGATGACTTTTTGTGGTTTCTGTGATCCAAATGAACTTAGTGATCCTGAACTTGTTAACATATTGTGGCTGAATACACTCAAATCCTTGCATGAAGGTTTCAAAATATTCTAAAGCCTTATCAGAGTATAGAAGCAATTGCTGCAGTAAAGGAGTAGTCAAATCTCCAATGAATTCAGAAGCAATGCTGGAAGAGCAAGTGTTTTTTTTTTACCACAGTGTATATATCAGGAGACAGAGACAAGCAAAAATTCTTACTAAAACTAAATAATGCCAAACATATTACATATGTTTTTTGTCTCCTAAGGGGTGAAAGAGTGGAATTCATTGGGTGCTAAGCAATAGCAGCAGATGAGAATAAACATAATAATATGCAGGAAACTCCAAATGTCTAAATGCTGGCCTTGTCTTTTTTTTTGCTGAAAGATGTCTTTGCTAATCCCCTGAACTTGGTTAATAAGGTGTTGGCTATTTCATAGTAATTATTCAAACCACCATTGTTTGACAATGCCTATATATCAAGGATTTTGGAGGGTGCAAATCAAACAAGGACAATGGAAAATGTTCATGAAGTGAAAACCATTAAGTTTGAATTTGGACAGTACTTACACTACATATTACAGAATGGATCATCCATTCCAGTCCCGCAGGCCTCAGACCCAACACATTCCATTTATTTCCCAACTAAAACACACCTGTATTTTGTACAAACCAGATTCCAAAAAAGTTGGGACACTAAACAAATTGTGAATAAAAACTGATTGCAATGATGTGAAGTTGGCAAATGTCAATATTTTGTTCGTAATAGAACATAGATGACAGATCAAAAGTTTAATCTGAGTAAATGTAACATTTTAAAGGAAAAATATGTTGATTCAAAATTTCACAGTATCAACAAATCCCAAAAAAGTTGGGACAAGTAGCAATAAGTGGCTGGAAAAAGGAAATTGAGCATATAACGAACAGCTGGAAGACCAATTAACACTAATTAGGTCAATTGACAACATGATTGGGTATAAAAAGAGCTTCTCAGTGTCAGTGACTCTCTGAAGCCAAGATGGTAAGAGGATCACCAATTCCACCATTGTTGCGCAGAAAGATAGTGCAGCGATACCAGAATGGTGTTACCCAGCGTAAAATAGCAAAGACTTTTAAGTTATCATCATCAACCGTGCATAACATCATCAAAAGATTCAGAGAATCTGGAACAATTGCTGTGCGTAAGGGTCAAGGCCGTAAAACTCTACTGGATGCTCGTGATCTCCGGACCCTTAAATGTCACTGCACCTCAAACAGGAATGCCACTGTCAAGGAAATAACAGAATGGGCTCAGGAATGCTTCCTGAAAGCATTGTCAGTGAACACAATCCACCATGCCATCCGCCGTTGCCAGCTGAAACTCTACAGTGCAAAGAGGAAGCCATTTCTAAGCAAGCTCCACAAGCTCAGATGTTTGCACTGGGCCAGGGGTCTTTTAAAATGGAGTGTGGCAAAATGGAAGACTGTTCTGTGGTCAGATGAGTCACGATTTGAAGCTCTTTATGGAACACTGGGACTCCATGTCATCCGGACCAGAGAGGACATGGATAACCCAAGTTGTTATCAACACTCCGTTCAGAAGCCTGCATCACTAATGGTATGGGGTTGCATGAACGCTTGTGGCATGGGCAGCTTGCATGTCAGGAAAGGCACCATTAATGCAGAGAACTATGTTCAGGTTCTAGAACAACATATGCTCCCATCTAGACGTCATCTCTTTCAGGGAAGACCCTGCATTTTTCAACAAGATAAAGCCAGACCACATTCTGCAGCAATCACAACATCATAGCTATGTAGGAGAAGGATCCGGGTACTGAAATGGCCAGCCTGCAGTCCAGATCTTTCACCTATAGAGAACATTTGGCGCATCATAAAGAGGAAGGTGCGACAAAGGCCCAAGTCGATTGAATAGTTAGAGACCTCTATTAGACATGAATGGGAGAGCATTCCTATTTCTAAACTTGAGAAACTGGTCTCTGTCCCCAGACGTCTGTTGAGTGTTGTAAGAAGAAGGGGGGATGCCACACAGTGGTACAAAATGGCCTTGTCCCAACTTTTTTGGAATTTGTTGACACCATGAAATTTTGAAACCACATATTTTTCCCTTAAAATGATACATTCTCTCAGTTTAAACTTTTGATCTTTGATTTGTGTTCTATTCTGAATAAAATACTAGATGTTGGCACCTCCACATCATTGCATTCAATGTTTATTCACAATTTGTTTAGTGTCCCAACTTTTTTGGAAACCGGTTTGTATTACACAAAGCAGGATTTCTCAGTTAGTCAGCTAACTTTAGCCCAACAGTGGCTGCAGGACTGTCCCATAGGAATACCCCCCCCCCCCCAGCTCTGTTCCTATTCGACAGGCTTCACTTTGGGCCTAAGATTTCTGGCTAAACTGAGAAATCCTGTTTCATTGTAATCTCCTCTGCTCCAAATGATCATTTTCAGTTGGTGTTGGAGCAGGGAAATTCATCAAATTGAGCTGGACATTTGCATCTCTAAATACTTTCGGCTAATCCAACTGAATCCATTATGATCATGATTAAGACTGAGCTCTGTTATATTGTAGACATTATACACAAATATCTTTTATATGCACACTCTATTCAACAATCAGATAAAAACCTTTGTTTACAAGTACAGAAAAAAAGATCAGATCCAGTCTTGTGTGCATGTAGAGCACTGTTTAGTGTCATGGTTACCATGACAACAAGCATTTTGTGAGTCCAGATGACTCTGGGTTTCCTGTATAAATTATAGTGCTTTAACCAAGAATGTGTCAGAGACAAAGGGTCTGGATTAAACAGTTTTAAAAAGTCTTTACTTACTTTTTAGGATGATACAGATCATAGTCTAACAAATGTTCAATTATACCAAGTTCAGATTTAGCTGTATGTTTACATCACTTACACAGAAATAGACAGTTTTCCAGCACTCTCAGCCTCTACCACCTATTCAGATTTGATTAATTTAGCAAGGAAATGTATTTCATTTGTGCCATGCAGCTTCTTTTCCTCTACATGTTGCATGCATATATGTATATATATATATATATATATAATTATTTTTTTTTGACCCAACATTACACTTTCTGCTCAGCATTTTATGTAAAAAGGCAGCATAGAAGATGGGGTACCACATTAGGGTAAGACTTATAAAGGTTTACAAATGGTTTAAAATCTGTTTATTAATAGTTATTAATTAATGTATGAGTGTGTGTCACCCTGCGAGGGACTGTTGCCCTCTCCGGGTGGGTTCCTGTCTTGCGCCCAGTGATTCTGGGTAGGCTCCTGTCAGGAACACGGAGCGGACAGACTGAGGGCGGACGCATTCGCTAAAACACAAAACTTTATTATAGAACAGAATCACGAAACAGAGACTGGGACTGGGGCACAAACCAAAACGAGGGAAAGCAGAAACAGACAGACTCGAAATTAAATGACGACGGGGAAACAAAACAATGACAGGAAACGAAGCGAGGCACGGACTTAGACAAAACGAGGAACAGACAAACTGACGGGAGCGATACTACTTAAGAAACAACTCGACACGAAACACGACAAAGGAGATAGGAGAAACAACACGACAAAACAAAGGTGAAGGAGAAATGTTCGACAACCGGATGAGAGACAAGAGGGCTTAAATACTAGACATAAACGAGACACACCTGGACAGATAACGAGGGGACAGGTTAACAAATGACAGACGAGGAGGCAGGACAAAGGCGGAGACAGGGGCGGAGACAAGGACAATAACAAACAAAGCCATGTGCAAATAAAGCACATGGCGGGGACAACAGACTTGACAGGGCGAAGGCGTGACAGCTCCAGACCACCACAACCCTGAATTGGATAAGCACAATTGAATGAATAGTTCTTAGTTATGTTATTTCCACATTCACAGTAATTAATAAAATTAATATTCAGTTATAACAGGGTAGCAGTGACCTGCTGTTTGCCAAATAGTGAACCCACATCCATCTTCATGTTAAACCTCAGATCTTGCCCGACCTTACATTTTCTTCTCCAGCAGTCAGAATGTAGCCTGTTGGCTTTGTCACATATTTATTAATAACTTTAACCATTAAATGAGTTAACCACCAACAAAGTGACTTTACATACAGTAATGATCATTTTGTGTTTACCTTAACATGTGAAATGACTAAATTCACATTCTCGGGCCTTAGTTTATTCCTTACCTTGGATATTCTAAGTAAGTTTTCTGACACTATGAATATTAAACAAAAAGAGGTCACTGTCACATTTCCTATCTCTGTGTTACAAATGATTATTAATTACTTTTAAGGTGTTTACAACCTAAAAATAACCATGTAATAAACAGACTTTAAACCATTTATAAAGTTTTATATGTGTAGCCTAATTTTAAAATGGTACCGATCATGGGTCCTCAGTAAAATATAATTGAGATACAATGTGTATGTATGTGTGTTTGTGGTCTACTTATCACAAATTACAGTTTCAGCCTGCTGCCTCTCAGCTGCAGTCTGCTGCATGAGTATCCAAACCCAGAGTTTTGCTAGCACTAGTGCTCCATAACTGATGCTGCATTGCTGCCATGTGACTGTCAATAATTCTGTGAACTGAAATGCAAATAAACACAAAGAATATTAAACTAAAAACACCCAGACTATCATGAAAACCAAGTAGAGTATTTTGAGGGTCAGTTGTCAGTAGAGGTACACTATGATGCTGCCAATGTTGGTCCACAAAAAAAGGAAATTTTAATTTCCTACGTTCTTGGTCCAATATCCTTCTGTTTCTATGAATTTCGCTACTTTTTTTTGTTTATTTTTTGGTTGCATTTGTTTTATGTTTTTTTTTTTTGATGCTACATGTAGTGCATACATTCATGTTCAAGTAGGTTGGTTGACGCCAGTGTGTGTATGATAACTTCGGAGTATGACACCCACATCACAATGCAGAGACATTTTCAGGGATACTTGCAAAGGTTTAAAAAAGCTTTTCCCAAGATTTCCGTTGGGGTACTTTTGATATTCATTATTTTAAGATCACTTCTGACTTTTAGCTTTGTAAAACACTGATTTGAGAACATTTACAGGATTATCTACCAAGTTCAGTAGGATAGAGATTGTAACTGAATCAGCCTCTATGATAATCTGTGGTGAGGTCGATGGACATATTCTGTTCTGATTTAAGCTAGTAGATGGATTATTAACAGATTACCCGGTTGCATATAAACCTAGTCAATGTTTATATTTAAAACTTATATTTCCTCTTTTGAGGGGAAGCACAAATTTTACAACCACACATTTAATTTTATCCTTCACTGTATGTTATAAGTAATTAATTGGATTGAGTGATTCTAGCTTAAAATATATTGGAAAGTTGCACTCAATTTAACAGTTTAATTATTTTCAACAGTGCTTTCATTTTGAGTTTGTGAAACTGTAAAATTTTGATTGAGCAGAATCCTTGGATTTAACATTTTTATGGCAACAGATAAGTTCTGCTAACTTATTCGGGTAGTGAAAACTGTCTAGATTACACAATATGTACATGCCAATGTTGCTACTTAAATCGCACATTAGCCCCATCTACACCCCCTAAATTTACTGAAAGCATCACTGATATATTGACCTCAGTCAATGGTCCTACACAACTCACTGGAGCTAGACAAACTGAATATTTAGATAATACACTTTGACTAACATTAGATAGTGTACCACCACTTAAGCATAAAAAGCTCCAACTGAAAAACTCACTCCGTGGTATAATGAAGAAACAAACTGTATGGAAATTAGAGTGGAAGTGGCACTCGACTAAAGTATAAGTATTTCTAATGTGTCTGGAAAGACAGCCTTATAGAATATAGAAGGGCACTTGTCAAAGTGCGTTCAGCATATCTGTCCTCGTTGATTGAAAGTAATAAAGACAATCCTTGAGTACTCTTTAATGTGATCTCTAAATTTACAAAAAATCAGGCAGCTGCTGATCCACAGATCCCAGCCATTCATACCAGCAATGTTATCATGGATATATTTAATTATTTAAATCAAAATATGAAAATATTAGACAAAAAATAAATACCATATTATTAAAGCCAAATTGTCTTCTGTGGCTGATATAGAAAAAAGCTATTATAGAAAACATAATAGAACAAAGCAATAGCTATAGCTATTGAAGAAAGCCTGGAGGACTTTGACCCACTTCCACAGCTAGAACTGAAGAAAATCATCTCCTCGATTTGACCCAATACATTACCAACTAAACTATTTAAAGAAGTTTTACCAGTTATAATCAATCCCCTTTAAACAATCTTAAATTCATCCCTTAGCCTGAGCCATGTACCCAAATCATTTAAGCTAGCAGTTATTAAACCCCTGATCAAGAAACCAAATCTTGATCCTAATGTATTATCCAATTACAGATCTATCTCTAACCTGATCTTAGAAAATGTAGTGGCCCAACAAATTTAGTCATGACTATATAAGAATAACATTTATGAAAAATAAATAAACATTTATCTCAATACACACTTGTTCAGTTTAGCTTTTGTTAAATAACCTCTTACTCTAGATTAAATTTGTTGTTTCAGTAACTAATGGACATGGGGAATCACGGTAAACTTGGCTGCTGTGCTCTACAATGCTGTGCTCACAATCACTCTGGTTTGACAATGGTGAAGCGGATGCATGGTGACATTTCAGGGTGTTCATCTGTTCCCTTTGGTTTCCCTGCTTTCAGTCAGTCTGTTACATTCAGATCAACTGGAGTCACTCCACTGATGAAAATATTTACATTTGCTTTTCTATTGCACTCACCTAAACTAATTCTTTCTCTATATGGTTTCCTGAGAAAATGGTGGCCCCACGGATGGAAGATTGTCTGCTGGGTTCTCCTGCAGTCCACACCAGACCAGCTGCCTCAGTGTTTAGGTTCTCCTCTGAGTTGCTACCATGTGGCAGAGTCACTTGGCTACAGTGTAGTAGTGTGGTTTAAAAGTGACAGCACATGAACACACATTGGGAACACAAGAGAAAAAAAAAGTAAAAAACTGATATAATCAATATAGACAAGATTCTGTTGATTAGCAGTTCTAAATATCGATTTTGATTAGTTTTCTATTAATTTCCCAGCCCTTCTCAAACTGATGCTTCCAACTATGGTAACTATAATAAGTACACTATAGTATAATGACAGACTTGACTGGTTATACTATTTATTTCTATCAATAGTTTGGTCAGAGGAGGATGGGATGAGTCTTGGTTCCTTCCGAAGTTTCTTCCTCCAACCTCGGGGGAGTTTTTCCTTGCCACTGTCGCCTTTGAATTCCTTGCATGGGGCTTTCTGATTTGCAATGCTACCTGTCCAGATGCTTATTCTGTAAAGCTGCTTTTTGACAACGTCAGTTCTAAAAAGTGCTATATAAATACATTTTCATTTGATTTGATTTAAACACTGTACAGGAAGGCTCGATTTCACATTAAACTACTCTGAATGACTCTTTACTCAGTTAATTATGAAAACTCAGTGGAATCCATATTTACATGTTATATCAGGATCAGAATCACATTATTTTGTATGTTGGACAAAGAATTTTATTGTCCATGAGTGCTTGAGATTACGTATTAATACAAATGCTGTCCCATTTACATTTCTACCAATAAACCGTCTTTGAAAGTCACTATTTAATTTGCCAAAATGGAAAAGTTCCACTGATTTAAATAATTTTCTAATTCTTTCAAATTTCTTTGTGTGTGTGTGTGTCACCATCCCTTCATCTGGAAAGTTCCCTACACAGCTTAATCCTTCACTTTAAATTATGACTTGACTAAGTGACATTTACTGAACATCCTGGATGTATGTACAGGTGCTGGTAATAAAATTAGAATATCATGAAAAAGATTATTTATTTCAGTAATTCCATTCAAAAAGTGAAACTTGAATATTATACTCATTAATTGCACACAGACTGATATATTTCAAGTGTTTATTTCTTTAAATTTGATTATTATAACTGACAAGTAATGAAAAACCCAAATTCAGCATCTCAGAAAATTAGAATATTACTTAAGACCAATACAAAAAAAGATTTTTAGAAATGCTGGCCAAGTATGAACATGAAAAGTATGATCATGTACAGCACTCAAAACTTAGTTGGGGCTCCTTTTGCCTGAATAACTGCAGCAATGTGGCGTGGCATGGAGTCGAAGTCTGTGGCACTGCTCAGGTATTATGAGAGCCCAGGTTGCTCTGATAGTGGCCTTCAGCTCTTCTGCATTGTTTTGTCTGGCGTGCGGTTATCCCTCTTGCTTGTACACTTTTTTCTACCACATCTTATCCTTCGCTTCGCCTCTCTATTAATGTGCTTGGACACAGAGCCCTGTGAACAGCCAGCCTCTTTAGCAATGACCTTTTGTGTCTTGCCCTGCTTGTGTAAGGTGTCAATGGTCATGTTTTGGACAACTGTCAAGTCAGCAGTCTTCCCCATGATGATGTAGCCTGTAGATTGTGTACAGAAGTAGACTGAGAGACTATTTAAAGGCCTTTGCAGGTGTTTAGAGTTAATTAGCTGATTAGAGTGTGGCTCCAGATGTCTTCAATATTGAACCTTTTCACAATAATTTAATTTTCAGAGATACTGATTTGGGGTTTTTATTTGTTGTCAGTTATAATCATCAAATTAAAAGAAACAAACACTTGAAATATATCAGTCTGTGTGTAATGAATGAGTATACTATACAAGTTTCACTTTTTTAATGGAATTACTGAAATAAATAAATAAACTTTTTCATGATATTCTAATTTTATGACCAGCACCTGCATTTGTGTATGTGTGACCTCATTTACAGAATGATGCTGGTGAATACATTGAGACCATATAAATGCTTATTTTAAAAGCATGTTTTTTGTTTCTAAAAGGTGTATTCCAAACCTTTTAAATGTTTTAGTCACCTGTCCTGTGTTACATTCTGTACAACCCACTCTGATCCTTTTTCAAGGACAAAATGTGGAAATACAAGTTTAAAACATAGTTGTTGTGATGTTTATGTTACATTGGGACCTTAATCCAAATATAATTACAAAATACAGGAAGTAATGTGAAACAACACAAGCCATCGCTAGGTGGCACTGTTGTTTTCCCCAGTGTCTCAGGACTGACTTGTTGCTCTCAGGGCCACAGTGAAACAACCCCCTGTAGGTGGGACTATGGCTTCATTGGCTGCCACAGTAAATAATAGACAGCTAACTCTGGCAGCTGATTGGCTAAATAAAAGTGATGACCAATGAGAAATGCATATTCTGTTTCGGAGCTGTGTGGTTTTACAAATATATTCAATGCAAATGTATACAAATGTATTTATTTTTGCATAAAATTGTGATATATCTATGAAAACCAAAAACATCTATTTATGAATGTAACTGTGTTTGTACAAATTGCAGACTGTCAGACACAGATTGGGATGTATTCATTTGTGAACAGTGAAACATATTTGTGTTTTATTTGTGGATTAACATTTACGCATTTGTGAAGTATTTTGAGAATATCTCTCTCCATATGTGTGTGTGTGTGTGTGTGTTTGTGGTCTACTTGTCACAGACTACAGTTTCAGACTGCTCTCAGCTGCAGTCTGCTGCTTGGGTATCCAAACCCAGACGACCAGAGAATTTATGCCGTGCAGCTCCTTTTCCTCTACAAGTGACATGCAGATTTTTTTTGACCCAATATTAACACTTTCTATTCAGAATTTTATGTACAAAGGCAGTACAGAATATGGGGTACCACTTTAGAATATGACTACACTTATAAAGGTTTATAAATGGTAAAAATCTGTTTATTAATAGTTATTAATGCAAGTATGAGTGGATGCATGTATGTGTGTTTGTGTGTGGTCTACTTATCACAGACTAGTTTCAGACTGCTCTCAACTGCAGTCTGCTGCATGGGTATCCAAACCCAGAGTTTTTGCTAGCACTAGTGCTCCATAACTGATGCTGCATTGCTGTCATAGTGATGTGACTGTCAATCATTCTGTGAGCTGACACGCCAATAAACTCAAAGAATATTAAATCAAAAACACCCAGACTATCACAAAAACCAAGTAGAGTATTTTGAGGGTCAGTTGTTAGTACAGGTACATTGTGAGGCTACCACAGCTGTTCAACAAATAAAGTGTAATTTTAATTTCCAACTTTCTTGGTCCTGTACTCTCCTGCTTCTTGTTAAAGTGTATTTGTGTAAATGTGGTTTCAGCAGTAAGAAATAATGATCCCAGCCAGACATTTAGCAAATATCACATGTCCTAACAAACCATAACCATTATCTTGTGCTTCATAATTAAAACTTCTACTGCAATTAAAATTAGTTAGAGCAATGGATTCTCATTTAATTTCTCACTGACATTTGTTGCTTCAGGTTGCTCATTTTATACAGTTTATATTGAATCCTGTTTTTGCCAAAAGATGCCCTGTACCTCTTCATCAGCAAATTTTCATTGAAAGAAAAAAATAGGAATCAACATCAGGCACCTTTCTCACACTCACATCTTCCCTCTACTGCATCATGTCGGATGCAAATTAAGTGATGTGTTGGCATACCCTGCTGTAGCCTCCCGCCATTTCAAAGATCCTCAGTCTCTCTCCAGCACTCGTTTTTTGAGCATTGTTTGCCATATATCTTGTATATCATATATGTTGATTTGTTCATTGTATTCAATATGTAGTTAAACCTAAAATGTGTATGTCTGTATTGAACATGTATAGATTTGTTTCCTTGCAATTACTTCCTAAACAAAAGCATATAACAACGATTTATATAAAATGTACATTAGGTATTTTAAGTATTGTAAAGATTTTTTTAAATATATGGGAATATGAGGAACTAATCCTCCATGGAAATGTAGAGCCAATACTTCCATTAGACCAATAAGTAAAGAAATGATCTCCTGAAAGGATGGATCTGAATCTATCAATTCACAATTTGAGAATTCCATATAAAGAGAATTCTATATTCTACATTTTCTTGCCACTAACATATAATACACTCATCAGAACTATGAAAATCAATGTGTTCTTTGTCACGCCCTCGTCCTGTCATGCCTGTTTTCCCCGCCATGTGCTCTCTCTGCACATGGCTCTGACTGTTATTGTCCTTGTCTCCTCCCATGTCCTGCCTTTGTTCCGCCTCCTTGTCCTTAACCCTCGTTATCTGTTTCAGGTGTGTCTTGTCTGTTCATGTATTTAAGTTCCCTTGTGTCACTTCCTTTCATCGGTCATTTGTTTTGCTATGTTCCTAGTCATGTTGTGTTGTTTCTTTCCCTCTCCTAGTCAAGTCGTTTTGTTTCCAAAGTCATGTTGTGTTGTTTTGTTTCCTAGTCATGTCGTTTTGTGTCGTTCTCGTTCCTATTCCTATTCCTAGTCACGTTGTTTTGCTTTCGTTATTATATTGCTCAGTCCAGTTTTTCTGTCCCTCGCTTCGGTTTGTTCTGTCTGTTTTCTTCCTTGTGCCTCTCTAGTTTGTTTCTCTGGTCTGTTAGTGTTTCCTCTTCTGTGCTTTGTGTACTTTTGTGGTTTCTGTCTGTAGTCTATTAGTTCTCTCTGTATAAGCTCCCTTTGTCTAGGTTTTTCTCTGTCTGTCTAGTTCCCTCGGTTTAGGTTTAGTCAGTATCTGTCTCTTTAGTCTAGGTCTCTGTTTAAGTCTTTCTGTCCAAGTCTGCCTGTCTTTGTTTTGTTTTCTTCGGTTTAAAATAAAGTATTCTGTGTTTTAGCAAGTGCATCCGCCTCCGTCAGTCTGCCCCGTGAAACGTGATATTCTTGGTTTTGAAGTTTAATCCACATGGGAAAGCATAAAAAATAAAGCATTTTTTTTAAATCACAGAAAATGTAGCAATGGGAATTAAGCACAGAGAAAAAACACTTATGTTGTCATCTAAATAGTTCCACAGAGAGGAGAAGCTATGTGATGTAAGTGGTGATGAGGGATGTGTTTGAGGGCATTATTAAAATTTTTAGGGGATTATTCATATATTTTAACTTAAAATTTGACATAATTGAGTATACCTAATCCATTTTGTCCTTTCTATCTTGTGCTATTTCTCTGTCAGGATCACGGGGTGGACTGATGGAGGCGGACGCACTTGCTAAAACACAGACGTATATTTACAAGAAAAGAACAAAACAAACATAAACTGACTCAAGGGTAAACATGTCGACTGATAAATGAGAGGACTAGAAACAACAACATGAAACGAGGAAACAAAACAAGGAACAACTGACTAGGAATTTACAAAACGACTAGGAATTGGAACAACACGAAACAACACGACTTGGAATTGGAACATAGCAAAACAAATGACCGATGAAAGGAAGTGACACAAGGGAACTTAAATATATGAACAGACGAGACACACCTGAAACAGATAATGAGAGTTAAGGACAAGGAGGCGGAACAAAGGCGGGACATGGGCGGAGACAAGGACAATAACAGACAGAGCCATGTGCAGAGAGAGCACATGGCGGGGAATACAGGAATGACAGGACGAGGGCGTGACATTCTCCTACATAATTTTAACTGAATATGTATAATTAATGGATCCTCAGGGAGCAATATTTGAGAATTTTGTTTTGGGGACAGTACTGTAAAACTCAAGACATCTTGTACAGGTTGTTGGGTATTCATTCTTACAGAGACTTAATAGAGAGTTTAATCCTTAGCGTTGTTGGACTTGGAGCAACCATTTGGCAACTATTGTCAGGAAAGATGCAGCACTCGGCTCCTACTTTTGGCGAGCTTTTTTTTGATGTTTGTGATGTGATGGAGAATCCACCCCCCCTACCCCCCCAACCCCACCCCAGAGAGATGGGATGCTTCCAGAGAGTCTGTCAGATTCAATCTGTTATATAAGCTGTCAGCGATTTCCTCTGCTGCTTTCTTTTAAAGAGCTTTGGGATGCAGTGAACAGTGGCTGATTATCAACACCCAAAACCATACTCATGCACATACTTGTGTGAAAATATCAGGCGCACACATAAAATGCCAGTCACAGATGAAACATCTTACCCCCCAACTAACCTATAAGAATAAAGCGTACAAACTGAATTTCCACAGCTACAAACATAAAAAGCAGACTCTTTAATTCCTTGTATTTTGCTCACTAACACATTCACACACAGCAAAAACCTCCCTGCCAAAATCAAACCTACACACCTGGGCCAATTCTGATATGATTAATCAAGGACACCAGTAATTGTAGACATTTATTTACCATAAATTTGATTACTGTAGTATGAACAGTCATCAAAGCTGCCCATGTTCCCATTGTGTTGGTGTACTCATGATCCACCCTGTTCTCTCCCTTCTCCCTGTGAAAGTGAATGCTTGGATTGGATTTGCTTGACCATTTGGTCCACAATTCTATCAGTGAAATTGGACCAGAACAAATATGATTTTGTTTTTTGTCATATTTGCCTCCTATATGCACATTAACACCAGCACTCCAACTCGTCCCAAAAGGTCCATGTACATTTTAATAGTCTGATGCATTCACAGAATTAAAAATGGAAGATTTTTTTTTTTATTTAGGACTACAAAACAACACAAGCAACATTGTTTTGATTTGCAAATGTGATTGGGTCTATAGCCCTAGTTGTATACTACTGAATTGTGCCACATTTACAGTCTATATAAAACCCACTCTCCATTAAAGTGAATACAATGTAACTGGTCAGCTTTTTAAAGGAATTTTTCAAAAGGTTTAGAACATCTTATTTTATTTTTATTTAAGTTTAATATTTATTTTTGTGACATAACCATTTCAAGCATAATTACTTTATATATCTAAGTTCTAGTCATTAAAATCTCAGAAAAATAATTGAACACCACGAATATCTTATTGATTTTATCCTTATTCCCAAATTGCCTCATGAGTTTGACAAAACCATTTGAGGTATAAGATTTTAATTAGCTCAAAATCTGCAATTTTTTAAAAAATGTGACTCAGGATCATGACTTATATTACTTGCAGAATTTACAGTATTTCTGGGCTACAGACCCACCCACATCGGCTATTTAAAAAAAGCAACTTAATTTTGATTCAGTGCATTAATCAGTCTTTTAAGACGGACCTCAAAGGTACTAAATGGCGCTTACAGTTGCGGAAAAGGGGGTTAAAAGACCACAATACAAAAGATTATGCAGGCAAGCCAACGAGTTATCAGGCACCTCTAAACCCACAACACATCCTATAGAATTGCAAGTAGCAAGAAACTAATACAAACTAAATTTTGGGAACATTTATAAGAGGCTACAATGATGAAAACAGGAGGGTTGGAATGCTTCAGTTTGCCTTTAAGTTTGCTATATATTGTGGAAGATAAATTAGATTAAACTGTTAAATTTCTGGTGATATGCTCTAGGTGGCTCTCCTGGTGATTCCCTGAATGTGTGCACATTAAGTGCAAAGAGAGTATTTTATCTCCATTAAGATCAGTGTCCACTAGGAATGCAAAAACATTCAGTGAGTCTAAATATTTATAACTGCATAATTTAGAGCCACCTAATTGATAAGATCTAGTCAGAGATAATGAAAGATAAAGATAAAGTGTTACTCCAATAAGACGAGTTTCATATGCAGAGATGGGATTCAAACAATAGGATCTCAGTTATTTACATGGGGGAATGTAAAAAATATATTATGTATACATTAGTTACAATACTAGGTAATTAGTTCATAAAGCTAAAATAAAACTTAAAAGGAGGAATAAGTAATTTTGTTCCAGTGATTCTTGTACATGCTATTTTTTACTGGTACCTACTGCCCAGGATGTGTCAGATATTCTGTACTAAAATTAATTTTAAGCATTGCCATCACATTTGGCAGCTGCACTATTTAGAGCAGCATTAATTTAAAAAAAAAAACTTGTCCCAGGAAAGAGGACCTCTGTTCACCCTGAGCTATGGAACTGGCTTGTGTTTTGGGAACGCAATCAGCCATTGTCATGCCAGCTTCCCTACAGTTCCCAATGCTAAAATCTTTTCAGCACACCTCCTCCCGCAGTGATAGGTGTGAACTCCTTAGCCTCAATGTCTTATTGTCCTTGCTGTCACACAGATTAGTGCTTTGAAACTAATATTTTTACCTAAGTTGCCTTAGAAAATGGCTCATAACCTGCAATATTTTTGCACATTACCCATATTACTGGGGCACTAGTTCACCTACAGAGCTCGCCAAAATGATTGAATTTTGAAAAGATTGGAACAGAAAGCAGGCAACACATTTTGAGCATTTATTCTGAAACGGCACCTTCTTCCCTCGTAACACTGACTTGATTAACAGTATTGCACCTATTTAGCAGCTCCCCTCTCCATCTGTCTCCAGCCATCATCCCAAACCCCTCCTATTATCATCCCAAACTCCTCCTTTCATCATGCAACCCTTCCCTTTCTCCTCCTCTCTTCACTCATCATCCCATCTGTCCCTTTATCATCCCATCCCCCTCCCTTCATTATCCCATCCTCTTCCCCTGTGGCAGCTGCCGCTCCATGCCTCAAACTTTCCAGCTTGCACCCCTCCACAGGGCCTGCCTCCTGCCCAGCACTCTGGGCACTCAATGCATTCTCCTCGCTGCACGTTGTAGATTCGCTCTCACCTTATCATCCCACCCTCCCCTCATCCTCCTAGCTTCTAACTTGACAGCTTTGTTTACATTTGTCCCAACTACTTTACTTTGTGGCTGTGCCATACGCAGCCTCTAACTTTACAACTATCACTTTCTCTTTTCAGGTCCTGCTGCTGACCCTCATCCTGACCCATCTGCTGGTGTGCTCCTCCCACCCTCCAGCTTCCAGCTCATGCTCTTTCTTTTTAGCAGCTGCTGCGGACCCTCATCCCGACCCATCTGCTGGTGTGCTCCTCCCACCCTCCAGCTTCCAGCTCATGCGCTCTCTTTTCAAGTGCTGCTGCGGACTCTTGTCCCAATCCCTCCCCTGTGTTGTTGTGCTGCTCACACTCTCCAGCTTCCAAGCTCATATTCTTTCAGGTGCTGCTGTGGACCTTCATCCCATCCTCTCACCACCCCTTTTTGCTGCTACGCTGAGGACTCGAATTACCAGTCACACCATCCCCTTCACTCTAGAATATCAAACATTAAAGGACATTCAATTTACTCAACCTAATTCTCTTACTCTACCGTCTCACACAGCATTCAGTCATGCACCAGTTTATTAAAAGCAGTTAACTTGTGGACTCACTAAACCCTTTCACTCATGTACACACAATCCAAGACACCAACCAAACCCCTGACCAAAGTATCGCAACCTGTCCATTCTGTAGCACTTGACTAGTATTCCTGTCATTTTTGGGGTATGGTTTCATACACATTCATGAGCTCCTCCCCAAAGATTTTGAGTTCACCTCCCTGTTTCAGCCTTTACAAGCATGGTCTGTATTAGCAAAATGAGTGAAATGACATTAAACCTAACACATATTTTAATGAAACAACTAAGAGAAAAACAAATTGTCTAAATCTGCTACTAAAATTAACACTTCTTTGGAGAATAAAATGTTTCAGGGACATCTAAGTAGCCTGATTTGTCATCTCATACGAGTGGCAAAAATGTAAAAATAATAAATAATCACTTTCATACATCCTGTTTGCTACTTCTTGGTTATAAGAAATGTAAACCATGTTTAACATTTGATATACATTTTTCTGGAAGATCTACCAACAGCACCTTCAGCATTTTTCTCCCTCTCTTTAACAGGCCTGCTGGGACCCTCCCCTACCCTCCAGTTACCAGGTGGCAGTGCTCAACCATCTGCCAGCATGCGCACTGGAACTCCATTTCTACTACATATGGGCAACCAGGCAGAATTAATTAGCAGCTAAAGTAACAGCCTGACCATATGATCGGCTGGCAGCAGAGAGGCTTCCATGTTGCTTTTGTTTGAAGCTTTTTCCTGAAGAAAAAGTTGTCTCTGGAGTCAGCATCAGCACTCTTCTGCATACTGTTCCCTAGTAACAAGCCAACCAAAATATGCAAACTTCCAAAGAGTGCAGCTGGGCGCGTGTGTGCATGTGTGTGTATAATGGTTGGTACGAACCATCATATCCCCACTAGTTTATCGTCTCCTACTTTGATTTCATGTCCTCATTACTGGCTCCCTTGTGCTCCTCTCTCTCTCTCTCTCTCTACAATTGTACAATTGTTTTCAAACACAACCATAACTTAACAATTACATTTACCCTTATTACCCTGGTCCCATACTACTGAGCAGGAAGTTTAAAATAAGTCTCTTGCCTAAGAGTGGGACCACAACAGAAACCACATTATCGGAACTACATACTCATTTTGTTCATTCTGAAACTCAAAATTTCTCAAAGATTTTGCTTGATGTCTTCCAATTAATTATAATACTGGGGGGAAAAAAAGCAAGCCAAAAAAATGTTAGTGAGCATTGCCATTAAACCCAATAATGTATTAGAATATCCTACATAATTAAATAATAAAGCAATAATCAATGTGTTACAGCGATTTTATCACAAGGAAAGTTAAATAAATTCAGTTCATAAATCACATATGAAAGTAGTATTTGTAATAGGATTAATATTACATTAATCTGGACAATCTCTTCACAAAATTCCTCCACTGTTAACCCAACTGATATATTAAAAGTTGGCAAATTTTATATGCTGCAAACTAGCTCAATAACAAGGTTTAAAACAGTGGTGCGTATACGCCACAATATGGAATTTAGATGCTGTGAGGCGGTAATAACTGTGCGTATATTGTTTACAACAGGACCGGAGATTTTAGGACCGGAACAATCCATTTTATAATAATCCTTTTACTGCTAACATTCTAACATATTATAGATTATATATTCTTTATATATTTCACATATAATTTTGAGATAATATGCAAATTCTAAATGTGCAAATTTCAAGGTGAACACAGCTAATAGATAAAAATTACACTACACTAAATTAGCAGGAAAATATATTAGAAAATCCAAATGTAATTAACAAACGGCAATCAAATCGTTGCATCTTGCTATATATGAAAAGTGAGTTGCAATAACAGCCTGTTTGTCTTTAGAAAAAAAAAACAGATAGATAGTTATGCGAGTGAGAGAGAGAGAGAGAGAGAGTGAGAGAGAGACAGTAAGAGAGAGTTTTCTGTTGAGGGGCATCTAGAGAGTTGTACATTTTTCAGTTTATGTAATTAAACAGGAAATTAAACAAAACATCCTACACCAGCAATTATAACCAATATTCTCTATAACACCTCAGTACATTAGATGTGTGTCTGTGTGTGTGTGAGAGAGAGAGAAAGGGAGAGAGAGAGAGATAGAGAGTATGAGAATATGTATACACTGTTATTTCGTGGAGTGCTGTGGCTTTCAGCACTTTGGGAAATTCTGACTCCAATATTTTCACTACTTCTTCTTGAATAAATATTAATCGGATATTAAGTATTAAGTAAGTAATGTTTTACTAATAAATTCAACTACTTTAAATTAGACTGGTTCAGTTGCTTTGTGATTTCCCTTTATATTCTATATTTCCACAGTGTTTTATTTATATGCACAATTATGGATATAGATGTTCAGTTGCGCACATACACAACTTGTGTAATGTCTACACATATATGAAGGACCAAACCTGCCAAAATAAAAAAATTAATTGATTAATTAATAAAAGTGGAATTAAGTAAAGAAAAACAAAATGAGGAATGTAAAAACAAGGAATAAATAAATAAATGTGGGACATATAACCAAAAACAAATAAATAAATCCGGAGAAATGGAGGTATAATATTGTTTATAACACTCATTTTTTGTGCATATTTATATTTTAAAATTTTTTTTGATCTACATATTCATTTATTTATTATTTTTTCATTTATTCTGTATTTCCTCCTCAATATATGCAATTGAAGGGGGCATGTTTTTCCACGTTCAGGCTCAAATTCAGGACAGGACAGAGCAGTTGATTCTAATAGAAGTGCCCGAGACAATGAAAATAAATGTATGCAAAAAAATATAGTTATTGAAATAAATAATAGTTAATAAAATAATACATAAAAATGAATATATATATATATATATATATATATATATATATATATATATATATATATATATATATATATAAATATATAAATTAATCAGGGGGGAAAATAAATTAAATAGACATACAGGTAAACAGACATTTTATGTCTGTTTTTGTAAAATGTTTTTGTATTTATTTTTATATTTATTATCATTATTATGGAGGAAGGTCATTTTATTGATTCATTTATTTATTTTTTATTTTAGCAGGTTTAGTCTACCATACACAGAAACCTGAAATGGGACTTGACTCTATGGAATAGCTGTATCTGAACCTCAGTTCCCCAGCATTAGGAAGTTTGCTGTTACTGGAGCTTTTATTCATTTCTGTTTGTCAGAGAAATCTGCAGGAATATTTGTCTACACCTCCATTTTTTTTTCATCAAACCTCAGTAATGCTCTTATTGTTTAATGCAGTACAAATCTGTACAGCAAAGCATTCAGTGTAAACTCTAAGGAGGGACAAAGAACTTGTAGATACCCTTGATATCATCAGAAATATCAGAGGATTCTACAAACTGTTGGAAATACAGTGTAGCTCAGGCTAAGCAGTGTAATCCACAGCCAACTGAACCTGTCCCTCAGCTTGAGCCTTCAACATGCCAACACTTTCCACACATCTTAAAAGACTGAAAACCAACAGTTGTAGCTTAAATAATATACTCTGTCTATGCCTGGAGGGAAATAGTTGGATCATGTGCTTTGACTGAGGTCCCTGGAACGGTTCACTCCCTCAGGAAGCTTACAAATTCCCTTTTCTGCTTTGCCGTTCTCTTCTTTTACACAGAAAGTTGTATTTTCCTGTCTACTTTCCTTAGTGTTTCTATAAAGTGTTTCTATTCGAAAAGCTGAATTAAATCCTAAATTTCTATATAAATAGTATTATATTATCTGTAGATTTTTGTCTTTTTTGCATGCATGTTTAATGGAGTGTTAATCCAGAGTAACCAGCTCAAAGAAAAAAAAACTGGTCAATTTAATGAAACTTTTGCTTAAGTAAAATGGTTTTAGGGAACAAGAAGTGATATGTCTGTGGCACTGTTTCGTGCCCAACATGTTTTATAAAAGAATACATTTTTATGTATTAATAAGTAATCTGTCCTCCTTTGCTGCGGTAACAGATTCTAAGAAGGCTGTAGGTAGGACATATTTGTGTGGATTTGAAAATGAATATATAAACTCATTTTCTGAAACGTTGACACTGTGTATATAATGCAATAAGAAAAACAAAATCTGTGATTTGTTAAATGTCTTCAAAATTTAACTGACAAAAGTTCAGAGAAAAAAAAATTCAGTGGGCTGACCAAATTGATTGTCCTTTGGAAATAAACAAAATTGTCATTTGATCCCTTCATCAAATCAAATCAAATCAAATCAAATTTATTTATATAGCGCTTTTCACAACTGATGTTGTCACAAAGCAGCTTCACAGAATTCCAGTAAGACAAGATTTGACATGAAATGTAAAGACAAATGTAAAACCCTCAAGTGAGCAAGCCAGGGGCGACAGTGGCAAGGAAAAACTCCCCCAGCTGAGGAAGAAACCTTGGGAGGAACCAAGGCTCACAAGGGGTGACCCATCCTCCTCTGGTCAATCTACTGGTGATGATAGTTAGTAGTCCATGAGAACTTCAGTGTAGGGACAGCTTCAAGGCACTTGGTGGCACTCCCCAGAAAGGGTTTAATGGAAAAAATAAACACCTTAACAGAACTTAAAATGCAATTAGATTAAATAAACACCTGAGAACTACTGTAGTTGCAGGCTGAGTGGAAGGTGTTAGTGATGAATTAAAATCGTGCAGTGAAACAAGAGAGTTGAGCTTTAGATTTTCTTGTAACACTTTCTTCATTTCAGTAAAAACTTGCAGTCCCTCAAGGGTTATTCAATAACTGGAACGAGTCTGATATTTTGCATTATTTACAATGAGAATGTTTTGTGAAGTATGATGGCATATGACCAGAAAGGGCTCTGTAAATGAAAGGAAGCCTGTGTATATCTTGACGTACTGCCAGAGAAAACCAACCCAGTTTTTCACAGAGTAAAAAAATTATCTTTGGTAAAGGTCACCAGTAAGTAAACTTAAAGCTGAAAGATTTACAGAATTTAAGAATGTTACAAGATGCATACCTGTAGATCATATTAACATAGTCCAGCACAGACAACAACATTGTTTCAGTAATCTTATACAACATCTATGTCCACAATGGGTAAATCTTCTTAAATGTCTACACTTATTCATTTATAGTATACATTCATTCATTCATTGTCTTTAACCGCTTGTCCAGTTCAGGGTCGCGGTGGGTCTAGAGCCTACCCGGAATCTATGGGCACAAGGCAGAAACACAACCTGGAGGGGGCACCAGTCCTTCACAGGGTGACACACACACACCCATTCACTCACACACCTACGGACACTTTTTGAGTCACCAATCCACCTACCAATGTGTGTTTTTGGACTGTGGGAGGAAACCCACACAGGCAGAACACAACAAACTGCTCACAGACAATCACCCAGAGCAGGACTCGAACCCACAAACTCACGTTTTCAGTTCTTGTGCACATTATTTAATATAAACGTCAACCCAGTTTAAAAGTTTTTTGTGGGTTGATTAAGCCTGAAAAAAGGGATGAAGCAAAATGTTCAAATTTGGATTCTTTTCTTATGTAATAAGGGGAGTCATATGAATCGTAATGTCCCTCCAATTACAGGACTGGGCCTGTTTTTATGAGAGCATAAAGGTAAGATGATAAGTTAAACAGGCTAAGCAAGTGCAGATAAATTAGGCAGAAATGGCCATAAGAGACTAGAACTAATAGAGCTGATCAAATCAGCAAAAACAAGAAGGAAGCAATATTAGAACAAAAATAAATAAATAAAGAATATAAAGAAAGAAAAAAATTCTTATGCTCACTCTTCTCTTACTGCTGTACACTCAGGGTGAAGTGACAATGTGCCCTTTATCATTTATGGTGTTTTATCTTTGTGGTGTTTTGACAATGCCACTGATGTTTCAGTAAGACCCCTGGAAACTATGGCTCCTTTGTGTACTTTTGAATAAGACTACACTTATAAAAGTTCATAAAGAGTTTACAATCTGTTCTTTAATGGTTAATAATTGCGTTGTAAATGCATGTAAAAATCATTAATACTCATTTTTAACACATAGATAGAAAGATGATCTGATGTTTGCCAAACAGTGAATCCAAATTCATATACACTGTCAAATGTCAGATCTCTGGATACTTAACATATTTTGTCTTCTACTTCAGTCAGTATTAACCCTGTCAGGTTCAGTACATACTTGTATGATATCAATGGAATGTCTTTTTAAACATTGATGAAAATTTGGTGCATCTTAAGATATGAAAAGACTAATTTTACGTACTAAAGTCTCAGCATATTCTTTACCTTAGTATATTCTCTGAAACTTTCACTATTAGAAGAAAAAGAGGAATTCCTTTTTATCTCTGTGTTACACATGATTATTAATGACCTTTAAGGTGATTACAACCTAATTAATACCACGTAAGTCCTTTCGGTAACAATTTTTTCCCCCAAATTTTGCTAAAACACCTGCTCAACAAGAATGCTCTCTGAAATTAAAGTATTTTTCCTCCCTTTGCTGCAACATTGCTGTGTCGATCTGATGGCATTCTGCCATGAACTCATGAGTGAGGTCTGGTACAGTTTGGTAACTTTGTTGAGAGCATATGATGAGTGGGTACTGAGATAGTATACTAATAGACACTGAGAGGGTACTGAGTGAGTACTCTCTATTGCCACCGGCCAAATGCTCAGAGCTCCAAAACCATTCCTGCCTTTTCAGCTGCTGCGGGTTCTTCATACAGCACAATTAAACTTCTCCAAAAGAGTAGAGTCTCAAAGAGTGCTGGATATGTCCCGCAGGTTTTTTTTTTCTTTCTTTTTTTTACTGTGAGTGTGTGTGTGTGTGTTTCCGTACGTGTGTATATCTTTGTGTGTGTGCAAGCGTGCATCTGAGGCTCATGCTGGCAGGGTGAAGTTGCAGCACCCTGACACACTTTCCTCTGTAAAACTGGGTTAACAATTAGACACAGAGAGAGAGAGAGAGAGAGAGAGATGTGATTAGGATGTTGACTACTATAATGTTTGAGAGTAAAATGGAGGGGAGAGAGAAAAATCAAGGAAAATATATAAATAAAAGAGAGACTGACAGAAAAACAGTGTACTTATTGTGCAATGAATACTAATCTATATACAAATTTATAATAATATACTACTTCATCCAAATCCATAATATATACATAGGACCAGTTGATTTTTAGAATGGCAATAATGGACTATTGTCCCACAATCCAATGAGAAACAGAGAAATATCTCTGGTAAAATTACATGTTAGGTTTTTTTTTTATTAATTTAAAATAATAATTGAGAAAATAACAATTGATAAACAGAACAAAAAATATGAAATTATACATTACAATTCACATAAATAAATTACCATATTTGCATGTGTTCTGTGCAGAAAATGATTTAAATTATTTTCAAATAAAAGCTAATAATATATAATTTGAATTTGTGTGCAAATATTTATAAGACTGTAGATATATGGCAAAAATGATTATCTTATGAATGCTCAATAATAGGTTTGTGCATGACATATATAAATAAAATATAAAAACAATGCATTGTTTATTGTTTGATTCTATGTAGCTAGCTTTCACTAGATGTGGAACAACATTAAACTGGAAATTACATTCAAGTTTTAAAAAAGGCAGCACACTTCTACAAGAGCATTTTTTGTATTTCAAAGCAGTGTGGCAAAAAAGAAATCACAAAAGAAGTGGGGAAAAAGAAAGTCAAAGGGAGGGAGAGGATTATTTAGGTGAGTCGGATATGAGAGAAACATAGAAACAGAAAGTAAAGCAGAGAGAGAAAAAAAGGGAGGGAATGATGATTAGGAAGATTAATGATTTAATGATTAATGAATGTGCATGGGTGTGAGAGGAAGAATGTATAAGAGAGAGGGAATAAGCAGGAAGGAGAGAGAAAGAGAGAGAGAAAGAGAGGGAGAGAGAGAGAGAGAGAGAGAGGAGGAGGAGGAGGAAAAGGAGAATAGGGAAGGAATTAATCCACTTTAACTTTTTCAGGTAACACACAAATGAAGAAAGGTCGTCTGTTTGACTGTTGGAGTAGACTAGAGCAGTGCACCATTGTGGGGGAATGTGTGTGTGTGTGTGCGTGTGTGCGTGTGTGTGTGTTTGTGTGTGATCTTTATTAGGCAAACAGCTGTTATTTGTACGTGGCTGAAGTTTAACTTGTTAACCTGTTAACTTTTTTTTTTTTTTACTTTTTGAATTACCAAAGAAAATAATTTGTGTAGTTTTGTATCACTTTGCAGTAATGCAGTAAGATATGTCTCGATACTTTTTTTGGACTGGATACTTTCCACCTTAAGTAATCTGAAATAGCAAAAGTAAGGCAACATTACCCACCTATGGAGCAGAAATAGAGCAAAATCATCATCTCAGTTCAAGCTTTTCAACGTTTGGAGTTCTATCCATTGTCTACAACACACCTGATGACTTTTCGTTGCCATTAGCAGAGAGAGAAAGACTAGCATACTGGATGGAGAGACTATGGTTTTTTCATCCATTTACTGACACTTGGGCTTTGTAACACATTAAACTGGTTTTGATCACACAAACAGCCTGGACAGGTAGCAAATGGTGAGGAAATCCTCAGAATTTTCTAAAAGTGTTTTCGAATGAAATTGTGAACCTCCCCTTTAAATTTCCATAAGAAATGTTTACATTTTGTAAGGGTTGACCATTTTGTAGTAATAGATGGATATGGTTGCTATTGTGTGTATGTGTATATGTATGGGATTATAATAACATCTTGTAACTTCTTACTAAGAAAGACTGCTTGTTTGGTAATTGGTAAAAAACTGTGGTATTTAAGGTAATAATTCAATAGTCCTGTTTTGCGTATAAAGATACATTCTGAACGTTTATGAATGCAAACTATGCTTGCTTTCATATTAGCATGATTAAATGCTCACATTCACAGTCACACAGTCAGCTGTCACAAGTAACTCATGCACACAAACCATGAACAAAGACAAACATGAGAAAATGCAAGTGCCATTAATATTTTTCAGCCATAAATTTGTGTTATTACAGAATAGAAACGGCATTACACAACTTAATTACAGGAGCACATTGCAATATTTCACTCATCTCTCTCTGTCTCTCTCTCTCTCTTGCTCTCTCTCTCTCTCTCTCTCTCCGTGTGTGTGTGTGTGTGTGTGTGTGTGATATCTCAAATATCTCATTAAGGCAGAGTCACAGTTTGAATGATTTCCAAGTCAGATAGACTGGACAGGACCACCCTTGTATTCCATCACCAGCATCAAACACACACACACACACACACACACACACACAAATGCATGCACGCACACACACACAGAAACACACGAATATATGTATGTATCTACACTCCACTTAGCATAAAGTCATCAGTAAAGTACTGACATTCACACTCTTATTTGTAACAATAATGGGACCTGTTTTGGTGCTACACAGAATATTTTTTTCTACAGACGAATCATGCAACAGGTTTTCCAGTATAAAGAAGAAAAAACTGACAAGGCAAATTACCATTTTGCATTTAATTTCTATATTGAACCATAAAAACAGTTTTAGGGATTGATGTCAGATACTCTATTTGCTTTCTGCTTTCACTGATTTAATTAAATCACATTTTAACCTCAGTCTATCTTGGTCACCTTTTACTTTCTTGCTCTGCCTTTTCCTCTCTCTCTCTCTCTCTCTCTCTCTCAAAGAAAGACAGTATATTTATAAATGTCATTGTGTTGGATTATGACGATCAGAAACAATTTGGATTGGTGACTGGACATTCTGAAGATAAATGGAGATAAATAGAAAAAAATGCCCTAAATTCTCAAGCTCCCAGTCTAGGCATTTATTAGTACTTTGATCTGTGTAGGTGTGTATGTGTGTGTGTGTGTGTGTTTGTGTGTGTGTGTGTGTGATTCCTAGAGTTAGATGCAGTCAAGCATGTTGTGAAGGGGTTTAGACAGAGAGTGTTGGGGTGATACTACAGCTTTGCATGGCAATGTGAACACATCCCTTCTCCTCTCAACCACCCCCAATCCAACTCCCTGCCACCACACACACACACACACACACACACACATAGTAATCAGCCCACTTTAAAGCCTTATTCTCCACAGTGCAGTGAGTAAGTACAGAACACACACACACGGCATATTAGAATGGGGAGATACTACAACATAGATAAGGGAGGGAGCAAGGGGGACAGAAAAAGAGATAGAACATCAGAGGAGAAAGGGTAAGTTAGAAAGAAGGAGAGAGAAAACAGGGTACAGTATGAGGTAATTTAACACATGGTGAGGGAGACATAGTGTGTGTGTGTGTTTGTGAGAAAAAGAGAGCGAAAGAGAGGGAGAGAGAGCAAAAGAGAGGGAGAGAGAGAGAGAGAGAGAGAGAGAGAGAGAGAATTTGGCTTTTGTTTTTCCTCTGGTAGTTCTCTGTGCACTACTGAATGAAGGGGAAAGATGGAAAGATCCTGCTTTTATTTTCTCATGACAGATCTCCAAAGTACAGTCACATTAACCAGTAAAAAGAGACCCACCTTGTGTGTGTGGGTTTTTTTTTTTTTTTGCATATTTTTCATTCATATTTATACTGTGATTATTTTATAATATTTTAAAAATGAAAGAACAATACTGAGTGCTGCAGCAATCACACACATACACACACACACACACACACACACACAGAGAGAGCACTACAGCAGTAGATCTGTGTTTGTGTATGTGTATGTGGGAGTGACGTCAGTGTAAAAAGACCTGCAAACCATATCTGAGATTAAAACTGACATGAACACTGAGCGCTGGAATACACAGCCAAGTTCATCAACTGAATATCATCACTAAGCCCTGTACAGTTTAATACAAGACTATTCTCAGTTGTCTGCAAACATAACTATATCTCACATGGCAGGCAGCAGAAAAAGACAATTATAATAAAAACAATTTTTTTTATTGATTTCACCCAATCACATTATGATTTGAAGTCTACCTAGCATCACTGAAGCACTGTCAAAAGGGTAGGCACCACTGGTCAAATTTCATAGTTATAGTAAAAGTAAAACATAAAATGTTAATTTCAAAACCAAGTTTACATTTGATGTTTTACTTTTTTCTAGTATGCTCAGTGCAGAAAAAAACTGTAAATAGAAAACGCTTCACTAAAATAGACAAAAAATTGCCAAATTTTTGTGTTACCTTTCAATTTTAGCAGGAGAATATCAACAACTCATGTTATTTGAACAGATTCTGTATTAATTTTCTAATTAAATGCACACAAAAAAAGCAAATGTTAGTAAGGTAAACCTGCTCACACAATTTCATACAAGGCAACTTTTTAAACATTAATAAATTAGTTGGGTCCATTAAGACAGGGATATTCAGGTATTAACGTGTTTAAATGTACTACACATATGTCCTTGTTTCTCACATCATCCCACAGCCTTAAACCAGACTTAATAATGGAAATGGGCTCCATTTTATAGTCATCGCCTATTGAGTCTAGTGCATAAAGCAGAAGAGGCAGTTCTGCATTGACGGGAACAGAAGTGGACCTTTGCTTCAGTATCTGTTATTGATACTAAATTTGATGTGTGAGGTTTGACCTATACTTCAGTTATGACAATACAGAGATAGCAATCCATAAAGTTTATTTCAGACTAAGACATTAACCTTTATAAATATTATAAACATTTCATTTTTGGGGTTGTTTTTTGTTTGTTTGTTTTAATTAAGGGTTTTTAAATGTGCTAGTTGTAATAAAGGCTGCTTTAGTTATTCAGCCTGATAATTGCTAAAGCCCTACAGTGAAATTTATAAAGGCTTATTCCAACAAGCGGCAGTAGACATAAAATCTTCTCTGTACATTGTAGAGTACCTGACATGTGGTGGAATAATAATTTATAGATGTTTATGAAGGCTTATGACACTTGTCATGATAGGCTTGTGAGAGTGTAATGTATCCTTAGGGAATGCTGTCCAATTGAGACTTAATCCACATCCAGGAATCCAGGCAAACGTCTCATTCTTTTCTGGACTACCACAGTGTTTGTAGACTGAGCTTTTATTGCCACATAATACCACACATCTGTGTCTAAATACTAAAAGTGAGATTTGCCACATACACACACAAGCAGAGAAAGTCGCGCGCACACACCACTCACCGGTAAAGTTCCAGGGCGCGAGACCCTCCGCTCCGCCGCCGTTAGTTACATTCATCAGTTGCATTGTTTTACTTGGTTTTTCTTGCTTTGTTCTCAGCGCGAATGGAAGAAAAAAAGAAAGAAAGAAATAACAGAGAGTGAGTGCGAGAGAGAGAGAGAGAGAGAGAGAGAGGGAGGGAGGGAGGGAGGAAGGGAGAGAGAGAGAGAGAGAGAGAGAGAGAGAGAGAGAGAGAGAGAGAGAGAGAGAGAGAGAGAGCGAGCAGGACCCCCGCGTCTCAGTCGCCGCTGCTCGGTGTGCAGGTGAGGCGCCTGGCGCGCGACAGTCTCAGTAGCGCGGTGGTGGTGGTACTGGGGGCCATTCCTGTGCGAGCGCGAGTCTGCGGCGCCGCGAATGCAGCCAGTGTGCTCCAGATGTGCGGTACATCTGCAACTGCGCGACTCGCGCGCCTTTCCAGCGGCGGGCGTGGCCGAGACGTCACCGGGCATTCGCCAATCATGGACCGAAACGCTCACGCGTCCTCGCCCGCCCGCAACTAAGCGCAATGAAACAGCTCTGTGCTCTTGGATAATTTATCCTAAACGGTTTCAAATAAATATGCAATTAATTCAATGTTAATTGCAGCAAACTGTTTTGAAATATATGCCTTCCTGACAGTATTAATGCACCGTTTCTGAAAGCACAGCATGCAAACATTTTTTTTTTAAATTTATATATTATAGGATTTTTCTCTTCTTGTTTAAGGAGCTCCCACCAGGGATGGGTATCATCCACATGTTTTATACCCACATACGGTCTCAAAAAAACCCACATAATTAGAGGATAAAGCCTCATTTTTTAAGTGAAACCCCTCCCTGTGGTTCACTTAAAGGCACAAAAATGTTTAGCCATGTTCTTAAAGACACAGAACAGAAATTTGACACAGCACAAACACATCATAAATACCACCCTCATTTTGAGATACCTTCCACATTTTTAAATACTGCAGTATACGGTATTATCATAATACCACCTAACCCTACTCCCACTTACAGTTTCTTACTGATAAGAAATTGTCTTGTTTGCATGTTTAAGATCTACCTTCACAGTTTAAAACAATGTAATCAGGGAGTTTGACCTATTCCAAAAGTTTCAGTGTAGGTTTTTGTGGACTTTGAGGTGTGTTTTTGAATCATTTTACTGTTTTTAGAGCCGAAACTTCCAGAGTTTGCTGGTACTTTCATTCATTCATTTATTCATTATCTGTAACCGCTTATCCAGTTCAGGGTCACGGTGGGTCCTGAGCCTACCTGGAATCATTGGGCGCAAGGCGAGGGTGCCAGTCCTTCACAGGGCAACACACACTCACACACTGACACCTACGGACACTTTTGAGTCGCCAATCCACCTACCAACGTGTGTTTTTGGACTGTGGGAGGAAACCGGAGCACCCGGAGGAAACCCATGTGGACACGGGGAGAACACACTAAACTCCTCACAGACAGTCACCCGGAGTGGGAATCAACCCGCAACCTCTAGGTCCCTGGAGCTGTGTGACTGCAACATTACATGCTGCGCCACCGTGCCACCCCTGGCTGGTGTTGTATTGTTTTTCACTTTATCTGAATTGTACCATTTCTCCTGTAACATTTGGATCACAAATTCCCTGTCTTTAACACCTCTGATAAGAACAGCTGTTAACTTTACGACATTGCACCAGGAACTCAGATGATGTTTATGGCCTAGGTTGTTACGACAGTTCCTGGTGCTTTCAGATCCTGTTTAGTTAATGATCAATCCATGTGTAAGGTTGTAAAATAGGGTATAAAGATGTGTGCCTCTTACAGACCATCAGATCAGTCTGAGGTTCAACCAGAGTGCTCAATAAACAGCATTATATATCCAGACTGGTCACCTCTCTTCAATTTTAAACCACCAGAAGACAAATTTACAACAGTTGGTGTTTCTGCCCGGTTCTGATGGTTTCAGATGGTTTCTGAACACTGCTGGTGGCTCTTCATGATGGTTTTGACTGCTCACCAAGAAGACAACTGAAGTTGTGCTGCAGATCATCCCAGAAGCAGAATCAGCTCCCTAAATCCAGATGGGGTGGTGATTCTCTCTCTGACGACAAACCACATGCAAGCGGTGAGCCTACTAGACCCTTATGAGTCCATTTAAGGAGAAAAAGAGCTGTTAAATTAAGAGAGTCTATGTTTTGTCTTTGTATTGTTTTTGGCTTCTTAGTACTAGTCTAAGAAGTGAGGCAGGGTGTTTTCCTGGCCTTAGCACACAGTCATTCCTAATTGGGTTTATTAGAAGTTAGTGGGATTTGAATTTGATCAAATCCAGTTTCCGGTCTTTTGGTATTTTTCCTAATTGTGTTTCATTAGGACAACAGGTGCAGGAAATATTTGCCTAAGGTCTGTTGCGATACTGTGATATTCTTGTGTGTTTCCTTAAGACAGAAGACAAGGTGGGGCAGAGTGTTTCTTGTGCCAATAGAGGTGTGCTTAAACTTTCCCTAGTTTCCCAAATGTATGAAAAAGAAGGACCTTGAGGGGTGTGTTCAGTTGTTCAGACAGTGGCATTCTTTACTAATGAAAGAACAGAAGGAGCAAAATGCACAACTGTTACAGGAGTGTTCTAATCATAAACGTGCAGCCATTAGTGCACAGAACACATGTGAACACGCTCAATGCATTCTCAATGCACTACAAGTTAAAGTAAATAAACTTATAAAAGAGAAAAGGGACCTTCAGGAATTAGCTGCAAAAAAGATGGAGAAGCTGTATCCATCTCTTACAAAATTCCAAAGTACAGAGGAGAAGTCTTCCAGGTCAGATTCTAGTGACAGCACTGATGAAGAAAATTATTATCTAACAATGTTAGAAGCTGCTCCAGTTGTAGTGAAACAAGTAAAATCTAGAGAGTAGGAGGATAAAATTTCAACTAAGCACAACCCACTAAATCCAGAACAGATAGACCGCCTGTCTAAAGAGTTTAAGCATCCAAAGGAAATGGGCATTGGTCCTTTCTTAACACAAATGACACGTAAAATCAAACTGTATTCTCTCCATCCATTAGACATCATATCTGTGTGCTCACAAATACTCCTACCAGTTGAGATTGAAGTCATGGAGGAATATTATGAGACACAGATAAGTTGAAATCTACATAAGCAGTTCAGAAATGTAAAATGGGGTATAAAGATGTGTGCCTTTTCAATCTTTGACCAGGTTCAACCAGATCGCTCAATAAACAGCATAATATCCAGACTGGTCTCCTCTCTGCACTTTGACGCCAGAAGACAAGTTTACAACACTGGTATGGTTTCTACACATAACAGAACACATATAATGTGCTGCTATTTGTTGCCACAGCTGCAAAAGATAAGAAGGCAACAAGGTATCAGCAGAGCACCACTACTCCTGTGTGAGCTATACTTCCTTGAAAGGCATTATTTTGTATATCTGTCCAACATTTAGGCTGTCCTCTTGATCAGATTTTAGATCTTGCTTTGACTTCTACGGTTCTCCAACAGAATTACTGAGTTGGAAGTACTCAATATTTATGGTCACCAAGGGCTTTGTAGGCATACATTTTCATTCAGAGGAGGCAATGGACAAATTTATTATCCTGTAAAATTTCCACCAACTGTCAAATTATTTGTATAATTTCCATAGTAAAAGATTCACAGTAAATGGGATGTTCTAAAGTAGCCTTATATCAGCTTAAATCAAATGCCAAAAACAAGCTAGAAAGGTATAAAACCAGCAATGGACTGATGAATGAACTGCAGTCTCTGGAATGATGGATCACCATCCAGTACCACTGGGATAGACCCCAAAAAAATCATTCCGTATCAGTAGTTGAGTTGAGTAGTTGACCTAATTATTCAATCATTCATTTGTTAACTACTTACAGAGTACAGGTTCAGGGTGATGATTCTAGACAGAATCACTGGGTGCAAGACACCTTGAACAGGTCAGCAGTCCATCACAGGCACCGCACAATCACACCTATGGATCATTTTGCAAAGCTAATCAATATTTGGGCTGTGGGAGGACACTGGAAGATGCAGAGGAAACACATGCAGACGCAGGGAGAACACAGGAAGGACTTCTCGCAGATAGTGACCCGAGTCTCGAACACACTCAGGATCTGTGTGAAAGTAACACTTCCTGTTGTGCCACTCTGCTGCCCTTCAGTAATAAATAAAGCTGAATGCATTCAAAATATAAATATAAATATATAAACTTATTGAGAGAAAATCCCAGTTATGTTAGTCCTCATATCTCAGCTTTGGGATGAGATAGACTGAAAATAATCACACCCCTGTGTAAGTCAGGACCTGCTCAATCAACGTCATGAGTTTGGAAGAAATCTGAGACGGTCAAAAATTTAGTCTAAAAAAACACAAAGGGGTAACCGTTAGTTTTTTTTTTGGGTGAAAAATGTGACCTCCTCAGATCTTCTTCAAACCCACACCGTGTGTCAGGGAGGTCCTGACGAAAACAGTGGTGTGTTATGTTTTGCAATACTACATCCCAAAGCTTAGATATAGGGACATGTTGTGGTCCATAAAATGTATAACTGTAAATTTCATGATGGGATTCCTACTTACAGTGAAGCTAGGTAAACACATGAGTAGAAGGGTGCAATCAGAAAAGCCTAGTCAGTCCAATATATCCTACAATGCATCTGTATTTTGCTTTATTGGATGTATAACAAGTTCATGAATTTAATTCCAATATATTCAACACCAATAAACCTATTGAGCTAAAATCCCAGTTATGTTAGTCCTCATATCTCAGCTTTGGGATGGGATAGGCTGAAAATAATCACACCCCTGTGTAAGTCAGGACCTGCTCAATCAACATCACGAGTTTGGAAGAAATCTGAGACGATCAAAAATTTAGTCTAAAAAAACACAAACACTTAGTGATTTTTTGGGTGAAAAATGTGACCTCCTCAGATATTCTTCAAACCCACACCGTGTGTCAGGGAGGTCCTGACAAAGTCAGTGGTGTGGTAATTGTTGCCCTACCACATTCCAAAGCTGAGACATAGGGACATGTTGTGCTGCATAAAATGTATAACTGTAAATTTCATGATGGTATTCCTACTTCCAGTGAAGCTAGGTAAACACATGAGTAGAAGGGTGCGATCAGGAAAGCCTAGTCAGTCCAATATAACCTACATTGCATCTGTATTTTGCTTTATTGGACGTATAACAAGCTAGTAAATTTAATTCCAATATATTCAACATTAATAAACTTATTGAGAGAAAATCCCAGTTACGTTAGTCCTCATATCTCAGCTTTGGGATGAGATAGACTGAAAATAATCACACCCCTGTGTAAGTCAGGACCTGCTCAATCAACGTCATGAGTTTGGAAGAAATCTGAGACGGTCAAAAATTTAGTCTAAAAAAACACAAAGGGGTAACCGTTAGTTTTTTTTTTGGGTGAAAAATGTGACATCCTCAGATCTTCTTCAAACCCACACCGTGTGTCAGGGAGGTCCTGACGAAGACAGTGGTGTGTTACGTTTTGCACTACTATATCCCAAATCTTACATATAGGGACATGTTGTGGTGCATAAAATGTATAACTGTAAATTTCATGATGGGATTCCTAATTCCAGGGAAGCTAGGTAAACACATGAGTAAAAGGGTGCGATCAGAAAAGCCTAGTCAGTCCAATATAACCTACATTGCATCTGTATTTTGCTTTATTGGACGTATAACAAGCTAGTAAATTTAATTCCAATATATTCAACACCAATAAACCTATTGAGAGAAAATCCCAGTTACGTTAGTCCTCATATCTCAGCTTTAGGATGAGATAGGCTGAAAATAATCACACCCCTGTGTAAGTCAGGACCTGCTCAATTAACATCGTGAGTTTGGAAGAAATCTGAGACGGTCAAAAATTTAGTCTAAAAAAACACAAAGGGGTAACCGTTAGTTTTTTTTTTGGGTGAAAAATGTGACATCCTCAGATCTTCTTCAAACCCACTCCATATCTCAGGGAGGTCCTGACGAAGACAGTGGTGTGGTAATTGTTGCCCTACCACATCCCAAAGCTGAGATATAGGGACATGTTTTGCTGCATAAAATGTATAACTGTAAATTTCATGATGGGATTCCTACTTCCAGTGAAGCTAGGTAAACACATGAGTAGAAGGGTGCGATCAGAAAAGCCTAGTCAGTCCAATATATCCTACATTGCATCTGTATTTTGCTGTATTGGACATATAACAAGCTAATAAATTTAATTCCAATATATTCAACATTAATAAACTTATTGAGAGAAAATCCCAGTTACGTTAGTCCTCATATCTCAGCTTTGGGATGAGATAGACTGAAAATAATCACACCCCTGTGTAAGTCAGGACCTGCTCAATCAACATCACGAGTTTGGAAGAAATCTGAGACGATCAAAAATTTAGTCTAAAAAAACACAAACCCTTAGTGTTTTTTTGGGTGAAAAATGTGACCTCCTCAGATATTCTTCAAACCCACACCGTGTGTCAGGGAGGTCCTGACGAAGACAGTGGTGTGGTATTATTTGCACTACCACATCCCAAAGCTTAGATATAGGGACATGTTGTGGTCCATAAAATGTATAACTGTAAATTTCATGATGGGATTCCTACTTAGAGTGAAGCTAGGTAAACACATGAGTAGAAGGGTGCAATCAGAAAAGCCTAGTCAGTCCAATATATCCTACAATGCATCTGTATTTTGCTTTATTAGATGTATAACAAGTTCATAAATTCAATTCCAATATATTCAACACCAATAAACCTATTGAGCTAAAATCCCAGTTACGTTAGTCCTCATATCTCAGCTTTGGGATGAGATAGGCTGAAAATAATCACACCCCTGTGTAAGTCAGGACCTGCTCAATCAACATCACGAGTTTGGAAGAAATCTGAGACGATCAAAAATTTAGTCTAAAAAAACACAAACCCTTAGTGTTTTTTTGGGTGAAAAATGTGACCTCCTCAGATATTCTTCAAACCCACACCGTGTGTCAGGGAGGTCCTGACGAAGACAGTGGTGTGGTATTTTTTGCACTACCACATCCCAAAGCTTAGATATAGGGACATGTTGTGGTCCATAAAATGTATAACTGTAAATTTCATGATGGGATTCCTACTTAGAGTGAAGCTAGGTAAACACATGAGTAGAAGGGTGCAATCAGAAAAGCCTAGTCAGTCCAATATATCCTACAATGCATCTGTATTTTGCTTTATTAGATGTATAACAAGTTCATAAATTTAATTCCAATATATTCAACACCAACAAACCTATTGAGCGAAAATCCCACTTACGTTAGTCCTCATATCTCAGCTTTGGGATGAGATAGGCTGAAAATAATCACACCCCTGTGTAAGTCAGGACCTGCTCAATCAACATCACGAGTTTGGAAGAAATCTGAGACGATCAAAAATTTAGTCTAAAAAAACACAAACCCTTAGTGTTTTTTTGGGTGAAAAATGTGACCTCCTCAGATCTTCTTCAAACCCACACCGTGTGTCAGGGAGGTCCTGACGAAGACAGTGGTGTGGTAATTGTTGCCCTACCACATTCCAAAGCTGAGACATAGGGACATGTTGTGCTGCATAAAATGTATAACTGTAAATTTCATGATGGGATTCTTACTTCCAGTGAAGCTAGGTAAACACATGAGTAGAAGGGTGCGATCAGAAAAGCCTAGTCAGTCCAATATAACCTACATTGCATCTGTATTTTGCTTTATTGGACGTATAACAAGCTAGTAAATTTAATTCCAATATATTCAACATTAATAAACTTATTGAGAGAAAATCCCAGTTACGTTAGTCCTCATATCTCAGCTTTGGGATGAGATAGACTGAAAATAATCACACCCCTGTGTAAGTCAGGACCTGCTCAATCAACATCACGAGTTTGGAAGAAATCTGAGACGGTCAAAAATGTAGTCTAAAAAAACACAAAGGGGTAACCGTTAGTTTTTTTTTTGGGTGAAAAATGTGACCTCCTCAGATCTTCTTCAAACTCACACCGTGTGTCAGGGAGGTCCTGACGAAGACAGTGGTGTGTTATGTTTTGCACTACTACATTCCAAAGCTTAGATATAGTGACATGTTGTGGTCCATAAAATGTATAACTGTAAATTTCATGATGGGATTCCTACTTCCAGTGAAGCTAGGTAAACACATGAGTAAAAGGGTGCAATCAGAAAAGCCTAGTCAGTCCAATATATCCTACATTGCATCTGTATTTTGCTTTATTGGACGTATAACAAGCTAATAAATTTAATTCCAATATATTCAACACTAATAAACCTAATGATAGAAAATTCCAGTTACGTTAGTCCTCATATCTCAGCTTTGGGATGAGATAGACTGAAAATAATCACACCCCTGTGTAAGTCAGGACCTGCTCGATCAACATCATGAGTTTGGAAGAAATCTGAGACGGTAAAAAATTTAGTCTAACAAAATACAAAGGGGTACCCCTTAGTGTTTTTTTTTGGGTGAAAAATGTGACCTCCTCAGATCTTCTTCAAACCCACACCATATCTCAGGGAGGTCCTGACGAAGACAGTTGTGAGGTAACTCTTGCCCTACCACATCCCAAAGCTTAGATATAGGGACATGTTGTGCTGCATAAAATGTATAACTGTAAATTTCATGATGGGATTCCTACTTACAGTGAAGCTAGGTAAACACATGAGTAGAAGGGTGCGATCAGAAAAGCCTAGTCAGTCCAATATATCCTACAATGCATCTGTATTTTGCTTTATTGGATGTATAACAAGTTCATAAATTTAATTCCAATATATTAAACACCAATAAACCTATTGAGCGAAAATCCCAGTTACGTTAGTCGTCATATCTCAGCTTTGGGATGAGATAGACTGAAAATAATCACACCCCTGTATAAGTCAGGACCTGCTTAATCAACATCGTGAGTTTGGAAGAAATCTGAGACGGTCAAAAATTTAGTCTAAAAAAACACAAAGGGGTACCCCTTAGTGTTTTTTTGGGTGAAAAATGTGACCTCCTCAGATCTTCTTCAAACCCACACCATATCTCAGGGAGGTCCTGACGAAGACAGTGGTGTGGTAATTGTTGCCCTACCACATCCCAAAGCTGAGATTTAGGGACATGTTGTGCTGCATAAAATGTATAACTGTAAATTTCATGATGGGATTCCTACTTCCGGTGAAGCTAGGTAAACACATGAGTAGAAGGGTGTGATCAGAAAAGCCTTGTCAGTCCAATATATCCTACATTGCATCTGTATTTTGCTTTATTGGACATATAATAAGCTCATAAATTTAATTCCATTATATTCAACACTAATAAACCTAATGATAGAAAATTCCACTTACGTTAGTCCTCATATCTCAGCTTTGGGATGAGATAGACTGAAAATAATCACACCCCTGTGTAAGTCAGGACCTGCTCAATCAACATCATGAGTTTGGAAGAAGTCTGAGACCCTCAAAAATTTAGTCTAAAAAAACACAAAGGGGTACCCCTTAGTGTTTTTTGGGTGAAAAATGTGACCTCCTCAGATTTTCTTCAAACCCACACCGTGTGTCAGGGAGGTCCTGACGAAGACAGTGATGTGGTATTTTTTTGCACTACTACATCCCAAAGCTGAGATATAGGGACATATTGTGGTCCATAAAATGTATAACTGTAAATTTCATAACGGGATTCCTACTTGCAGTGAAGCTAGGTAAACACATGAGTAGAAGGCTGCGATCAGAAAAGCCTAGTCAGTCCAATATATCCTACATTGCATCTGTATTTTGCTTTATTGGACATATAACAAGCTCATAAATTTAATTCCATTATATTCAACACCAATAAACCTATTGATAGAAAATTCCACTTACGTTAGTCCTCATATCTCAGCTTTGGAATGAGATAGACTGAAAATAATCACACCCCTGTGTAAGTCAGGACCTGCTCAATCAACATCATGAGTTTGGAAGAAGTCTGAGACCCTCAAAAATTTAGTCTAAAAAAACACAAAGGGGTACCCCTTAGTGTTTTTTTGGGTGAAAAATGTGACCTCCTCAGATCTTCTTGAAACCCACACCATATCTCAGGGAGGTCCTGACGAAGACAGTGGTGTGGTGATTGTTGCCCTACCACATTCCAAAGCTGAGATATAGGGACATATTGTGCTGCATAAAATGTATAACTGTAAATTTCATGATGGGATTCCTACTTACAGTGAAGCTAGGTAAACACATGAGTAGAAGGCTGCGATCAGAAAAGCCTAGTCAGTCCAATACATCCTACAATGCATCTGTATTTTGCTTTATTGGATGTATAACAAGTTCATAAATTTAATTCCAATATATTCAACTTTAATAAACCTATTGTGCGAAAATCCCAGTTACGTTAGTCCTCATATCTCAGCTTTGGGATGAGATAGACTGAAAATAATCACACCCCTGTGTAAGTCAGGACCTGCTCAATCAACATCATGAGTTTGGAAGAAATCTGAGACGGTCAAAAATTTAGTCTAAAAAAACACAAAGGGGTACCCCTTAGTGTTTTTTTGGGTGAAAAATGTGACCTCCTCAGATATTCTTCAAACCCACACCATATCTCAGGGAGGTCCTGATGAAGACAGTGATGTGGTATTTTTTTGAACTACTACATCCCAAAGCTGAGATATAGGGACATATTGTGGTCCATAAAATGTATAACTGTAAATTTCATAACGGGATTCCTACTTACAGTGAAGCTAGGTAAACACATGAGTAGAAGGCTGCGATCAGAAAAGCCTAGTCAGTCCAATATATCCTACATTGCATCTGTATTTTGCTTTATTGGACATATAACAAGCTCATAAATTTAATTCCATTATATTCAACACCAATAAACCTATTGATAGAAAATTCCACTTACGTTAGTCCTCATATCTCAGCTTTGGAATGAGATAGACTGAAAATAATCACACCCCTGTGTAAGTCAGGACCTGCTCAATCAACATCATGAGTTTGGAAGAAGTCTGAGACGGTCAAAAATTTAGTCTCAAAAAACACAAAGGGGTACCCCTTAGTGTTTTTTTGGGTTAAAAATGTGACCTCCTCAGATCTTCTTCAAACCCACACCATATCTCAGGGAGGTCCTGATGAAGACAGTGGTGTGGTAATTGTTGCCCTACCACATTCCAAAGCTGAGATATAGGGTATAACTGTAAATTTCATGATGGGATTCCTACTTACAGTGAAGCTAGGTAAACACATAAGTAGAAGGCTGCGATCAGAAACGCCTAGTCAGTCCAATATATCCTACATTGCATCTGTATTTTGCTTTATTGGACATATAACAAGCTCATAAATTTAATTCCTTTATATTCAACACCAATAAACCTATTGATAGAAAATTCCACTTACGTTAGTCCTCATATCTCTGCTTTGGAATGAGATAGACTGAAAATAATCACACCCCTGTGTAAGTCAGGACCTGCTCAATCAACATCATGAGTTTGGAAGAAGTCTGAGACGGTCAAAAATTTAGTCTAAAAAAACACAAAGGGGTACCCCTTAGTGTTTTTTTGGGTTAAAAATGTGACCTCCTCAGATCTTCTTCAAACCCACACCATATCTCAGGGAGGTCCTGATGAAGACAGTGGTGTGGTAATTGTTGCCCTGCCACATTCCAAAGCTGAGATATAGGGACATATTGTGCTGCATAAAATGTATAACTGTAAATTTCATGATGGGATTCCTACTTACAGTGAAGCTAGCTAAACACGTGAGTAGAAGGGTGTGATCAGAAAAGCCTAGTCAGTCCAATATATCCTACATTGCATCTGTATTTTGCTTTATTGGACATATAACAAGCTCATAAATTTAATTCCATTATATTCAACACCAATAAACCTATTGAGAGAAAATCCCACTTACGTTAGTCCTCATATCTCAGCTTTGGGATGAGATAGGCTGAAAATAATCAGACCCCTGTTTAAGTCAGGACCTGCTCAATCAGCATCGTGAGTTTGGAAGAAATCTGAGACGGTCAAAAATTTAGTCTAAAAAAACACAAAGGGGTACCCCTTAGTGTTTTTTGGGTGAAAAATGTGACCTCCTCAGATTTTCTTCAAACCCACACCGTGTGTCAGGGAGGTCCTGACGAAGACAGTGATGTGGTATTTTTTTGCACTACTACATCCCAAAGCTGAGATATAGGGACATATTGTGGTCCATAAAATGTATAACTGTAAATTTCATAACGGCATTCCTACTTACAGTGAAGCTAGGTAAACACATGAGTAGAAGGCTGCGATCAGAAAAGCCTAGTCAGTCCAATATATCCTACATTGCATCTGTATTTTGCTTTATTGGACATATAACAAGCTCATAAATTTAATTCCATTATATTCAACACCAATAAACCTATTGATAGAAAATTCCACTTACGTTAGTCCTCATATCTCAGCTTTGGAATGAGATAGACTGAAAATAATCACACCCCGTGTAAGTAAGGACCTGCTCGATCAACATCATGAGTTTGGAAGAAATCTGAGCTGGTCAAAAATTTAGTCTAAAAAAACACAAAGGGGTACCCCTTAGTGTTTTTTCTGGGTGAAAAATGTGACCTCCTCAGATCTTCTTCAAACCCACACCATATCTCAGGGAGGTCCTGACGAAGACAGTGGTGTGGTAATTGTTGCCCTACCACATCCCAAAGCTGAGATATAGGGACATGTTGTGCTGCATAAAATGTATAATTGTAAATTTCATGATGGGATTCCTACTTCCAGTAAAGCTAGGCAAACACATGAGTAAAAAGGTGCGATCAGAAAAGCCTAGTCAGTCCAATATAACCTACATTGCATCTGTATTTTGCTTTATTGGATGTATAACAAGCTAGTAAATTTAATTCCAATATATTCAACACCAATAAACCTATTGAGAGAAAATCCCAGTTAAGTTAGTCCTCATATCTCAGCTTTGGGATGAGATAGACTGAAAATAATCACACCCCTGTGTAAGTCAGGACCTGCTCAATCAACATCATGAGTTTGGAAGAAATCTGAGACGGTAAAAAATTTAGTCTAACAAAATACAAAGGGGTACCCCTTAGTGTTTTTTTTTGGGTGAAAAATGTGACCTCCTCAGATCTTCTTCAAACCCACACCATATCTCAGGGAGGTCCTGACGAAGACAGTGGTGTGGTAATTGTTGCCCTACCACATCCCAAAGCTGAGATTTAGGGACATGTTGTGCTGCATAAAATGTATAACTGTAAATTTCATGATGGGATTCCTACTTCCGGTGAAGCTAGGTAAACACATGAGTAGAAGGGTGTGATCAGAAAAGCCTAGTCAGTCCAATATATCCTACATTGCATCTGTATTTTGCTTTATTGGACATATAATAAGCTCATAAATTTAATTCCATTATATTCAACACTAATAAACCTAATGATAGAAAATTCCACTTACGTTAGTCCTCATATCTCAGCTTTGGGATGAGATAGACTGAAAATAATCACACCCCTGTGTAAGTCAGGACCTGCTCAATCAACATCATGAGTTTGGAAGAAATCTGAGACGGTAAAAAATTTAGTCTAACAAAATACAAAGGGGTACCCCTTAGTGTTTTTATTTGGGTGAAAAATGTGACCTCCTCAGATCTTCTTCAAACCCACACCATATCTCAGGGAGGTCCTGACGAAGACAGTTGTGAGGTAACTCTTGCCCTACCACATCCCAAAGCTTAGATATAGGGACATGTTGTGCTGCATAAAATGTATAACTGTAAATTTCATGATGGGATTCCTACTTACAGTGAAGCTAGGTAAACACATGAGTAGAAGGGTGCGATCAGAAAAGCCTAGTCAGTCCAATATATCCTACAATGCATCTGTATTTTGCTTTATTGGATGTATAACAAGTTCATAAATTTAATTCCAATATATTAAACACCAATAAACCTATTGAGCGAAAATCCCAGTTACGTTAGTCGTCATATCTCAGCTTTGGGATGAGATAGACTGAAAATAATCACACCCCTGTGTAAGTCAGGACCTGCTTAATCAACATCGTGAGTTTGGAAGAAATCTGAGACGGTCAAAAATTTAGTCTAAAAAAACACAAAGGGGTACCCCTTAGTGTTTTTTTTGGGTGAAAAATGTGACCTCCTCAGATCTTCTTCAAACCCACACCATATCTCAGGGAGGTCCTGACGAAGACAGTGGTGTGGTAATTGTTGCCCTACCACATCCCAAAGCTGAGATTTAGGGACATGTTGTGGTCCATAAAATGTATAACTGTAAATTTCATGATGGGATTCCTACTTCCGGTGAAGCTAGGTAAACACATGAGTAGAAGGGTGTGATCAGAAAAGCCTAGTCAGTCCAATATATCCTACATTGCATCTGTATTTTGCTTTATTGGACATATAATAAGCTCATAAATTTAATTCCATTATATTCAACACTAATAAACCTAATGATAGAAAATTCCACTTACGTTAGTCCTCATATCTCAGCTTTGGGATGAGATAGACTGAAAATAATCACACCCCTGTGTAAGTCAGGACCTGCTCAATCAACATCATGAGTTTGGAAGAAATCTGAGACGGTAAAAAATTTAGTCTAACAAAATACAAAGGGGTACCCCTTAGTGTTTTTTTTTGGGTGAAAAATGTGACCTCCTCAGATCTTCTTCAAACCCACACCATATCTCAGGGAGGTCCTGACGAAGACAGTTGTGAGGTAACTCTTGCCCTACCACATCCCAAAGCTTAGATATAGGGACATGTTGTGCTGCATAAAATGTATAACTGTAAATTTCATGATGGGATTCCTACTTACAGTGAAGCTAGGTAAACACATGAGTAGAAGGGTGCGATCAGAAAAGCCTAGTCAGTCCAATATATCCTACAATGCATCTGTATTTTGCTTTATTGGATGTATAACAAGTTCATAAATTTAATTCCAATATATTAAACACCAATAAACCTATTGAGCGAAAATCCCAGTTACGTTAGTCGTCATATCTCAGCTTTGGGATGAGATAGACTGAAAATAATCACACCCCTGTGTAAGTCAGGACCTGCTTAATCAACATCGTGAGTTTGGAAGAAATCTGAGACGGTCAAAAATTTAGTCTAAAAAAACACAAAGGGGTACCCCTTAGTGTTTTTTTTGGGTGAAAAATGTGACCTCCTCAGATCTTCTTCAAACCCACACCATATCTCAGGGAGGTCCTGACGAAGACAGTGGTGTGGTAATTGTTGCCCTACCACATCCCAAAGCTGAGATTTAGGGACATGTTGTGCTGCATAAAATGTATAACTGTAAATTTCATGATGGGATTCCTACTTCCGGTGAAGCTAGGTAAACACATGAGTAGAAGGGTGTGATCAGAAAAGCCTAGTCAGTCCAATATATCCTACATTGCATCTGTATTTTGCTTTATTGGACATATAATAAGCTCATAAATTTAATTCCATTATATTCAACACTAATAAACCTAATGATAGAAAATTCCACTTACGTTAGTCCTCATATCTCAGCTTTGGGATGAGATAGACTGAAAATAATCACACCCCTGTGTAAGTCAGGACCTGCTCAATCAACATCATGAGTTTGGAAGAAGTCTGAGACCCTCAAAAATTTAGTCTAAAAAAACACAAAGGGGTACCCCTTAGTGTTTTTTGGGTGAAAAATGTGACCTCCTCAGATTTTCTTCAAACCCACACCGTGTGTCAGGGAGGTCCTGACGAAGACAGTGATGTGGTATTTTTTTGCACTACTACATCCCAAAGCTGAGATATAGGGACATATTGTGGTCCATAAAATGTATAACTGTAAATTTCATAACGGGATTCCTACTTGCAGTGAAGCTAGGTAAACACATGAGTAGAAGGCTGCGATCAGAAAAGCCTAGTCAGTCCAATATATCCTACATTGCATCTGTATTTTGCTTTATTGGACATATAACAAGCTCATAAATTTAATTCCATTATATTCAACACCAATAAACCTATTGATAGAAAATTCCACTTACGTTAGTCCTCATATCTCAGCTTTGGAATGAGATAGACTGAAAATAATCACACCCCTGTGTAAGTCAGGACCTGCTCAATCAACATCATGAGTTTGGAAGAAGTCTGAGACCCTCAAAAATTTAGTCTAAAAAAACACAAAGGGGTACCCCTTAGTGTTTTTTTGGGTGAAAAATGTGACCTCCTCAGATCTTCTTGAAACCCACACCATATCTCAGGGAGGTCCTGACGAAGACAGTGGTGTGGTAATTGTTGCCCTACCACATTCCAAAGCTGAGATATAGGGACATATTGTGCTGCATAAAATGTATAACTGTAAATTTCATGATGGGATTCCTACTTACAGTGAAGCTAGGTAAACACATGAGTAGAAGGCTGCGATCAGAAAAGCCTAGTCAGTCCAATACATCCTACAATGCATCTGTATTTTGCTTTATTGGATGTATAACAAGTTCATAAATTTAATTCCAATATATTCAACTTTAATAAACCTATTGTGCGAAAATCCCAGTTACGTTAGTCCTCATATCTCAGCTTTGGGATGAGATAGACTGAAAATAATCACACCCCTGTGTAAGTCAGGACCTGCTCAATCAACATCATGAGTTTGGAAGAAATCTGAGACGGTCAAAAATTTAGTCTAAAAAAACACAAAGGGGTACCCCTTAGTGTTTTTTTGGGTGAAAAATGTGACCTCCTCAGATATTCTTCAAACCCACACCATATCTCAGGGAGGTCCTGATGAAGACAGTGATGTGGTATTTTTTTGAACTACTACATCCCAAAGCTGAGATATAGGGACATATTGTGGTCCATAAAATGTATAACTGTAAATTTCATAACGGGATTCCTACTTACAGTGAAGCTAGGTAAACACATGAGTAGAAGGCTGCGATCAGAAAAGCCTAGTCAGTCCAATATATCCTACATTGCATCTGTATTTTGCTTTATTGGACATATAACAAGCTCATAAATTTAATTCCATTATATTCAACACCAATAAACCTATTGATAGAAAATTCCACTTACGTTAGTCCTCATATCTCAGCTTTGGAATGAGATAGACTGAAAATAATCACACCCCTGTGTAAGTCAGGACCTGCTCAATCAACATCATGAGTTTGGAAGAAGTCTGAGACGGTCAAAAATTTAGTCTCAAAAAACACAAAGGGGTACCCCTTAGTGTTTTTTTGGGTTAAAAATGTGACCTCCTCAGATCTTCTTCAAACCCACACCATATCTCAGGGAGGTCCTGATGAAGACAGTGGTGTGGTAATTGTTGCCCTACCACATTCCAAAGCTGAGATATAGGGTATAACTGTAAATTTCATGATGGGATTCCTACTTACAGTGAAGCTAGGTAAACACATAAGTAGAAGGCTGCGATCAGAAACGCCTAGTCAGTCCAATATATCCTACATTGCATCTGTATTTTGCTTTATTGGACATATAACAAGCTCATAAATTTAATTCCATTATATTCAACACCAATAAACCTATTGATAGAAAATTCCACTTACGTTAGTCCTCATATCTCTGCTTTGGAATGAGATAGACTGAAAATAATCACACCCCTGTGTAAGTCAGGACCTGCTCAATCAACATCATGAGTTTGGAAGAAGTCTGAGACGGTCAAAAATTTAGTCTAAAAAAACACAAAGGGGTACCCCTTAGTGTTTTTTTGGGTTAAAAATGTGACCTCCTCAGATCTTCTTCAAACCCACACCATATCTCAGGGAGGTCCTGATGAAGACAGTGGTGTGGTAATTGTTGCCCTGCCACATTCCAAAGCTGAGATATAGGGACATATTGTGCTGCATAAAATGTATAACTGTAAATTTCATGATGGGATTCCTACTTACAGTGAAGCTAGCTAAACACGTGAGTAGAAGGGTGTGATCAGAAAAGCCTAGTCAGTCCAATATATCCTACATTGCATCTGTATTTTGCTTTATTGGACATATAACAAGCTCATAAATTTAATTCCATTATATTCAACACCAATAAACCTATTGAGAGAAAATCCCACTTACGTTAGTCCTCATATCTCAGCTTTGGGATGAGATAGGCTGAAAATAATCAGACCCCTGTTTAAGTCAGGACCTGCTCAATCAGCATCGTGAGTTTGGAAGAAATCTGAGACGGTCAAAAATTTAGTCTAAAAAAACACAAAGGGGTACCCCTTAGTGTTTTTTGGGTGAAAAATGTGACCTCCTCAGATTTTCTTCAAACCCACACCGTGTGTCAGGGAGGTCCTGACGAAGACAGTGATGTGGTATTTTTTTGCACTACTACATCCCAAAGCTGAGATATAGGGACATATTGTGGTCCATAAAATGTATAACTGTAAATTTCATAACGGCATTCCTACTTACAGTGAAGCTAGGTAAACACATGAGTAGAAGGCTGCGATCAGAAAAGCCTAGTCAGTCCAATATATCCTACATTGCATCTGTATTTTGCTTTATTGGACATATAACAAGCTCATAAATTTAATTCCATTATATTCAACACCAATAAACCTATTGATAGAAAATTCCACTTACGTTAGTCCTCATATCTCAGCTTTGGAATGAGATAGACTGAAAATAATCACACCCCTGTGTAAGTCAGGACCTGCTCAATCAACATCATGAGTTTGGAAGAAGTCTGAGACGGTCAAAAATTTAGTCTAAAAAAACACAAAGGGGTACCCCTTAGTGTTTTTTTGGGTGAAAAATGTGACCTCCTCAGATCTTCTTCAAACCCACACCATATCTCAGGGAGGTCCTGATGAAGACAGTGATGTGGTATTTTTTTGAACTACTACATCCCAAAGCTGAGATATAGGGACATATTGTGGTCCATAAAATGTATAGCTGTAAATTTCATAACAGGATTCCTACTTACAGTGAAGCTAGGTAAACACATGAGTAGAAGGCTGCGATCAGAAAAGCCTAGTCAGTCCAATTTATCCTACATTGCATCTGTATTTTGCTTTTCTGGACATATAACAAGCTCATAGATTTAATTCCATTATATTCAACACCAATAAACCTATTGATAGAAAATTCCACTTACGTTAGTCCTCATATCTCTGCTTTGGAATGAGATAGACTGAAAAAAATCACACCCCTGTTTACGTCAGGACCTGCTCAATCAGTTTCGTGAGTTTGGAAGAAATCTGAGACGGTCAAAAATTTAGTCTAAAAAAACACAAAGGGGTACCCCTTAGTGTTTTTTTGGGTGAAAAATGTGACCTCCTCAGATCTTCTTCAAACCCACACCGTGTGTCAGGGAGGTCCTGACGAAGACAGTGATGTGGTATTTTTTTGCACTACTACATCCCAAAGCTGAGATATAGGGACATATTGTGGTCCATAAAATGTATAACTGTAAATTTCATAACGCGATTCCTACTTACAGTGAAGCTAGGTAAACACATGAGTAGAAGGGTGTGATCAGAAAAGCCTAGTCAGTCCAATATATCCTACATTGCATCTGTATTTTGCTTTATTGGACATATAACAAGCTCATAAATTTAATTCCATTATATTCAACACCAATAAACCTATTGAGAGAAAATCCCACTTACGTTAGTCCTCATATCTCAGCTTTGGAATGACATAGGCTGAAAATAATCACACCCCTGTGTAAGTCAGGACCTGCTCAATCAACATCATGAGTTTGGAAGAAATCTGAGACAGTCACAAATTTAGTCTAAAAAACACAAAGGGGTACCCCTTAGTATTTTTTTGGGTGAAAAATGTGACCTCCTCAGATCTTCTTGAAACCCACACCATATCTCAGGGAGGTCCTGACGAAGACAGTGGTGTGGTAATTGTTGCCCTACCACATTCCAAAGCTGAGATATAAGGACATATTGTGCTGCATAAAATGTATAACTGTAAATTTCATGATGGGATTCCTACTTACAGTGAAGCTAGGTAAACACATGAGTAGAAGGCTGCGATCAGAAAAGCCTAGTCAGTCCAATACACCCTACAATGCATCTGTATTTTGCTTTATTGGATGTATAACAAGTTCATAAATTTAATTCCAATATATTCAACTTTAATAAACCCATTGTGCGAAAATCCCAATTACGTTAGTCCTCATATCTCAGCTTTGGGATGAGATAGACTGAAAATAATCACACCCCTGTGTAAGTCAGGACCTGCTCAATCAACATCATGAGTTTGGAAGAAATCTGAGACGGTCAAAAATTTAGTCTAAAAAAACACAAAGGGGTACCCCTTAGTGTTTTTTTGGGTGAAAAATGTGACCTCCTCAGATCTTCTTGAAACCCACACCATATCTCAGGGAGGTCCTGACGAAGACAGTGGTGTGGTAATTGTTGCCCTACCACATTCCAAAGCTGAGATATAGGGACATATTGTGGTCCATAAAATGTATAACTGTAAATTTCATGTTTTTTTGGGTGAAAAATGTGACCTCCTCAGATTTTCTTCAAACCCACACCGTGTGTCAGGGAGGTCCTGACGAAGACAGTGATGTGGTATTTTTTTGCACTACTACATCCCAAAGCTGAGATATAGGGACATATTGTGGTCCATAAAATGTATAACTGTAAATTTCATAACGGCATTCCTACTTACAGTGAAGCTAGGTAAACACATGAGTAGAAGGCTGCGATCAGAAAAGCCTAGTCAGTCCAATATATCCTACATTGCATCTGTATTTTGCTTTATTGGACATATAACAAGCTCATAAATTTAATTCCATTATATTCAACACCAATAAACCTATTGATAGAAAATTCCACTTACGTTAGTCCTCATATCTCAGCTTTGGAATGAGATAGACTGAAAATAATCACACCCCTGTGTAAGTCAGGACCTGCTCAATCAACATCATGAGTTTGGAAGAAGTCTGAGACCCTCAAAAATTTAGTCTAAAAAAACACAAAGGGGTACCCCTTAGTGTTTTTTGGGTGAAAAATGTGACCTCCTCAGATTTTCTTCAAACCCACACCGTGTGTCAGGGAGGTCCTGACGAAGACAGTGATGTGGTATTTTTTTGCACTACTACATCCCAAAGCTGAGATATAGGGACATATTGTGGTCCATAAAATGTATAACTGTAAATTTCATAACGGCATTCCTACTTACAGTGAAGCTAGGTAAACACATGAGTAGAAGGCTGCGATCAGAAAAGCCTAGTCAGTCCAATATATCCTACATTGCATCTGTATTTTGCTTTATTGGACATATAACAAGCTCATAAATTTAATTCCATTATATTCAACACCAATAAACCCATTGATAGAAAATTCCACTTACGTTAGTCCTCATATCTCAGCTTTGGAATGAGATAGACTGAAAATAATCACACCCCTGTGTAAGTCAGGACCTGCTCAATCAACATCATGAGTTTGGAAGAAGTCTGAGACGGTCAAAAATTTAGTCTAAAAAAACACAAAGGGGTACCCCTTAGTGTTTTTTTGGGTGAAAAATGTGACCTCCTCAGATCTTCTTCAAACCCACACCATATCTCAGGGAGGTCCTGATGAAGACAGTGATGTGGTATTTTTTTGAACTACTACATCCCAAAGCTGAGATATAGGGACATATTGTGGTCCATAAAATGTATAGCTGTAAATTTCATAATGGGATTCCTACTTACAGTGAAGCTAGGTAAACACATGAGTAGAAGGCTGCGATCAGAAAAGCCTAGTCAGTCCAATATATCCTACATTGCATCTGTATTTTGCTTTATTGGACATATAACAAGCTCATAAATTTAATTCCATTATATTCAACACCAATAAACCTATTGATAGAAAATTCCACTTACGTTAGTCCTCATATCTCAGCTTTGGAATGAGATAGACTGAAAATAATCACACCCCTGTGTAAGTCAGGACCTGCTCAATCAACATCATGAGTTTGGAAGAAGTCTGAGACGGTCAAAAAATTAGTCTAAAAAAACACAAAGGGGTACCCCTTAGTGTTTTTTTGGGTTAAAAATGTGACCTCCTCAGATCTTCTTCAAACCCACACCATATCTCAGGGAGGTCCTGATGAAGACAGTGGTGTGGTAATTGTTGCCCTACCACATTCCAAAGCTGAGATATAGGGACATATTGTGCTGCATAAAATGTATAACTGTAAATTTCATGATGGGATTCCTACTTACAGTGAAGCTAGCTAAACACGTGAGTAGAAGGGTGTGATCAGAAAAGCCTAGTCAGTCCAATATATCCTACATTGCATCTGTATTTTGCTTTATTGGACATATAACAAGCTCATAAATTTAATTCCATTATATTCAACACCAATAAACCTATTGAGAGAAAATCCCACTTACGTTAGTCCTCATATCTCGGCTTTGGGATGAGATAGGCTGAAAATAATCAGACCCCTGTTTAAGTCAGGACCTGCTCAATCAGTTTCGTGAGTTTGGAAGAAATCTGAGACGGTCAAAAATTTAGTCTAAAAAAACACAAAGGGGTACCCCTTAGTGTTTTTTTGGGTGAAAAATGTGACCTCCTCAGATTTTCTTCAAACCCACACCGTGTGTCAGGGAGGTCCTGACGAAGACAGTGATGTGGTATTTTTTTGCACTACTACATCCCAAAGCTGAGATATAGGGACATATTGTGGTCCATAAAATGTATAACTGTAAATTTCATAACGCGATTCCTACTTACAGTGAAGCTAGGTAAACACATGAGTAGAAGGGTGTGATCAGAAAAGCCTAGTCAGTCCAATATATCCTACATTGCATCTGTATTTTGCTTTATTGGACATATAACAAGCTCATAAATTTAATTCCATTATATTCAACACCAATAAACCTATTGATAGAAAATTCCACTTACGTTAGTCCTCATATCTCAGCTTTGGAATGAGATAGACTGAAAATAATCACACCCCTGTGTAAGTCAGGACCTGCTCAATCAACATCATGAGTTTGGAAGAAGTCTGAGACGGTCAAAAATTTAGTCTAAAAAAACACAAAGGGGTACCCCTTAGTGTTTTTTTGGGTTAAAAATGTGACCTCCTCAGATCTTCTTCAAACCCACACCATATCTCAGGGAGGTCCTGATGAAGACAGTGGTGTGGTAATTGTTGCCCTACCACATTCCAAAGCTGAGATATAGGGACATATTGTGCTGCATAAAATGTATAACTGTAAATTTCATGATGGGATTCCTACTTACAGTGAAGCTAGGTAAACACATGAGTAGAAGGCTGCGATCAGAAAAGCCTAGTCAGTCCAATACATCCTACAATGCATCTGTATTTTGCTTTATTGGATGTATAACAAGTTCATAAATTTAATTCCAATATATTCAACTTTAATAAACCCATTGTGCGAAAATCCCAATTACGTTAGTCCTCATATCTCAGCTTTGGGATGAGATAGACTGAAAATAATCACACCCCTGTGTAAGTCAGGACCTGCTCAATCAACATCATGAGTTTGGAAGAAATCTGAGACGGTCAAAAATTTAGTCTAAAAAAACACAAAGGGGTACCCCTTAGTGTTTTTTTGGGTGAAAAATGTGACCTCCTCAGATATTCTTCAAACCCACACCATATCTCAGGGAGGTCCTGATGAAGACAGTGATGTGGTATTTTTTTGAACTACTACATCCCAAAGCTGAGATATAGGGACATATTGTGGTCCATAAAATGTATAACTGTAAATTTCATAACGGGATTCCTACTTACAGTGAAGCTAGGTAAACACATGAGTAGAAGGCTGCGATCAGAAAAGCCTAGTCAGTCCAATATATCCTACATTGCATCTGTATTTTGCTTTATTGGACATATAACAAGCTCATAAATTTAATTCCATTATATTCAACACCAATAAACCTATTGATAGAAAATTCCACTTACGTTAGTCCTCATATCTCAGCTTTGGAATGAGATAGACTGAAAATAATCACACCCCTGTGTAAGTCAGGACCTGCTCAATCAACATCATGAGTTTGGAAGAAGTCTGAGACGGTCAAAAATTTAGTCTCAAAAAACACAAAGGGGTACCCCTTAGTGTTTTTTTGGGTTAAAAATGTGACCTCCTCAGATCTTCTTCAAACCCACACCATATCTCAGGGAGGTACTGATGAAGACAGTGGTGTGGAAATTGTTGCCCTGCCACATTCCAAAGCTGAGATATAGGGACATATTGTGCTGCATAAAATGTATAACTGTAAATTTCATGATGGGATTCCTACTTACAGTGAAGCTAGCTAAACACGTGAGTAGAAGGGTGTGATCAGAAAAGCCTAGTCAGTCCAATATATCCTACATTGCATCTGTATTTTGCTTTATTGGACATATAACAAGCTCATAAATTTAATTCAATTATATTCAACACCAATAAACCTATTGATAGAAAATTCCACTTACGTTAGTCCTCATATCTCAGCTTTGGAATGAGATAGACTGAAAATAATCACACCCCTGTGTAAGTCAGGACCTGCTCAATCAACATCATGAGTTTGGAAGAAGTCTGAGACCCTCAAAAATTTAGTCTAAAAAAACACAAAGGGGTACCCCTTAGTGTTTTTTTGGGTGAAAAATGTGACCTCCTCAGATCTTCTTGAAACCCACACCATATCTCAGGGAGGTCCTGACGAAGACAGCGGTGTGGTAATTGTTGCCCTACCACATTCCAAAGATGAGATATAGGGACATATTGTGCTGCATAAAATGTATAACTGTAAATTTCATGATGGGATTCCTACTTACAGTGAAGCTAGCTAAACACGTGAGTAGAAGGGTGTGATCAGAAAAGCCTAGTCAGTCCAATATATCCTACATTGCATCTGTATTTTGCTTTATTGGACATATAACAAGCTCATAATTTTAATTCCATTATATTCAACACCAATAAACCTATTGAGAGAAAATCCCACTTACGTTAGTCCTCATATCTCAGCTTTGGGATGACATAGGCTGAAAATAATCACACCCCTGTGTAAGTCAGGACCTGCTCAATCAACATCATGAGTTTGGAAGAAATCTGAGACAGTCACAAATTTAGTCTAAAAAACACAAAGGGGTACCCCTTAGTATTTTTTTGGGTGAAAAATGTGACCTCCTCAGATCTTCTTGAAACCCACACCATATCTCAGGGAGGTCCTGACGAAGACAGTGGTGTGGTAATTGTTGCCCTACCACATTCCAAAGCTGAGATATAGGGACATATTGTGCTGCATAAAATGTATAACTGTAAATTTCATGATGGGATTCCTACTTACAGTGAAGCTAGGTAAACACATGAGTAGAAGGCTGCAATCAGAAAAGCCTAGTCAGTCCAATACATCCTACAATGCATCTGTATTTTGCTTTATTGGATGTATAACAAGTTCATAAATTTAATTCCAATATATTCAACTTTAATAAACCCATTGTGCGAAAATCCCAATTACGTTAGTCCTCATATCTCAGCTTTGGGATGAGATAGACTGAAAATAATCACACCCCTGTGTAAGTCAGGACCTGCTCAATCAACATCATGAGTTTGGAAGAAGTCTGAGACGGTCAAAAATTTAGTCTCAAAAAACACAAAGGGGTACCCCTTAGTGTTTTTTTGGGTTAAAAATGTGACCTCCTCAGATCTTCTTCAAACCCACACCATATCTCAGGGAGGTCCTGATGAAGACAGTGGTGTGGTAATTGTTGCCCTACCACATTCCAAATCTGAGATATAGGGTATAACTGTAAATTTCATGATGGGATTCCTACTTACAGTGAAGCTAGGTAAACACATAAGTAGAAGGCTGCGATCAGAAACGCCTAGTCAGTCCAATATATCCTACATTGCATCTGTATTTTGCTTTATTGGACATATAACAAGCTCATAAATTTAATTCCATTATATTCAACACCAATAAACCTATTGATAGAAAATTCCACTTACGTTAGTCCTCATATCTCTGCTTTGGAATGAGATAGACTGAAAATAATCACACCCCTGTGTAAGTCAGGACCTGCTCAATCAACATCATGAGTTTGGAAGAAGTCTGAGACTGTCAAAAATTTAGTCTAAAAAAACACAAAGGGGTACCCCTTAGTGTTTTTTTGGGTTAAAAATGTGACCTCCTCAGATCTTCTTCAAACCCACACCATATCTCAGGGAGGTCCTGATGAAGACAGTGGTGTGGTAATTGTTGCCCTGCCACATTCCAAAGCTGAGATATAGGGACATATTGTGCTGCATAAAATGTATAACTGTAAATTTCATGATGGGATTCCTACTTACAGTGAAGCTAGCTAAACACGTGAGTAGAAGGGTGTGATCAGAAAAGCCTAGTCAGTCCAATATATCCTACATTGCATCTGTATTTTGCTTTATTGGACATATAACAAGCTCATAAATTTAATTCCATTATATTCAACACCAATAAACCTATTGAGAGAAAATCCCACTTACGTTAGTCCTCATATCTCAGCTTTGGGATGAGATAGGCTGAAAATAATCAGACCCCTGTTTAAGTCAGGACCTGCTCAATCAGCATCGTGAGTTTGGAAGAAATCTGAGACGGTCAAAAATTTAGTCTAAAAAAACACAAAGGGGTACCCCTTAGTGTTTTTTTGGGTTAAAAATGTGACCTCCTCAGATCTTCTTCAAACCCACACCATATCTCAGGGAGGTCCTGATGAAGACAGTGGTGTGGTAATTGTTGCCCTACCACATTCCAAAGCTGAGATATAGGGACATATTGTGCTGCATAAAATGTATAAATGTAAATTTCATGATGGGATTCCTACTTACAGTGAAGCTAGCTAAACACGTGAGTAGAAGGGTGTGATCAGAAAAGCCTAGTCAGTCCAATATATCCTACATTGCATCTGTATTTTGCTTTATTGGACATATAACAAGCTCATAAATTTAATTCCATTATATTCAACACCAATAAACCTATTGAGAGAAAATCCCACTTACGTTAGTCCTCATATCTCAGCTTTGGGATGACATAGGCTGAAAATAATCACACCCCTGTGTAAGTCAGGACCTGCTCAATCAACATCATGAGTTTGGAAGAAATCTGAGACAGTCACAAATTTAGTCTAAAAAACACAAAGGGGTACCCCTTAGTATTTTTTTGGGTGAAAAATGTGACCTCCTCAGATCTTCTTGAAACCCACACCATATCTCAGGGAGGTCCTGACGAAGACAGTGGTGTGGTAATTGTTGCCCTACCACATTCCAAAGCTGAGATATAGGGACATATTGTGCTGCATAAAATGTATAACTGTAAATTTCATGAAGGGATTCCTACTTACAGTGAAGCTAGGTAAACACATGAGTAGAAGGCTGCGATCAGAAAAGCCTAGTCAGTCCAATACATCCTACAATGCATCTGTATTTTGCTTCATTGGATGTATAACAAGTTCATAAATTTAATTCCAATATATTCAACTTTAATAAACCCATTGTGCGAAAATCCCAATTACGTTAGTCCTCATATCTCAGCTTTGGGATGAGATAGACTGAAAATAATCACACCCCTGTGTAAGTCAGGACCTGCTCAATCAACATCATGAGTTTGGAAGAAATCTGAGACGGTCAAAAATTTAGTCTAAAAAAACACAAAGGGGTACCCCTTAGTGTTTTTTTGGGTGAAAAATGTGACCTCCTCAGATATTCTTCAAACCCACACCATATCTCAGGGAGGTCCTGATGAAGACAGTGATGTGGTATTTTTTTGAACTACTACATCCCAAAGCTGAGATATAGGGACATATTGTGGTCCATAAAATGTATAACTGTAAATTTCATAACGCGATTCCTACTTACAGTGAAGCTAGGTAAACACATGAGTAGAAGGGTGTGATCAGAAAAGCCTAGTCAGTCCAATATATCCTACATTGCATCTGTATTTTGCTTTATTGGACATATAACAAGCTCATAAATTTAATTCCATTATATTCAACACCAATAAACCTATTGATAGAAAATTCCACTTACGTTAGTCCTCATATCTCAGCTTTGGAATGAGATAGACTGAAAATAATCACACCCCTGTGTAAGTCAGGACCTGCTCAATCAACATCATGAGTTTGGAAGAAGTCTGAGACGGTCAAAAATTTAGTCTAAAAAAACACAAAGGGGTACCCCTTAGTGTTTTTTTGGGTGAAAAATGTGACCTCCTCAGATATTCTTCAAACCCACACCATATCTCAGGGAGGTCCTGATGAAGACAGTGATGTGGTATTTTTTTGAACTACTACATCCCAAAGCTGAGATATAGGGACATATTGTGGTCCATAAAATGTATAACTGTAAATTTCATAACGCGATTCCTACTTACAGTGAAGCTAGGTAAACACATGAGTAGAAGGGTGTGATCAGAAAAGCCTAGTCAGTCCAATATATCCTACATTGCATCTGTATTTTGCTTTATTGGACATATAACAAGCTCATAAATTTAATTCCATTATATTCAACACCAATAAACCTATTGATAGAAAATTCCACTTACGTTAGTCCTCATATCTCAGCTTTGGAATGAGATAGACTGAAAATAATCACACCCCTGTGTAAGTCAGGACCTGCTCAATCAACATCATGAGTTTGGAAGAAGTCTGAGACCCTCAAAAATTTAGTCTAAAAAAACACAAAGGGGTACCCCTTAGTGTTTTTTTGGGTGAAAAATGTGACCTCCTCAGATCTTCTTGAAACCCACACCATATCTCAGGGAGGTCCTGACGAAGACAGCGGTGTGGTAATTGTTGCCCTACCACATTCCAAAGCTGAGATATAGGGACATATTGTGCTGCATAAAATGTATAACTGTAAATTTCATAACGCGATTCCTACTTACAGTGAAGCTAGGTAAACACATGAGTAGAAGGGTGTGATCAGAAAAGCCTAGTCAGTCCAATATATCCTACATTGCATCTGTATTTTGCTTTATTGGACATATAACAAGCTCATAAATTTAATTCCATTATATTCAACACCAATAAACCTATTGATAGAAAATTCCACTTACGTTAGTCCTCATATCTCAGCTTTGGAATGAGATAGACTGAAAATAATCACACCCCTGTGTAAGTCAGGACCTGCTCAATCAACATCATGAGTTTGGAAGAAGTCTGAGACGGTCAAAAATTTAGTCTAAAAAAACACAAAGGGGTACCCCTTAGTGTTTTTTTGGGTTAAAAATGTGACCTCCTCAGATCTTCTTGAAACCCACACCATATCTCAGGGAGGTCCTGACGAAGACAGTGGTGTGGTAATTGTTGCCCTACCACATTCCAAAGCTGAGATATAGGGACATATTGTGCTGCATAAAATGTATAACTGTAAATTTCATGATGGGATTCCTACTTACAGTGAAGCTAGGTAAACACATGAGTAGAAGGCTGCGATCAGAAAAGCCTAGTCAGTCCAATACATCCTACAATGCATCTGTATTTTGCTTTATTGGATGTATAACAAGTTCATAAATTTAATTCCAATATATTCAACTTTAATAAACCCATTGTGCGAAAATCCCAATTACGTTAGTCCTCATATCTCAGCTTTGGGATGAGATAGACTGAAAATAATCACACCCCTGTGTAAGTCAGGACCTGCTCAATCAACATCATGAGTTTGGAAGAAATCTGAGACGGTCAAAAATTTAGTCTAAAAAAACACAAAGGGGTACCCCTTAGTGTTTTTTTGGGTGAAAAATGTGACCTCCTCAGATATTCTTCAAACCCACACCATATCTCAGGGAGGTCCTGATGAAGACAGTGATGTGGTATTTTTTTGAACTACTACATCCCAAAGCTGAGATATAGGGACATATTGTGGTCCATAAAATGTATAACTGTAAATTTCATAACGCGATTCCTACTTACAGTGAAGCTAGGTAAACACATGAGTAGAAGGGTGTGATCAGAAAAGCCTAGTCAGTCCAATATATCCTACATTGCATCTGTATTTTGCTTTATTGGACATATAACAAGCTCATAAATTTAATTCCATTATATTCAACACCAATAAACCTATTGATAGAAAATTCCACTTACGTTAGTCCTCATATCTCAGCTTTGGAATGAGATAGACTGAAAATAATCACACCCCTGTGTAAGTCAGGACCTGCTCAATCAACATCATGAGTTTGGAAGAAGTCTGAGACGGTCAAAAATTTAGTCTAAAAAAACACAAAGGGGTACCCCTTAGTGTTTTTTTGGGTTAAAAATGTGACCTCCTCAGATCTTCTTCAAACCCACACCATATCTCAGGGAGGTCCTGATGAAGACAGTGGTGTGGTAATTGTTGCCCTACCACATTCCAAAGCTGAGATATAGGGACATATTGTGCTGCATAAAATGTATAACTGTAAATTTCATGATGGGATTCCTACTTACAGTGAAGCTAGCTAAACACGTGAGTAGAAGGGTGTGATCAGAAAAGCCTAGTCAGTCCAATATATCCTACATTGCATCTGTATTTTGCTTTATTGGACATATAACAAGCTCATAAATTTAATTCCATTATATTCAACACCAATAAACCTATTGAGAGAAAATCCCACTTACGTTAGTCCTCATATCTCAGCTTTGGGATGAGATAGGCTGAAAATAATCAGACCCCTGTTTAAGTCAGGACCTGCTCAATCAGCATCGTGAGTTTGGAAGAAATCTGAGACGGTCAAAAATTTAGTCTAAAAAAACACAAAGGGGTACCCCTTAGTGTTTTTTGGGTGAAAAATGTGACCTCCTCAGATTTTCTTCAAACCCACACCGTGTGTCAGGGAGGTCCTGACGAAGACAGTGATGTGGTATTTTTTTGCACTACTACATCCCAAAGCTGAGATATAGGGACATATTGTGGTCCATAAAATGTATAACTGTAAATTTCATAACGGGATTCCTACTTACAGTGAAGCTAGGTAAACACATGAGTAGAAGGGTGTGATCAGAAAAGCCTAGTCAGTCCAATATATCCTACATTGCATCTGTATTTTGCTTTATTGGACATATAACAAGCTCATAAATTTAATTCCATTATATTCAACACCAATAAACCTATTGAGAGAAAATCCCACTTACGTTAGTCCTCATATCTCAGCTTTGGGATGACATAGGCTGAAAATAATCACACCCCTGTGTAAGTCAGGACCTGCTCAATCAACATCATGAGTTTGGAAGAAATCTGAGACAGTCACAAATTTAGTCTAAAAAACACAAAGGGGTACCCCTTAGTATTTTTTTGGGTGAAAAATGTGACCTCCTCAGATCTTCTTGAAACCCACACCATATCTCAGGGAGGTCCTGACGAAGACAGTGGTGTGGTAATTGTTGCCCTACCACATTCCAAAGCTGAGATATAGGGACATATTGTGCTGCATAAAATGTATAACTGTAAATTTCATGATGGGATTCCTACTTACAGTGAAGCTAGGTAAACACATGAGTAGAAGGCTGCGATCAGAAAAGCCTAGTCAGTCCAATACATCCTACAATGCATCTGTATTTTGCTTTATTGGATGTATAACAAGTTCATAAATTTAATTCCAATATATTCAACTTTAATAAACCCATTGTGCGAAAATCCCAATTACGTTAGTCCTCATATCTCAGCTTTGGGATGAGATAGACTGAAAATAATCACACCCCTGTGTAAGTCAGGACCTGCTCAATCAACATCATGAGTTTGGAAGAAGTCTGAGACGGTCAAAAATTTAGTCTCAAAAAACACAAAGGGGTACCCCTTAGTGTTTTTTTGGGTTAAAAATGTGACCTCCTCAGATCTTCTTCAAACCCACACCATATCTCAGGGAGGTACTGATGAAGACAGTGGTGTGGTAATTGTTGCCCTGCCACATTCCAAAGCTGAGATATAGGGACATATTGTGCTGCATAAAATGTATAACTGTAAATTTCATGATGGGATTCCTACTTACAGTGAAGCTAGCTAAACACGTGAGTAGAAGGGTGTGATCAGAAAAGCCTAGTCAGTCCAATATATCCTACATTGCATCTGTATTTTGCTTTATTGGACATATAACAAGCTCATAAATTTAATTCCATTATATTCAACACCAATAAACCTATTGATAGAAAATTCCACTTACGTTAGTCCTCATATCTCAGCTTTGGAATGAGATAGACTGAAAATAATCACACCCCTGTGTAAGTCAGGACCTGCTCAATCAACATCATGAGTTTGGAAGAAGTCTGAGACCCTCAAAAATTTAGTCTAAAAAAACACAAAGGGGTACCCCTTAGTGTTTTTTTGGGTGAAAAATGTGACCTCCTCAGATCTTCTTGAAACCCACACCATATCTCAGGGAGGTCCTGACGAAGACAGCGGTGTGGTAATTGTTGCCCTACCACATTCCAAAGCTGAGATATAGGGACATATTGTGCTGCATAAAATGTATAACTGTAAATTTCATGATGGGATTCCTACTTACAGTGAAGCTAGCTAAACACGTGAGTAGAAGGGTGTGATCAGAAAAGCCTAGTCAGTCCAATATATCCTACATTGCATCTGTATTTTGCTTTATTGGACATATAACAAGCTCATAATTTTAATTCCATTATATTCAACACCAATAAACCTATTGAGAGAAAATCCCACTTACGTTAGTCCTCATATCTCAGCTTTGGGATGACATAGGCTGAAAATAATCACACCCCTGTGTAAGTCAGGACCTGCTCAATCAACATCATGAGTTTGGAAGAAATCTGAGACAGTCACAAATTTAGTCTAAAAAACACAAAGGGGTACCCCTTAGTATTTTTTTGGGTGAAAAATGTGACCTCCTCAGATCTTCTTGAAACCCACACCATATCTCAGGGAGGTCCTGACGAAGACAGTGGTGTGGTAATTGTTGCCCTACCACATTCCAAAGCTGAGATATAGGGACATATTGTGCTGCATAAAATGTATAACTGTAAATTTCATGATGGGATTCCTACTTACAGTGAAGCTAGGTAAACACATGAGTAGAAGGCTGCAATCAGAAAAGCCTAGTCAGTCCAATACATCCTACAATGCATCTGTATTTTGCTTTATTGGATGTATAACAAGTTCATAAATTTAATTCCAATATATTCAACTTTAATAAACCCATTGTGCGAAAATCCCAATTACGTTAGTCCTCATATCTCAGCTTTGGGATGAGATAGACTGAAAATAATCACACCCCTGTGTAAGTCAGGACCTGCTCAATCAACATCATGAGTTTGGAAGAAGTCTGAGACGGTCAAAAATTTAGTCTCAAAAAACACAAAGGGGTACCCCTTAGTGTTTTTTTGGGTTAAAAATGTGACCTCCTCAGATCTTCTTCAAACCCACACCATATCTCAGGGAGGTCCTGATGAAGACAGTGGTGTGGTAATTGTTGCCCTACCACATTCAAAATCTGAGATATAGGGTATAACTGTAAATTTCATAACGGGATTCCTACTTGCAGTGAAGCTAGGTAAACACATGAGTAGAAGGCTGCGATCAGAAAAGCCTAGTCAGTCCAATATATCCTACATTGCATCTGTATTTTGCTTTATTGGACATATAACAAGCTCATAAATTTAATTCCATTATATTCAACACCAATAAACCTATTGATAGAAAATTCCACTTACGTTAGTCCTCATATCTCAGCTTTGGAATGAGATAGACTGAAAATAATCACACCCCTGTGTAAGTCAGGACCTGCTCAATCAACATCATGAGTTTGGAAGAAGTCTGAGACGGTCAAAAATTTAGTCTAAAAAAACACAAAGGGGTACCCCTTAGTGTTTTTTTGGGTTAAAAATGTGACCTCCTCAGATCTTCTTCAAACCCACACCATATCTCAGGGAGGTCCTGATGAAGACAGTGGTGTGGTAATTGTTGCCCTACCACATTCCAAAGCTGAGATATAGGGACATATTGTGCTGCATAAAATGTATAACTGTAAATTTCATGATGGGATTCCTACTTACAGTGAAGCTAGCTAAACACGTGAGTAGAAGGGTGTGATCAGAAAAGCCTAGTCAGTCCAATATATCCTACATTGCATCTGTATTTTGCTTTATTGGACATATAACAAGCTCATAAATTTAATTCCATTATATTCAACACCAATAAACCTATTGAGAGAAAATCCCACTTACGTTAGTCCTCATATCTCAGCTTTGGGATGAGATAGGCTGAAAATAATCAGACCCCTGTTTAAGTCAGGACCTGCTCAATCAGCATCGTGAGTTTGGAAGAAATCTGAGACGGTCAAAAATTTAGTCTAAAAAAACACAAAGGGGTACCCCTTAGTGTTTTTTTGGGTGAAAAATGTGACCTCCTCAGATTTTCTTCAAACCCACACCGTGTGTCAGGGAGGTCCTGACGAAGACAGTGATGTGGTATTTTTTTGCACTACTACATCCCAAAGCTGAGATATAGGGACATATTGTGGTCCATAAAATGTATAACTGTAAATTTCATAACGCGATTCCTACTTACAGTGAAGCTAGGTAAACACATGAGTATAAGGGTGTGATCAGAAAAGCCTAGTCAGTCCAATATATCCTACATTGCATCTGTATTTTGCTTTATTGGACATATAACAAGCTCATAAATTTAATTCCATTATATTCAACACCAATAAACCTATTGAGAGAAAATCCCACTTACGTTAGTCCTCATATCTCAGCTTTGGGATGACATAGGCTGAAAATAATCACACCCCTGTGTAAGTCAGGACCTGCTCAATCAACATCATGAGTTTGGAAGAAATCTGAGACAGTCACAAATTTAGTCTAAAAAACACAAAGGGGTACCCCTTAGTATTTTTTTGGGTGAAAAATGTGACCTCCTCAGATCTTCTTGAAACCCACACCATATCTCAGGGAGGTCCTGACGAAGACAGTGGTGTGGTAATTGTTGCCCTACCACATTCCAAAGCTGAGATATAGGGACATATTGTGCTGCATAAAATGTATAACTGTAAATTTCATGATGGGATTCCTACTTACAGTGAAGCTAGGTAAACACATGAGTAGAAGGCTGCGATCAGAAAAGCCTAGTCAGTCCAATACATCCTACAATGCATCTGTATTTTGCTTTATTGGATGTATAACAAGTTCATAAATTTAATTCCAATATATTCAACTTTAATAAACCCATTGTGCGAAAATCCCAATTACGTTAGTCCTCATATCTCAGCTTTGGGATGAGATAGACTGAAAATAATCACACCCCTGTGTAAGTCAGGACCTGCTCAATCAACATCATGAGTTTGGAAGAAATCTGAGACGGTCAAAAATTTAGTCTAAAAAAACACAAAGGGGTACCCCTTAGTGTTTTTTTGGGTGAAAAATGTGACCTCCTCAGATTTTCTTCAAACCCACACCGTGTGTCAGGGAGGTCCTGACGAAGACAGTGATGTGGTATTTTTTTGCACTACTACATCCCAAAGCTGAGATATAGGGACATATTGTGGTCCATAAAATGTATAACTGTAAATTTCATAACGCGATTCCTACTTACAGTGAAGCTAGGTAAACACATGAGTATAAGGGTGTGATCAGAAAAGCCTAGTCAGTCCAATATATCCTACATTGCATCTGTATTTTGCTTTATTGGACATATAACAAGCTCATAAATTTAATTCCATTATATTCAACACCAATAAACCTATTGAGAGAAAATCCCACTTACGTTAGTCCTCATATCTCAGCTTTGGGATGACATAGGCTGAAAATAATCACACCCCTGTGTAAGTCAGGACCTGCTCAATCAACATCATGAGTTTGGAAGAAATCTGAGACAGTCACAAATTTAGTCTAAAAAACACAAAGGGGTACCCCTTAGTATTTTTTTGGGTGAAAAATGTGACCTCCTCAGATCTTCTTGAAACCCACACCATATCTCAGGGAGGTCCTGACGAAGACAGTGGTGTGGTAATTGTTGCCCTACCACATTCCAAAGCTGAGATATAGGGACATATTGTGCTGCATAAAATGTATAACTGTAAATTTCATGATGGGATTCCTACTTACAGTGAAGCTAGGTAAACACATGAGTAGAAGGCTGCGATCAGAAAAGCCTAGTCAGTCCAATACATCCTACAATGCATCTGTATTTTGCTTTATTGGATGTATAACAAGTTCATAAATTTAATTCCAATATATTCAACTTTAATAAACCCATTGTGCGAAAATCCCAATTACGTTAGTCCTCATATCTCAGCTTTGGGATGAGATAGACTGAAAATAATCACACCCCTGTGTAAGTCAGGACCTGCTCAATCAACATCATGAGTTTGGAAGAAATCTGAGACGGTCAAAAATTTAGTCTAAAAAAACACAAAGGGGTACCCCTTAGTGTTTTTTTGGGTGAAAAATGTGACCTCCTCAGATATTCTTCAAACCCACACCATATCTCAGGGAGGTCCTGATGAAGACAGTGATGTGGTATTTTTTTGAACTACTACATCCCAAAGCTGAGATATAGGGACATATTGTGGTCCATAAAATGTATAACTGTAAATTTCATAACGCGATTCCTACTTACAGTGAAGCTAGGTAAACACATGAGTAGAAGGGTGTGATCAGAAAAGCCTAGTCAGTCCAATATATCCTACATTGCATCTGTATTTTGCTTTATTGGACATATAACAAGCTCATAAATTTAATTCCATTATATTCAACACCAATAAACCTATTGAGAGAAAATCCCACTTACGTTAGTCCTCATATCTCAGCTTTGGGATGACATAGGCTGAAAATAATCACACCCCTGTGTAAGTCAGGACCTGCTCAATCAACATCATGAGTTTGGAAGAAATCTGAGACAGTCACAAATTTAGTCTAAAAAACACAAAGGGGTACCCCTTAGTATTTTTTTGGGTGAAAAATGTGACCTCCTCAGATCTTCTTGAAACCCACACCATATCTCAGGGAGGTCCTGACGAAGACAGTGGTGTGGTAATTGTTGCCCTACCACATTCCAAAGCTGAGATATAGGGACATATTGTGCTGCATAAAATGTATAACTGTAAATTTCATGATGGGATTCCTACTTACAGTGAAGCTAGGTAAACACATGAGTAGAAGGCTGCGATCAGAAAAGCCTAGTCAGTCCAATACATCCTACAATGCATCTGTATTTTGCTTTATTGGATGTATAACAAGTTCATAAATTTAATTCCAATATATTCAACTTTAATAAACCCATTGTGCGAAAATCCCAATTACGTTAGTCCTCATATCTCAGCTTTGGGATGAGATAGACTGAAAATAATCACACCCCTGTGTAAGTCAGGACCTGCTCAATCAACATCATGAGTTTGGAAGAAATCTGAGACGGTCAAAAATTTAGTCTAAAAAAACACAAAGGGGTACCCCTTAGTGTTTTTTTGGGTGAAAAATGTGACCTCCTCAGATATTCTTCAAACCCACACCATATCTCAGGGAGGTCCTGATGAAGACAGTGATGTGGTATTTTTTTGAACTACTACATCCCAAAGCTGAGATATAGGGACATATTGTGGTCCATAAAATGTATAACTGTAAATTTCATAACGCGATTCCTACTTACAGTGAAGCTAGGTAAACACATGAGTAGAAGGGTGTGATCAGAAAAGCCTAGTCAGTCCAATATATCCTACATTGCATCTGTATTTTGCTTTATTGGACATATAACAAGCTCATAAATTTAATTCCATTATATTCAACACCAATAAACCTATTGATAGAAAATTCCACTTACGTTAGTCCTCATATCTCAGCTTTGGAATGAGATAGACTGAAAATAATCACACCCCTGTGTAAGTCAGGACCTGCTCAATCAACATCATGAGTTTGGAAGAAGTCTGAGACGGTCAAAAATTTAGTCTAAAAAAACACAAAGGGGTACCCCTTAGTGTTTTTTTGGGTTAAAAATGTGACCTCCTCAGATCTTCTTCAAACCCACACCATATCTCAGGGAGGTCCTGATGAAGACAGTGGTGTGGTAATTGTTGCCCTACCACATTCCAAAGCTGAAATATAGGGACATATTGTGCTGCATAAAATGTATAACTGTAAATTTCATGATGGGATTCCTACTTACAGTGAAGCTAGCTAAACACGTGAGTAGAAGGGTGTGATCAGAAAAGCCTAGTCAGTCCAATATATCCTACATTGCATCTGTATTTTGCTTTATTGGACATATAACAAGCTCATAAATTTAATTCCATTATATTCAACACCAATAAACCTATTGAGAGAAAATCCCACTTACGTTAGTCCTCATATCTCAGCTTTGGGATGAGATAGGCTGAAAATAATCAGACCCCTGTTTAAGTCAGGACCTGCTCAATCAGCATCGTGAGTTTGGAAGAAATCTGAGACGGTCAAAAATTTAGTCTAAAAAAACACAAAGGGGTACCCCTTAGTGTTTTTTGGGTGAAAAATGTGACCTCCTCAGATTTTCTTCAAACCCACACCGTGTGTCAGGGAGGTCCTGACGAAGACAGTGATGTGGTATTTTTTTGCACTACTACATCCCAAAGCTGAGATATAGGGACATATTGTGGTCCATAAAATGTATAGCTGTAAATTTCATAACGGGATTCCTACTTACAGTGAAGCTAGGTAAACACATGAGTAGAAGGCTGCGATCAGAAAAGCCTAGTCAGTCCAATATATCCTACATTGCATCTGTATTTTGCTTTATTGGACATATAACAAGCTCATAAATTTAATTCCATTATATTCAACACCAATAAACCTATTGATAGAAAATTCCACTTACGTTAGTCCTCATATCTCTGCTTTGGAATGAGATAGACTGAAAATAATCACACCCCTGTGTAAGTCAGGACCTGCTCAATCAACATCATGAGTTTGGAAGAAGTCTGAGACGGTCAAAAATTTAGTCTAAAAAAACACAAAGGGGTACCCCTTAGTGTTTTTTTGGGTGAAAAATGTGACCTCCTCAGATCTTCTTCAAACCCACACCATATCTCAGGGAGGTCCTGATGAAGACAGTGATGTGGTATTTTTTTGAACTACTACATCCCAAAGCTGAGATATAGGGACATATTGTGGTCCATAAAATGTATAGCTGTAAATTTCATAACGGGATTCCTACTTACAGTGAAGCTAGGTAAACACATGAGTAGAAGGCTGCGATCAGAAAAGCCTAGTCAGTCCAATTTATCCTACATTGCATCTGTATTTTGCTTTTCTGGACATATAACAAGCTCATAGATTTAATTCCATTATATTCAACACCAATAAACCTATTGATAGAAAATTCCACTTACGTTAGTCCTCATATCTCAGCTTTGGAATGAGATAGACTGAAAATAATCACACCCCTGTGTAAGTCAGGACCTGCTCAATCAACATCATGAGTTTGGAAGAAGTCTGAGACCCTCAAAAATTTAGTCTAAAAAAACACAAAGGGGTACCCCTTAGTGTTTTTTTGGGTGAAAAATGTGACCTCCTCAGATCTTCTTCAAACCCACACCATATCTCAGGGAGGTCCTGATGAAGACAGTGATGTGGTATTTTTTTGAACTACTACATCCCAAAGCTGAGATATAGGGACATATTGTGGTCCATAAAATGTATAGCTGTAAATTTCATAACGGGATTCCTACTTACAGTGAAGCTAGGTAAACACATGAGTAGAAGGCTGCGATCAGAAAAGCCTAGTCAGTCCAATATATCCTACATTGCATCTGTATTTTGCTTTATTGGACATATAACAAGCTCATAAATTTAATTCCATTATATTCAACACCAATAAACCTATTGATAGAAAATTCCACTTACGTTAGTCCTCATATCTCAGCTTTGGAATGAGATAGACTGAAAATAATCACACCCCTGTGTAAGTCAGGACCTGCTCAATCAACATCATGAGTTTGGAAGAAATCTGAGACGGTCAAAAATTTAGTCTAAAAAAACACAAAGGGGTACCCCTTAGTGTTTTTTTGGGTGAAAAATGTGACCTCCTCAGATCTTCTTGAAACCCACACCATATCTCAGGGAGGTCCTGACGAAGACAGTGGTGTGGTAATTGTTGCCCTACCACATTCCAAAGCTGAGATATAGGGACATATTGTGGTCCATAAAATGTATAACTGTAAATTTCATGATGGGATTCCTACTTACAGTGAAGCTAGCTAAACACGTGAGTAGAAGGGTGTGATCAGAAAAGCCTAGTCAGTCCAATATATCCTACATTGCATCTGTATTTTGCTTTATTGGACATATAACAAGCTCATAAATTTAATTCCATTGTATTCAACACCAATAAACCTATTGAGAGAAAATCCCACTTACGTTAGTCCTCATATCTCAGCTTTGGGATGAGATAGGCTGAAAATAATCAGACCCCTGTTTAAGTCAGGACCTGCTCAATCAGCATCGTGAGTTTGGAAGAAATCTGAGACGGTCAAAAATTTAGTCTAAAAAAACACAAAGGGGTACCCCTTAGTGTTTTTTGGGTGAAAAATGTGACCTCCTCAGATTTTCTTCAAACCCACACCGTGTGTCAGGGAGGTCCTGACGAAGACAGTGATGTGGTATTTTTTTGCACTACTACATCCCAAAGCTGAGATATAGGGACATATTGTGGTCCATAAAATGTATAACTGTAAATTTCATAACGGCATTCCTACTTACAGTGAAGCTAGGTAAACACATGAGTAGAAGGCTGCGATCAGAAAAGCCTAGTCAGTCCAATATATCCTACATTGCATCTGTATTTTGCTTTATTGGACATATAACAAGCTCATAAATTTAATTCCATTATATTCAACACCAATAAACCTATTGATAGAAAAATCCACTTACGTTAGTCCTCATATCTCAGCTTTGGAATGAGATAGACTGAAAATAATCACACCCCTGTGTAAGTCAGGACCTGCTCAATCAACATCATGAGTTTGGAAGAAGTCTGAGACGGTCAAAAATTTAGTCTAAAAAAACACAAAGGGGTACCCCTTAGTGTTTTTTTGGGTGAAAAATGTGACCTCCTCAGATCTTCTTCAAACCCACACCATATCTCAGGGAGGTCCTGATGAAGACAGTGATGTGGTATTTTTTTGAACTACTACATCCCAAAGCTGAGATATAGGGACATATTGTGGTCCATAAAATGTATAGCTGTAAATTTCATAACGGGATTCCTACTTACAGTGAAGCTAGGTAAACACATGAGTAGAAGGCTGCGATCAGAAAAGCCTAGTCAGTCCAATTTATCCTACATTGCATCTGTATTTTTTTTTTCTGGACATATAACAAGCTCATAGATTTAATTCCATTATATTCAACACCAATAAACCTATTGATAGAAAATTCCACTTACGTTAGTCCTCATATCTCAGCTTTGGAATGAGATAGACTGAAAATAATCACACCCCTGTGTAAGTCAGGACCTGCTCAATCAACATCATGAGTTTGGAAGAAGTCTGAGACGGTCAAAAATTTAGTCTAAAAAAACACAAAGGGGTACCCCTTAGTGTTTTTTTGGGTGAAAAATGTGACCTCCTCAGATCTTCTTCAAACCCACACCATATCTCAGGGAGGTCCTGATGAAGACAGTGATGTGGTATTTTTTTGAACTACTACATCCCAAAGCTGAGATATAGGGACATATTGTGGTCCATAAAATGTATAGCTGTAAATTTCATAACGGCATTCCTACTTACAGTGAAGCTAGGTAAACACATGAGTAGAAGGGTGTGATCAGAAAAGCCTAGTCAGTCCAATATATCCTACATTGCATCTGTATTTTGCTTTATTGGACATATAACAAGCTCATAAATTTAATTCCATTATATTCAACACCAATAAACCTATTGAGAGAAAATCCCACTTACGTTAGTCCTCATATCTCGGCTTTGGGATGAGATAGGCTGAAAATAATCAGACCCCTGTTTAAGTCAGGACCTGCTCAATCAGTTTCGTGAGTTTGGAAGAAATCTGAGACGGTCAAAAATTTAGTCTAAAAAAACACAAAGGGGTACCCCTTAGTGTTTTTTTGGGTGAAAAATGTGACCTCCTCAGATTTTCTTCAAACCCACACCATATCTCAGGGAGGTCCTGACGAAGACAGTGGTGTGGTAATTGTTGCCCTACCACATTCCAAAGCTGAGATATAAGGACATATTGTGCTGCATAAAATGTATAACTGTAAATTTCATGATGGGATTCCTACTTACAGTGAAGCTAGGTAAACACATGAGTAGAAGGCTGCGATCAGAAAAGCCTAGTCAGTCCAATATATCCTACATTGCATCTGTATTTTGCTTTATTGGACATATAACAAGCTCATAAATTTAATTCCATTATATTCAACACCAATAAACCTATTGATAGAAAATTCCACTTACGTTAGTCCTCATATCTCAGCTTTGGAATGAGATAGACTGAAAATAATCACACCCCTGTGTAAGTCAGGACCTGCTCAATCAACATCATGAGTTTGGAAGAAATCTGAGACGGTCAAAAATTTAGTCTAAAAAAACACAAAGGGGTACCCCTTAGTGTTTTTTTGGGTGAAAAATGTGACCTCCTCAGATCTTCTTGAAACCCACACCATATCTCAGGGAGGTCCTGACGAAGACAGTGGTGTGGTAATTGTTGCCCTACCACATTCCAAAGCTGAGATATAGGGACATATTGTGGTCCATAAAATGTATAACTGTAAATTTCATGATGGGATTCCTACTTACAGTGAAGCTAGCTAAACACGTGAGTAGAAGGGTGTGATCAGAAAAGCCTAGTCAGTCCAATATATCCTACATTGCATCTGTATTTTGCTTTATTGGACATATAACAAGCTCATAAATTTAATTCCATTGTATTCAACACCAATAAACCTATTGAGAGAAAATCCCACTTACGTTAGTCCTCATATCTCAGCTTTGGGATGAGATAGGCTGAAAATAATCAGACCCCTGTTTAAGTCAGGACCTGCTCAATCAGCATCGTGAGTTTGGAAGAAATCTGAGACGGTCAAAAATTTAGTCTAAAAAAACACAAAGGGGTACCCCTTAGTGTTTTTTGGGTGAAAAATGTGACCTCCTCAGATTTTCTTCAAACCCACACCGTGTGTCAGGGAGGTCCTGACGAAGACAGTGATGTGGTATTTTTTTGCACTACTACATCCCAAAGCTGAGATATAGGGACATATTGTGGTCCATAAAATGTATAACTGTAAATTTCATAACGGCATTCCTACTTACAGTGAAGCTAGGTAAACACATGAGTAGAAGGCTGCGATCAGAAAAGCCTAGTCAGTCCAATATATCCTACATTGCATCTGTATTTTGCTTTATTGGACATATAACAAGCTCATAAATTTAATTCCATTATATTCAACACCAATAAACCTATTGATAGAAAAATCCACTTACGTTAGTCCTCATATCTCAGCTTTGGAATGAGATAGACTGAAAATAATCACACCCCTGTGTAAGTCAGGACCTGCTCAATCAACATCATGAGTTTGGAAGAAGTCTGAGACGGTCAAAAATTTAGTCTAAAAAAACACAAAGGGGTACCCCTTAGTGTTTTTTTGGGTGAAAAATGTGACCTCCTCAGATCTTCTTCAAACCCACACCATATCTCAGGGAGGTCCTGATGAAGACAGTGATGTGGTATTTTTTTGAACTACTACATCCCAAAGCTGAGATATAGGGACATATTGTGGTCCATAAAATGTATAGCTGTAAATTTCATAACGGGATTCCTACTTACAGTGAAGCTAGGTAAACACATGAGTAGAAGGCTGCGATCAGAAAAGCCTAGTCAGTCCAATTTATCCTACATTGCATCTGTATTTTTTTTTTCTGGACATATAACAAGCTCATAGATTTAATTCCATTATATTCAACACCAATAAACCTATTGATAGAAAATTCCACTTACGTTAGTCCTCATATCTCAGCTTTGGAATGAGATAGACTGAAAATAATCACACCCCTGTGTAAGTCAGGACCTGCTCAATCAACATCATGAGTTTGGAAGAAGTCTGAGACGGTCAAAAATTTAGTCTAAAAAAACACAAAGGGGTACCCCTTAGTGTTTTTTTGGGTGAAAAATGTGACCTCCTCAGATCTTCTTCAAACCCACACCATATCTCAGGGAGGTCCTGATGAAGACAGTGATGTGGTATTTTTTTGAACTACTACATCCCAAAGCTGAGATATAGGGACATATTGTGGTCCATAAAATGTATAGCTGTAAATTTCATAACGGCATTCCTACTTACAGTGAAGCTAGGTAAACACATGAGTAGAAGGGTGTGATCAGAAAAGCCTAGTCAGTCCAATATATCCTACATTGCATCTGTATTTTGCTTTATTGGACATATAACAAGCTCATAAATTTAATTCCATTATATTCAACACCAATAAACCTATTGAGAGAAAATCCCACTTACGTTAGTCCTCATATCTCGGCTTTGGGATGAGATAGGCTGAAAATAATCAGACCCCTGTTTAAGTCAGGACCTGCTCAATCAGTTTCGTGAGTTTGGAAGAAATCTGAGACGGTCAAAAATTTAGTCTAAAAAAACACAAAGGGGTACCCCTTAGTGTTTTTTTGGGTGAAAAATGTGACCTCCTCAGATTTTCTTCAAACCCACACCGTGTGTCAGGGAGGTCCTGACGAAGACAGTGATGTGGTATTTTTTTGCACTACTACATCCCAAAGCTGAGATATAGGGACATATTGTGGTCCATAAAATGTATAACTGTAAATTTCATAACGCGATTCCTACTTACAGTGAAGCTAGGTAAACACATGAGTAGAAGGGTGTGATCAGAAAAGCCTAGTCAGTCCAATATATCCTACATTGCATCTGTATTTTGCTTTATTGGACATATAACAAGCTCATAAATTTAATTCCATTATATTCAACACCAATAAACCTATTGATAGAAAATTCCACTTACGTTAGTCCTCATATCTCAGCTTTGGAATGAGATAGACTGAAAATAATCACACCCCTGTGTAAGTCAGGACCTGCTCAATCAACATCATGAGTTTGGAAGAAGTCTGAGACGGTCAAAAATTTAGTCTAAAAAAACACAAAGGGGTACCCCTTAGTGTTTTTTTGGGTTAAAAATGTGACCTCCTCAGATCTTCTTCAAACCCACACCATATCTCAGGGAGGTCCTGATGAAGACAGTGGTGTGGTAATTGTTGCCCTACCACATTCCAAAGCTGAGATATAGGGACATATTGTGCTGCATAAAATGTATAACTGTAAATTTCATGATGGGATTCCTACTTACAGTGAAGCTAGCTAAACACGTGAGTAGAAGGGTGTGATCAGAAAAGCCTAGTCAGTCCAATATATCCTACATTGCATCTGTATTTTGCTTTATTGGACATATAACAAGCTCATAAATTTAATTCCATTATATTCAACACCAATAAACCTATTGAGAGAAAATTTTTTTGCACTACTACATCCCAAAGCTGAGATATAGGGACATATTGTGGTCCATAAAATGTATAACTGTAAATTTCATAACGCGATTCCTACTTACAGTGAAGCTAGGTAAACACATGAGTAGAAGGGTGTGATCAGAAAAGCCTAGTCAGTCCAATATATCCTACATTGCATCTGTATTTTGCTTTATTGGACATATAACAAGCTCATAAATTTAATTCCATTATATTCAACACCAATAAACCTATTGAGAGAAAATCCCACTTACGTTAGTCCTCATATCTCAGCTTTGGGATGACATAGGCTGAAAATAATCACACCCCTGTGTAAGTCAGGACCTGCTCAATCAACATCATGAGTTTGGAAGAAATCTGAGACAGTCACAAATTTAGTCTAAAAAACACAAAGGGGTACCCCTTAGTATTTTTTTGGGTGAAAAATGTGACCTCCTCAGATCTTCTTGAAACCCACACCATATCTCAGGGAGGTCCTGACGAAGACAGTGGTGTGGTAATTGTTGCCCTACCACATTCCAAAGCTGAGATATAGGGACATATTGTGCTGCATAAAATGTATAACTGTAAATTTCATGATGGGATTCCTACTTACAGTGAAGCTAGGTAAACACATGAGTAGAAGGCTGCGATCAGAAAAGCCTAGTCAGTCCAATACATCCTACAATGCATCTGTATTTTGCTTTATTGGATGTATAACAAGTTCATAAATTTAATTCCAATATATTCAACTTTAATGAACCCATTGTGCGAAAATCCCAATTACGTTAGTCCTCATATCTCAGCTTTGGGATGAGATAGACTGAAAATAATCACACCCCTGTGTAAGTCAGGACCTGCTCAATCAACATCATGAGTTTGGAAGAAATCTGAGACGGTCAAAAATTTAGTCTAAAAAAACACAAAGGGGTACCCCTTAGTGTTTTTTTGGGTGAAAAATGTGACCTCCTCAGATATTCTTCAAACCCACACCATATCTCAGGGAGGTCCTGATGAAGACAGTGATGTGGTATTTTTTTGAACTACTACATCCCAAAGCTGAGATATAGGGACATATTGTGGTCCATAAAATGTATAACTGTAAATTTCATAACGCGATTCCTACTTACAGTGAAGCTAGGTAAACACATGAGTAGAAGGGTGTGATCAGAAAAGCCTAGTCAGTCCAATATATCCTACATTGCATCTGTATTTTGCTTTATTGGACATATAACAAGCTCATAAATTTAATTCCATTATATTCAACACCAATAAACCTATTGATAGAAAATTCCACTTACGTTAGTCCTCATATCTCAGCTTTGGAATGAGATAGACTGAAAATAATCACACCCCTGTGTAAGTCAGGACCTGCTCAATCAACATCATGAGTTTGGAAGAAGTCTGAGACCCTCAAAAATTTAGTCTAAAAAAACACAAAGGGGTACCCCTTAGTGTTTTTTTGGGTTAAAAATGTGACCTCCTCAGATCTTCTTCAAACCCACACCATATCTCAGGGAGGTCCTGATGAAGACAGTGGTGTGGTAATTGTTGCCCTACCACATTCCAAAGCTGAGATATAGGGACATATTGTGCTGCATAAAATGTATAACTGTAAATTTCATGATGGGATTCCTACTTACAGTGAAGCTAGCTAAACACGTGAGTAGAAGGGTGTGATCAGAAAAGCCTAGTCAGTCCAATATATCCTACATTGCATCTGTATTTTGCTTTATTGGACATATAACAAGCTCATAAATTTAATTCCATTATATTCAACACCAATAAACCTATTGAGAGAAAATCCCACTTACGTTAGTCCTCATATCTCAGCTTTGGGATGAGATAGGCTGAAAATAATCAGACCCCTGTGTAAGTCAGGACCTGCTCAATCAGCATCGTGAGTTTGGAAGAAATCTGAGACGGTCAAAAATTTAGTCTAAAAAAACACAAAGGGGTACCCCTTAGTGTTTTTTGGGTGAAAAATGTGACCTCCTCAGATTTTCTTCAAACCCACACCGTGTGTCAGGGAGGTCCTGACGAAGACAGTGATGTGGTATTTTTTTGCACTACTACATCCCAAAGCTGAGATATAGGGACATATTGTGGTCCATAAAATGTATAGCTGTAAATTTCATAACGGGATTCCTACTTACAGTGAAGCTAGGTAAACACATGAGTAGAAGGCTGCGATCAGAAAAGCCTAGTCAGTCCAATATATCCTACATTGCATCTGTATTTTGCTTTATTGGACATATAACAAGCTCATAAATTTAATTCCATTATATTCAACACCAATAAACCTATTGATAGAAAATTCCACTTACGTTAGTCCTCATATCTCTGCTTTGGAATGAGATAGACTGAAAATAATCACACCCCTGTGTAAGTCAGGACCTGCTCAATCAACATCATGAGTTTGGAAGAAGTCTGAGACGGTCAAAAATTTAGTCTAAAAAAACTCAAAGGGGTACCCCTTAGTGTTTTTTTGGGTTAAAAATGTGACCTCCTCAGATCTTCTTCAAACCCACACCATATCTCAGGGAGGTCCTGATGAAGACAGTGGTGTGGTAATTGTTGCCCTACCACATTCCAAAGCTGAGATATAGGGACATATTGTGCTGCATAAAATGTATAACTGTAAATTTCATGATGGGATTCCTACTTACAGTGAAGCTAGCTAAACACGTGAGTAGAAGGGTGTGATCAGAAAAGCCTAGTCAGTCCAATATATCCTACATTGCATCTGTATTTTGCTTTATTGGACATATAACAAGCTCATAAATTTAATTCCATTATATTCAACACCAATAAACCTATTGAGAGAAAATCCCACTTACGTTAGTCCTCATATCTCGGCTTTGGGATGAGATAGGCTGAAAATAATCAGACCCCTGTTTAAGTCAGGACCTGCTCAATCAGTTTCGTGAGTTTGGAAGAAATCTGAGACGGTCAAAAATTTAGTCTAAAAAAACACAAAGGGGTACCCCTTAGTGTTTTTTTGGGTGAAAAATGTGACCTCCTCAGATTTTCTTCAAACCCACACCGTGTGTCAGGGAGGTCCTGACGAAGACAGTGATGTGGTATTTTTTTGCACTACTACATCCCAAAGCTGAGATATAGGGACATATTGTGGTCCATAAAATGTATAACTGTAAATTTCATAACGCGATTCCTACTTACAGTGAAGCTAGGTAAACACATGAGTAGAAGGGTGTGATCAGAAAAGCCTAGTCAGTCCAATATATCCTACATTGCATCTGTATTTTGCTTTATTGGACATATAACAAGCTCATAAATTTAATTCCATTATATTCAACACCAATAAACCTATTGATAGAAAATTCCACTTACGTTAGTCCTCATATCTCAGCTTTGGAATGAGATAGACTGAAAATAATCACACCCCTGTGTAAGTCAGGACCTGCTCAATCAACATCATGAGTTTGGAAGAAGTCTGAGACGGTCAAAAATTTAGTCTAAAAAAACACAAAGGGGTACCCCTTAGTGTTTTTTTGGGTTAAAAATGTGACCTCCTCAGATCTTCTTCAAACCCACACCATATCTCAGGGAGGTCCTGATGAAGACAGTGGTGTGGTAATTGTTGCCCTACCACATTCCAAAGCTGAGATATAGGGACATATTGTGCTGCATAAAATGTATAACTGTAAATTTCATGATGGGATTCCTACTTACAGTGAAGCTAGCTAAACACGTGAGTAGAAGGGTGTGATCAGAAAAGCCTAGTCAGTCCAATATATCCTACATTGCATCTGTATTTTGCTTTATTGGACATATAACAAGCTCATAAATTTAATTCCATTATATTCAACACCAATAAACCTATTGAGAGAAAATTTTTTTGCACTACTACATCCCAAAGCTGAGATATAGGGACATATTGTGGTCCATAAAATGTATAACTGTAAATTTCATAACGCGATTCCTACTTACAGTGAAGCTAGGTAAACACATGAGTAGAAGGGTGTGATCAGAAAAGCCTAGTCAGTCCAATATATCCTACATTGCATCTGTATTTTGCTTTATTGGACATATAACAAGCTCATAAATTTAATTCCATTATATTCAACACCAATAAACCTATTGAGAGAAATCCCACTTACGTTAGTCCTCATATCTCAGCTTTGGGATGACATAGGCTGAAAATAATCACACCCCTGTGTAAGTCAGGACCTGCTCAATCAACATCATGAGTTTGGAAGAAATCTGAGACAGTCACAAATTTAGTCTAAAAAACACAAAGGGGTACCCCTTAGTATTTTTTTGGGTGAAAAATGTGACCTCCTCAGATCTTCTTGAAACCCACACCATATCTCAGGGAGGTCCTGACGAAGACAGTGGTGTGGTAATTGTTGCCCTACCACATTCCAAAGCTGAGATATAGGGACATATTGTGCTGCATAAAATGTATAACTGTAAATTTCATGATGGGATTCCTACTTACAGTGAAGCTAGGTAAACACATGAGTAGAAGGCTGCGATCAGAAAAGCCTAGTCAGTCCAATACATCCTACAATGCATCTGTATTTTGCTTTATTGGATGTATAACAAGTTCATAAATTTAATTCCAATATATTCAACTTTAATAAACCCATTGTGCGAAAATCCCAATTACGTTAGTCCTCATATCTCAGCTTTGGGATGAGATAGACTGAAAATAATCACACCCCTGTGTAAGTCAGGACCTGCTCAATCAACATCATGAGTTTGGAAGAAATCTGAGACGGTCAAAAATTTAGTCTAAAAAAACACAAAGGGGTACCCCTTAGTGTTTTTTTGGGTGAAAAATGTGACCTCCTCAGATATTCTTCAAACCCACACCATATCTCAGGGAGGTCCTGATGAAGACAGTGATGTGGTATTTTTTTGAACTACTACATCCCAAAGCTGAGATATAGGGACATATTGTGGTCCATAAAATGTATAACTGTAAATTTCATAACGCGATTCCTACTTACAGTGAAGCTAGGTAAACACATGAGTAGAAGGGTGTGATCAGAAAAGCCTAGTCAGTCCAATATATCCTACATTGCATCTGTATTTTGCTTTATTGGACATATAACAAGCTCATAAATTTAATTCCATTATATTCAACACCAATAAACCTATTGATAGAAAATTCCACTTACGTTAGTCCTCATATCTCAGCTTTGGAATGAGATAGACTGAAAATAATCACACCCCTGTGTAAGTCAGGACCTGCTCAATCAACATCATGAGTTTGGAAGAAGTCTGAGACCCTCAAAAATTTAGTCTAAAAAAACACAAAGGGGTACCCCTTAGTGTTTTTTTGGGTTAAAAATGTGACCTCCTCAGATCTTCTTCAAACCCACACCATATCTCAGGGAGGTCCTGATGAAGACAGTGGTGTGGTAATTGTTGCCCTACCACATTCCAAAGCTGAGATATAGGGACATATTGTGCTGCATAAAATGTATAACTGTAAATTTCATGATGGGATTCCTACTTACAGTGAAGCTAGCTAAACACGTGAGTAGAAGGGTGTGATCAGAAAAGCCTAGTCAGTCCAATATATCCTACATTGCATCTGTATTTTGCTTTATTGGACATATAACAAGCTCATAAATTTAATTCCATTATATTCAACACCAATAAACCTATTGAGAGAAAATCCCACTTACGTTAGTCCTCATATCTCAGCTTTGGGATGAGATAGGCTGAAAATAATCAGACCCCTGTGTAAGTCAGGACCTGCTCAATCAGCATCGTGAGTTTGGAAGAAATCTGAGACGGTCAAAAATTTAGTCTAAAAAAACACAAAGGGGTACCCCTTAGTGTTTTTTGGGTGAAAAATGTGACCTCCTCAGATTTTCTTCAAACCCACACCGTGTGTCAGGGAGGTCCTGACGAAGACAGTGATGTGGTATTTTTTTGCACTACTACATCCCAAAGCTGAGATATAGGGACATATTGTGGTCCATAAAATGTATAGCTGTAAATTTCATAACGGGATTCCTACTTACAGTGAAGCTAGGTAAACACATGAGTAGAAGGCTGCGATCAGAAAAGCCTAGTCAGTCCAATATATCCTACATTGCATCTGTATTTTGCTTTATTGGACATATAACAAGCTCATAAATTTAATTCCATTATATTCAACACCAATAAACCTATTGATAGAAAATTCCACTTACGTTAGTCCTCATATCTCTGCTTTGGAATGAGATAGACTGAAAATAATCACACCCCTGTGTAAGTCAGGACCTGCTCAATCAACATCATGAGTTTGGAAGAAGTCTGAGACGGTCAAAAATTTAGTCTAAAAAAACTCAAAGGGGTACCCCTTAGTGTTTTTTTGGGTTAAAAATGTGACCTCCTCAGATCTTCTTCAAACCCACACCATATCTCAGGGAGGTCCTGATGAAGACAGTGGTGTGGTAATTGTTGCCCTACCACATTCCAAAGCTGAGATATAGGGACATATTGTGCTGCATAAAATGTATAACTGTAAATTTCATGATGGGATTCCTACTTACAGTGAAGCTAGCTAAACACGTGAGTAGAAGGGTGTGATCAGAAAAGCCTAGTCAGTCCAATATATCCTACATTGCATCTGTATTTTGCTTTATTGGACATATAACAAGCTCATAAATTTAATTCCATTATATTCAACACCAATAAACCTATTGATAGAAAATTCCACTTACGTTAGTCCTCATATCTCAGCTTTGGAATGAGATAGACTGAAAATAATCACACCCCTGTGTAAGTCAGGACCTGCTCAATCAACATCATGAGTTTGGAAGAAGTCTGAGACGGTCAAAAATTTAGTCTAAAAAAACACAAAGGGGTACCCCTTAGTGTTTTTTTGGGTTAAAAATGTGACCTCCTCAGATCTTCTTCAAACCCACACCATATCTCAGGGAGGTCCTGATGAAGACAGTGGTGTGGTAATTGTTGCCCTACCACATTCCAAAGCTGAGATATAGGGACATATTGTGCTGCATAAAATGTATAACTGTAAATTTCATGATGGGATTCCTACTTACAGTGAAGCTAGCTAAACACGTGAGTAGAAGGGTGTGATCAGAAAAGCCTAGTCAGTCCAATATATCCTACATTGCATCTGTATTTTGCTTTATTGGACATATAACAAGCTCATAAATTTAATTCCATTATATTCAACACCAATAAACCTATTGAGAGAAAATCCCACTTACGTTAGTCCTCATATCTCAGCTTTGGGATGAGATAGGCTGAAAATAATCAGACCCCTGTTTAAGTCAGGACCTGCTCAATCAGCATCGTGAGTTTGGAAGAAATCTGAGACGGTCAAAAATTTAGTCTAAAAAAACACAAAGGGGTACCCCTTAGTGTTTTTTGGGTGAAAAATGTGACCTCCTCAGATTTTCTTCAAACCCACACCGTGTGTCAGGGAGGTCCTGACGAAGACAGTGATGTGGTATTTTGTTGCACTACTACATCCCAAAGCTGAGATATAGGGACATATTGTGGTCCATAAAATGTATAGCTGTAAATTTCATAACGGGATTCCTACTTACAGTGAAGCTAGGTAAACACATGAGTAGAAGGCTGCGATCAGAAAAGCCTAGTCAGTCCAATATATCCTACATTGCATCTGTATTTTGCTTTATTGGACATATAACAAGCTCATAAATTTAATTCCATTATATTCAACACCAATAAACCTATTGATAGAAAATTCCACTTACGTTAGTCCTCATATCTCTGCTTTGGAATGAGATAGACTGAAAATAATCACACCCCTGTGTAAGTCAGGACCTGCTCAATCAACATCATGAGTTTGGAAGAAGTCTGAGACGGTCAAAAATTTAGTCTAAAAAAACACAAAGGGGTACCCCTTAGTGTTTTTTTGGGTTAAAAATGTGACCTCCTCAGATCTTCTTCAAACCCACACCATATCTCAGAGAGGTCCTGATGAAGACAGTGGTGTGGTAATTGTTGCCCTACCACATTCCAAAGCTGAGATATAGGGACATATTGTGCTGCATAAAATGTATAACTGTAAATTTCATGATGGGATTCCTACTTACAGTGAAGCTAGCTAAACACGTGAGTAGAAGGGTGTGATCAGAAAAGCCTAGTCAGTCCAATATATCCTACATTGCATCTGTATTTTGCTTTATTGGACATATAACAAGCTCATAAATTTAATTCCATTATATTCAACACCAATAAACCTATTGAGAGAAAATCCCACTTACGTTAGTCCTCATATCTCGGCTTTGGGATGAGATAGGCTGAAAATAATCAGACCCCTGTTTAAGTCAGGACCTGCTCAATCAGTTTCGTGAGTTTGGAAGAAATCTGAGACGGTCAAAAATTTAGTCTAAAAAAACACAAAGGGGTACCCCTTAGTGTTTTTTTGGGTGAAAAATGTGACCTCCTCAGATTTTCTTCAAACCCACACCGTGTGTCAGGGAGGTCCTGACGAAGACAGTGATGTGGTATTTTTTTGCACTACTACATCCCAAAGCTGAGATATAGGGACATATTGTGGTCCATAAAATGTATAACTGTAAATTTCATAACGCGATTCCTACTTACAGTGAAGCTAGGTAAACACATGAGTAGAAGGGTGTGATCAGAAAAGCCTAGTCAGTCCAATATATCCTACATTGCATCTGTATTTTGCTTTATTGGACATATAACAAGCTCATAAATTTAATTCCATTATATTCAACACCAATAAACCTATTGATAGAAAATTCCACTTACGTTAGTCCTCATATCTCAGCTTTGGAATGAGATAGACTGAAAATAATCACACCCCTGTGTAAGTCAGGACCTGCTCAATCAACATCATGAGTTTGGAAGAAGTCTGAGACGGTCAAAAATTTAGTCTAAAAAAACACAAAGGGGTACCCCTTAGTGTTTTTTTGGGTTAAAAATGTGACCTCCTCAGATCTTCTTCAAACCCACACCATATCTCAGGGAGGTCCTGATGAAGACAGTGGTGTGGTAATTGTTGCCCTACCACATTCCAAAGCTGAGATATAGGGACATATTGTGCTGCATAAAATGTATAACTGTAAATTTCATGATGGGATTCCTACTTACAGTGAAGCTAGCTAAACACGTGAGTAGAAGGGTGTGATCAGAAAAGCCTAGTCAGTCCAATATATCCTACATTGCATCTGTATTTTGCTTTATTGGACATATAACAAGCTCATAAATTTAATTCCATTATATTCAACACCAATAAACCTATTGAGAGAAAATTTTTTTGCACTACTACATCCCAAAGCTGAGATATAGGGACATATTGTGGTCCATAAAATGTATAACTGTAAATTTCATAACGCGATTCCTACTTACAGTGAAGCTAGGTAAACACATGAGTAGAAGGGTGTGATCAGAAAAGCCTAGTCAGTCCAATATATCCTACATTGCATCTGTATTTTGCTTTATTGGACATATAACAAGCTCATAAATTTAATTCCATTATATTCAACACCAATAAACCTATTGAGAGAAAATCCCACTTACGTTAGTCCTCATATCTCAGCTTTGGGATGACATAGGCTGAAAATAATCACACCCCTGTGTAAGTCAGGACCTGCTCAATCAACATCATGAGTTTGGAAGAAATCTGAGACAGTCACAAATTTAGTCTAAAAAACACAAAGGGGTACCCCTTAGTATTTTTTTGGGTGAAAAATGTGACCTCCTCAGATCTTCTTGAAACCCACACCATATCTCAGGGAGGTCCTGACGAAGACAGTGGTGTGGTAATTGTTGCCCTACCACATTCCAAAGCTGAGATATAGGGACATATTGTGCTGCATAAAATGTATAACTGTAAATTTCATGATGGGATTCCTACTTACAGTGAAGCTAGGTAAACACATGAGTAGAAGGCTGCGATCAGAAAAGCCTAGTCAGTCCAATACATCCTACAATGCATCTGTATTTTGCTTTATTGGATGTATAACAAGTTCATAAATTTAATTCCAATATATTCAACTTTAATAAACCCATTGTGCGAAAATCCCAATTACGTTAGTCCTCATATCTCAGCTTTGGGATGAGATAGACTGAAAATAATCACACCCCTGTGTAAGTCAGGACCTGCTCAATCAACATCATGAGTTTGGAAGAAATCTGAGACGGTCAAAAATTTAGTCTAAAAAAACACAAAGGGGTACCCCTTAGTGTTTTTTTGGGTGAAAAATGTGACCTCCTCAGATATTCTTCAAACCCACACCATATCTCAGGGAGGTCCTGATGAAGACAGTGATGTGGTATTTTTTTGAACTACTACATCCCAAAGCTGAGATATAGGGACATATTGTGGTCCATAAAATGTATAACTGTAAATTTCATAACGCGATTCCTACTTACAGTGAAGCTAGGTAAACACATGAGTAGAAGGGTGTGATCAGAAAAGCCTAGTCAGTCCAATATATCCTACATTGCATCTGTATTTTGCTTTATTGGACATATAACAAGCTCATAAATTTAATTCCATTATATTCAACACCAATAAACCTATTGATAGAAAATTCCACTTACGTTAGTCCTCATATCTCAGCTTTGGAATGAGATAGACTGAAAATAATCACACCCCTGTGTAAGTCAGGACCTGCTCAATCAACATCATGAGTTTGGAAGAAGTCTGAGACCCTCAAAAATTTAGTCTAAAAAAACACAAAGGGGTACCCCTTAGTGTTTTTTTGGGTTAAAAATGTGATCTCCTCAGATCTTCTTCAAACCCACACCATATCTCAGGGAGGTCCTGATGAAGACAGTGGTGTGGTAATTGTTGCCCTACCACATTCCAAAGCTGAGATATAGGGACATATTGTGCTGCATAAAATGTATAACTGTAAATTTCATGATGGGATTCCTACTTACAGTGAAGCTAGCTAAACACGTGAGTAGAAGGGTGTGATCAGAAAAGCCTAGTCAGTCCAATATATCCTACATTGCATCTGTATTTTGCTTTATTGGACATATAACAAGCTCATAAATTTAATTCCATTATATTCAACACCAATAAACCTATTGAGAGAAAATCCCACTTACGTTAGTCCTCATATCTCAGCTTTGGGATGAGATAGGCTGAAAATAATCAGACCCCTGTTTAAGTCAGGACCTGCTCAATCAGCATCGTGAGTTTGGAAGAAATCTGAGACGGTCAAAAATTTAGTCTAAAAAAACACAAAGGGGTACCCCTTAGTGTTTTTTGGGTGAAAAATGTGACCTCCTCAGATTTTCTTCAAACCCACACCGTGTGTCAGGGAGGTCCTGACGAAGACAGTGATGTGGTATTTTTTTGCACTACTACATCCCAAAGCTGAGATATAGGGACATATTGTGGTCCATAAAATGTATAGCTGTAAATTTCATAACGGGATTCCTACTTACAGTGAAGCTAGGTAAACACATGAGTAGAAGGCTGCGATCAGAAAAGCCTAGTCAGTCCAATATATCCTACATTGCATCTGTATTTTGCTTTATTGGACATATAACAAGCTCATAAATTTAATTCCATTATATTCAACACCAATAAACCTATTGATAGAAAATTCCACTTACGTTAGTCCTCATATCTCTGCTTTGGAATGAGATAGACTGAAAATAATCACACCCCTGTGTAAGTCAGGACCTGCTCAATCAACATCATGAGTTTGGAAGAAGTCTGAGACGGTCAAAAATTTAGTCTAAAAAAACTCAAAGGGGTACCCCTTAGTGTTTTTTTGGGTTAAAAATGTGACCTCCTCAGATCTTCTTCAAACCCACACCATATCTCAGGGAGGTCCTGATGAAGACAGTGGTGTGGTAATTGTTGCCCTACCACATTCCAAAGCTGAGATATAGGGACATATTGTGCTGCATAAAATGTATAACTGTAAATTTCATGATGGGATTCCTACTTACAGTGAAGCTAGCTAAACACGTGAGTAGAAGGGTGTGATCAGAAAAGCCTAGTCAGTCCAATATATCCTACATTGCATCTGTATTTTGCTTTATTGGACATATAACAAGCTCATAAATTTAATTCCATTATATTCAACACCAATAAACCTATTGAGAGAAAATCCCACTTACGTTAGTCCTCATATCTCGGCTTTGGGATGAGATAGGCTGAAAATAATCAGACCCCTGTTTAAGTCAGGACCTGCTCAATCAGTTTCGTGAGTTTGGAAGAAATCTGAGACGGTCAAAAATTTAGTCTAAAAAAACACAAAGGGGTACCCCTTAGTGTTTTTTTGGGTGAAAAATGTGACCTCCTCAGATTTTCTTCAAACCCACACCGTGTGTCAGGGAGGTCCTGACGAAGACAGTGATGTGGTATTTTTTTGCACTACTACATCCCAAAGCTGAGATATAGGGACATATTGTGGTCCATAAAATGTATAACTGTAAATTTCATAACGCGATTCCTACTTACAGTGAAGCTAGGTAAACACATGAGTAGAAGGGTGTGATCAGAAAAGCCTAGTCAGTCCAATATATCCTACATTGCATCTGTATTTTGCTTTATTGGACATATAACAAGCTCATAAATTTAATTCCATTATATTCAACACCAATAAACCTATTGATAGAAAATTCCACTTACGTTAGTCCTCATATCTCAGCTTTGGAATGAGATAGACTGAAAATAATCACACCCCTGTGTAAGTCAGGACCTGCTCAATCAACATCATGAGTTTGGAAGAAGTCTGAGACGGTCAAAAATTTAGTCTAAAAAAACACAAAGGGGTACCCCTTAGTGTTTTTTTGGGTTAAAAATGTGACCTCCTCAGATCTTCTTCAAACCCACACCATATCTCAGGGAGGTCCTGATGAAGACAGTGGTGTGGTAATTGTTGCCCTACCACATTCCAAAGCTGAGATATAGGGACATATTGTGCTGCATAAAATGTATAACTGTAAATTTCATGATGGGATTCCTACTTACAGTGAAGCTAGCTAAACACGTGAGTAGAAGGGTGTGATCAGAAAAGCCTAGTCAGTCCAATATATCCTACATTGCATCTGTATTTTGCTTTATTGGACATATAACAAGCTCATAAATTTAATTCCATTATATTCAACACCAATAAACCTATTGAGAGAAAATCCCACTTACGTTAGTCCTCATATCTCAGCTTTGGGATGAGATAGGCTGAAAATAATCAGACCCCTGTTTAAGTCAGGACCTGCTCAATCAGCATCGTGAGTTTGGAAGAAATCTGAGACGGTCAAAAATTTAGTCTAAAAAAACACAAAGGGGTACCCCTTAGTGTTTTTTGGGTGAAAAATGTGACCTCCTCAGATTTTCTTCAAACCCACACCGTGTGTCAGGGAGGTCCTGACGAAGACAGTGATGTGGTATTTTGTTGCACTACTACATCCCAAAGCTGAGATATAGGGACATATTGTGGTCCATAAAATGTATAGCTGTAAATTTCATAACGGGATTCCTACTTACAGTGAAGCTAGGTAAACACATGAGTAGAAGGCTGCGATCAGAAAAGCCTAGTCAGTCCAATATATCCTACATTGCATCTGTATTTTGCTTTATTGGACATATAACAAGCTCATAAATTTAATTCCATTATATTCAACACCAATAAACCTATTGATAGAAAATTCCACTTACGTTAGTCCTCATATCTCTGCTTTGGAATGAGATAGACTGAAAATAATCACACCCCTGTGTAAGTCAGGACCTGCTCAATCAACATCATGAGTTTGGAAGAAGTCTGAGACGGTCAAAAATTTAGTCTAAAAAAACACAAAGGGGTACCCCTTAGTGTTTTTTTGGGTTAAAAATGTGACCTCCTCAGATCTTCTTCAAACCCACACCATATCTCAGAGAGGTCCTGATGAAGACAGTGGTGTGGTAATTGTTGCCCTACCACATTCCAAAGCTGAGATATAGGGACATATTGTGCTGCATAAAATGTATAACTGTAAATTTCATGATGGGATTCCTACTTACAGTGAAGCTAGCTAAACACGTGAGTAGAAGGGTGTGATCAGAAAAGCCTAGTCAGTCCAATATATCCTACATTGCATCTGTATTTTGCTTTATTGGACATATAACAAGCTCATAAATTTAATTCCATTATATTCAACACCAATAAACCTATTGAGAGAAAATCCCACTTACGTTAGTCCTCATATCTCGGCTTTGGGATGAGATAGGCTGAAAATAATCAGACCCCTGTTTAAGTCAGGACCTGCTCAATCAGTTTCGTGAGTTTGGAAGAAATCTGAGACGGTCAAAAATTTAGTCTAAAAAAACACAAAGGGGTACCCCTTAGTGTTTTTTTGGGTGAAAAATGTGACCTCCTCAGATTTTCTTCAAACCCACACCGTGTGTCAGGGAGGTCCTGACGAAGACAGTGATGTGGTATTTTTTTGCACTACTACATCCCAAAGCTGAGATATAGGGACATATTGTGGTCCATAAAATGTATAACTGTAAATTTCATAACGCGATTCCTACTTACAGTGAAGCTAGGTAAACACATGAGTAGAAGGGTGTGATCAGAAAAGCCTAGTCAGTCCAATATATCCTACATTGCATCTGTATTTTGCTTTATTGGACATATAACAAGCTCATAAATTTAATTCCATTATATTCAACACCAATAAACCTATTGATAGAAAATTCCACTTACGTTAGTCCTCATATCTCAGCTTTGGAATGAGATAGACTGAAAATAATCACACCCCTGTGTAAGTCAGGACCTGCTCAATCAACATCATGAGTTTGGAAGAAGTCTGAGACGGTCAAAAATTTAGTCTAAAAAAACACAAAGGGGTACCCCTTAGTGTTTTTTTGGGTTAAAAATGTGACCTCCTCAGATCTTCTTCAAACCCACACCATATCTCAGGGAGGTCCTGATGAAGACAGTGGTGTGGTAATTGTTGCCCTACCACATTCCAAAGCTGAGATATAGGGACATATTGTGCTGCATAAAATGTATAACTGTAAATTTCATGATGGGATTCCTACTTACAGTGAAGCTAGCTAAACACGTGAGTAGAAGGGTGTGATCAGAAAAGCCTAGTCAGTCCAATATATCCTACATTGCATCTGTATTTTGCTTTATTGGACATATAACAAGCTCATAAATTTAATTCCATTATATTCAACACCAATAAACCTATTGAGAGAAAATTTTTTTGCACTACTACATCCCAAAGCTGAGATATAGGGACATATTGTGGTCCATAAAATGTATAACTGTAAATTTCATAACGCGATTCCTACTTACAGTGAAGCTAGGTAAACACATGAGTAGAAGGGTGTGATCAGAAAAGCCTAGTCAGTCCAATATATCCTACATTGCATCTGTATTTTGCTTTATTGGACATATAACAAGCTCATAAATTTAATTCCATTATATTCAACACCAATAAACCTATTGAGAGAAAATCCCACTTACGTTAGTCCTCATATCTCAGCTTTGGGATGACATAGGCTGAAAATAATCACACCCCTGTGTAAGTCAGGACCTGCTCAATCAACATCATGAGTTTGGAAGAAATCTGAGACAGTCACAAATTTAGTCTAAAAAACACAAAGGGGTACCCCTTAGTATTTTTTTGGGTGAAAAATGTGACCTCCTCAGATCTTCTTGAAACCCACACCATATCTCAGGGAGGTCCTGACGAAGACAGTGGTGTGGTAATTGTTGCCCTACCACATTCCAAAGCTGAGATATAGGGACATATTGTGCTGCATAAAATGTATAACTGTAAATTTCATGATGGGATTCCTACTTACAGTGAAGCTAGGTAAACACATGAGTAGAAGGCTGCGATCAGAAAAGCCTAGTCAGTCCAATACATCCTACAATGCATCTGTATTTTGCTTTATTGGATGTATAACAAGTTCATAAATTTAATTCCAATATATTCAACTTTAATAAACCCATTGTGCGAAAATCCCAATTACGTTAGTCCTCATATCTCAGCTTTGGGATGAGATAGACTGAAAATAATCACACCCCTGTGTAAGTCAGGACCTGCTCAATCAACATCATGAGTTTGGAAGAAATCTGAGACGGTCAAAAATTTAGTCTAAAAAAACACAAAGGGGTACCCCTTAGTGTTTTTTTGGGTGAAAAATGTGACCTCCTCAGATATTCTTCAAACCCACACCATATCTCAGGGAGGTCCTGATGAAGACAGTGATGTGGTATTTTTTTGAACTACTACATCCCAAAGCTGAGATATAGGGACATATTGTGGTCCATAAAATGTATAACTGTAAATTTCATAACGCGATTCCTACTTACAGTGAAGCTAGGTAAACACATGAGTAGAAGGGTGTGATCAGAAAAGCCTAGTCAGTCCAATATATCCTACATTGCATCTGTATTTTGCTTTATTGGACATATAACAAGCTCATAAATTTAATTCCATTATATTCAACACCAATAAACCTATTGATAGAAAATTCCACTTACGTTAGTCCTCATATCTCAGCTTTGGAATGAGATAGACTGAAAATAATCACACCCCTGTGTAAGTCAGGACCTGCTCAATCAACATCATGAGTTTGGAAGAAGTCTGAGACCCTCAAAAATTTAGTCTAAAAAAACACAAAGGGGTACCCCTTAGTGTTTTTTTGGGTTAAAAATGTGACCTCCTCAGATCTTCTTCAAACCCACACCATATCTCAGGGAGGTCCTGATGAAGACAGTGGTGTGGTAATTGTTGCCCTACCACATTCCAAAGCTGAGATATAGGGACATATTGTGCTGCATAAAATGTATAACTGTAAATTTCATGATGGGATTCCTACTTACAGTGAAGCTAGCTAAACACGTGAGTAGAAGGGTGTGATCAGAAAAGCCTAGTCAGTCCAATATATCCTACATTGCATCTGTATTTTGCTTTATTGGACATATAACAAGCTCATAAATTTAATTCCATTATATTCAACACCAATAAACCTATTGAGAGAAAATCCCACTTACGTTAGTCCTCATATCTCAGCTTTGGGATGAGATAGGCTGAAAATAATCAGACCCCTGTTTAAGTCAGGACCTGCTCAATCAGCATCGTGAGTTTGGAAGAAATCTGAGACGGTCAAAAATTTAGTCTAAAAAAACACAAAGGGGTACCCCTTAGTGTTTTTTGGGTGAAAAATGTGACCTCCTCAGATTTTCTTCAAACCCACACCGTGTGTCAGGGAGGTCCTGACGAAGACAGTGATGTGGTATTTTTTTGCACTACTACATCCCAAAGCTGAGATATAGGGACATATTGTGGTCCATAAAATGTATAGCTGTAAATTTCATAACGGGATTCCTACTTACAGTGAAGCTAGGTAAACACATGAGTAGAAGGCTGCGATCAGAAAAGCCTAGTCAGTCCAATATATCCTACATTGCATCTGTATTTTGCTTTATTGGACATATAACAAGCTCATAAATTTAATTCCATTATATTCAACACCAATAAACCTATTGATAGAAAATTCCACTTACGTTAGTCCTCATATCTCTGCTTTGGAATGAGATAGACTGAAAATAATCACACCCCTGTGTAAGTCAGGACCTGCTCAATCAACATCATGAGTTTGGAAGAAGTCTGAGACGGTCAAAAATTTAGTCTAAAAAAACTCAAAGGGGTACCCCTTAGTGTTTTTTTGGGTTAAAAATGTGACCTCCTCAGATCTTCTTCAAACCCACACCATATCTCAGGGAGGTCCTGATGAAGACAGTGGTGTGGTAATTGTTGCCCTACCACATTCCAAAGCTGAGATATAGGGACATATTGTGCTGCATAAAATGTATAACTGTAAATTTCATGATGGGATTCCTACTTACAGTGAAGCTAGCTAAACACGTGAGTAGAAGGGTGTGATCAGAAAAGCCTAGTCAGTCCAATATATCCTACATTGCATCTGTATTTTGCTTTATTGGACATATAACAAGCTCATAAATTTAATTCCATTATATTCAACACCAATAAACCTATTGAGAGAAAATCCCACTTACGTTAGTCCTCATATCTCGGCTTTGGGATGAGATAGGCTGAAAATAATCAGACCCCTGTTTAAGTCAGGACCTGCTCAATCAGTTTCGTGAGTTTGGAAGAAATCTGAGACGGTCAAAAATTTAGTCTAAAAAAACACAAAGGGGTACCCCTTAGTGTTTTTTTGGGTGAAAAATGTGACCTCCTCAGATTTTCTTCAAACCCACACCGTGTGTCAGGGAGGTCCTGACGAAGACAGTGATGTGGTATTTTTTTGCACTACTACATCCCAAAGCTGAGATATAGGGACATATTGTGGTCCATAAAATGTATAACTGTAAATTTCATAACGCGATTCCTACTTACAGTGAAGCTAGGTAAACACATGAGTAGAAGGGTGTGATCAGAAAAGCCTAGTCAGTCCAATATATCCTACATTGCATCTGTATTTTGCTTTATTGGACATATAACAAGCTCATAAATTTAATTCCATTATATTCAACACCAATAAACCTATTGATAGAAAATTCCACTTACGTTAGTCCTCATATCTCAGCTTTGGAATGAGATAGACTGAAAATAATCACACCCCTGTGTAAGTCAGGACCTGCTCAATCAACATCATGAGTTTGGAAGAAGTCTGAGACGGTCAAAAATTTAGTCTAAAAAAACACAAAGGGGTACCCCTTAGTGTTTTTTTGGGTTAAAAATGTGACCTCCTCAGATCTTCTTCAAACCCACACCATATCTCAGGGAGGTCCTGATGAAGACAGTGGTGTGGTAATTGTTGCCCTACCACATTCCAAAGCTGAGATATAGGGACATATTGTGCTGCATAAAATGTATAACTGTAAATTTCATGATGGGATTCCTACTTACAGTGAAGCTAGCTAAACACGTGAGTAGAAGGGTGTGATCAGAAAAGCCTAGTCAGTCCAATATATCCTACATTGCATCTGTATTTTGCTTTATTGGACATATAACAAGCTCATAAATTTAATTCCATTATATTCAACACCAATAAACCTATTGAGAGAAAATCCCACTTACGTTAGTCCTCATATCTCAGCTTTGGGATGAGATAGGCTGAAAATAATCAGACCCCTGTTTAAGTCAGGACCTGCTCAATCAGCATCGTGAGTTTGGAAGAAATCTGAGACGGTCAAAAATTTAGTCTAAAAAAACACAAAGAGGTACCCCTTAGTGTTTTTTGGGTGAAAAATGTGACCTCCTCAGATTTTCTTCAAACCCACACCGTGTGTCAGGGAGGTCCTGACGAAGACAGTGATGTGGTATTTTGTTGCACTACTACATCCCAAAGCTGAGATATAGGGACATATTGTGGTCCATAAAATGTATAGCTGTAAATTTCATAACGGGATTCCTACTTACAGTGAAGCTAGGTAAACACATGAGTAGAAGGCTGCGATCAGAAAAGCCTAGTCAGTCCAATATATCCTACATTGCATCTGTATTTTGCTTTATTGGACATATAACAAGCTCATAAATTTAATTCCATTATATTCAACACCAATAAACCTATTGATAGAAAATTCCACTTACGTTAGTCCTCATATCTCTGCTTTGGAATGAGATAGACTGAAAATAATCACACCCCTGTGTAAGTCAGGACCTGCTCAATCAACATCATGAATTTGGAAGAAGTCTGAGACGGTCAAAAATTTAGTCTAAAAAAACACAAAGGGGTACCCCTTAGTGTTTTTTTGGGTGAAAAATGTGACCTCCTCAGATTTTCTTCAAACCCACACCGTGTGTCAGGGAGGTCCTGACGAAGACAGTGATGTGGTATTTTTTTGCACTACTACATCCCAAAGCTGAGATATAGGGACATATTGTGGTCCATAAAATGTATAACTGTAAATTTCATAACGCGATTCCTACTTACAGTGAAGCTGGGTAAACACATGAGTAGAAGGGTGTGATCAGAAAAGCCTAGTCAGTCCAATATATCCTACATTGCATCTGTATTTTGCTTTATTGGACATATAACAAGCTCATAAATTTAATTCCATTATATTCAACACCAATAAACCTATTGATAGAAAATTCCACTTACGTTAGTCCTCATATCTCAGCTTTGGAATGAGATAGACTGAAAATAATCACACCCCTGTGTAAGTCAGGACCTGCTCAATCAACATCATGAGTTTGGAAGAAGTCTGAGACGGTCAAAAATTTAGTCTAAAAAAACACAAAGGGGTACCCCTTAGTGTTTTTTTGGGTTAAAAATGTGACCTCCTCAGATCTTCTTCAAACCCACACCATATCTCAGGGAGGTCCTGATGAAGACAGTGGTGTGGTAATTGTTGCCCTACCACATTCCAAAGCTGAGATATAGGGACATATTGTGCTGCATAAAATGTATAACTGTAAATTTCATGATGGGATTCCTACTTACAGTGAAGCTAGCTAAACACGTGAGTAGAAGGGTGTGATCAGAAAAGCCTAGTCAGTCCAATATATCCTACATTGCATCTGTATTTTGCTTTATTGGACATATAACAAGCTCATAAATTTAATTCCATTATATTCAACACCAATAAACCTATTGAGAGAAAATCCCACTTACGTTAGTCCTCATATCTCAGCTTTGGGATGAGATAGGCTGAAAATAATCAGACCCCTGTTTAAGTCAGGACCTGCTCAATCAGCATCGTGAGTTTGGAAGAAATCTGAGACGGTCAAAAATTTAGTCTAAAAAAACACAAAGGGGTACCCCTTAGTGTTTTTTGGGTGAAAAATGTGACCTCCTCAGATTTTCTTCAAACCCACACCGTGTGTCAGGGAGGTCCTGACGAAGACAGTGATGTGGTATTTTTTTGCACTACTACATCCCAAAGCTGAGATATAGGGACATATTGTGGTCCATAAAATGTATAACTGTAAATTTCATAACGGCATTCCTACTTACAGTGAAGCTAGGTAAACACATGAGTAGAAGGCTGCGATCAGAAAAGCCTAGTCAGTCCAATATATCCTACATTGCATCTGTATTTTGCTTTATTGGACATATAACAAGCTCATAAATTTAATTCCATTATATTCAACACCAATAAACCTATTGATAGAAAATTCCACTTACGTTAGTCCTCATATCTCAGCTTTGGAATGAGATAGACTGAAAATAATCACACCCCTGTGTAAGTCAGGACCTGCTCAATCAACATCATGAGTTTGGAAGAAGTCTGAGACGGTCAAAAATTTAGTCTAAAAAAACACAAAGGGGTACCCCTTAGTGTTTTTTTGGGTGAAAAATGTGACCTCCTCAGATCTTCTTCAAACCCACACCATATCTCAGGGAGGTCCTGATGAAGACAGTGATGTGGTATTTTTTTGAACTACTACATCCCAAAGCTGAGATATAGGGACATATTGTGGTCCACAAAATGTATAGCTGTAAATTTCATAACAGGATTCCTACTTACAGTGAAGCTAGGTAAACACATGAGTAGAAGGCTGCGATCAGAAAAGCCTAGTCAGTCCAATTTATCCTACATTGCATCTGTATTTTGCTTTTCTGGACATATAACAAGCTCATAGATTTAATTCCATTATATTCAACACCAATAAACCTATTGATAGAAAATTCCACTTACGTTAGTCCTCATATCTCAGCTTTGGAATGAGATAGACTGAAAATAATCACACCCCTGTTTAAGTCAGGACCTGCTCAATCAGTTTCGTGAGTTTGGAAGAAATCTGAGACGGTCAAAAATTTAGTCTAAAAAAACACAAAGGGGTACCCCTTAGTGTTTTTTTGGGTGAAAAATGTGACCTCCTCAGATCTTCTTCAAACCCACACCTTGTGTCAGGGAGGTCCTGACGAAGACAGTGATGTGGTATTTTTTTGCACTACTACATCCCAAAGCTGAGATATAGGGACATATTGTGGTCCATAAAATGTATAACTGTAAATTTCATAACGCGATTCCTACTTACAGTGAAGCTAGGTAAACACATGAGTAGAAGGGTGTGATCAGAAAAGCCTAGTCAGTCCAATATATCCTACATTGCATCTGTATTTTGCTTTATTGGACATATAACAAGCTCATAAATTTAATTCCATTATATTCAACACCAATAAACCTATTGAGAGAAAATCCCACTTACGTTAGTCCTCATATCTCAGCTTTGGAATGACATAGGCTGAAAATAATCACACCCCTGTGTAAGTCAGGACCTGCTCAATCAACATCATGAATTTGGAAGAAGTCTGAGACGGTCAAAAATTTAGTCTAAAAAAACACAAAGGGGTACCCCTTAGTGTTTTTTTGGGTGAAAAATGTGACCTCCTCAGATTTTCTTCAAACCCACACCGTGTGTCAGGGAGGTCCTGACGAAGACAGTGATGTGGTATTTTTTTGCACTACTACATCCCAAAGCTGAGATATAGGGACATATTGTGGTCCATAAAATGTATAACTGTAAATTTCATAACGCGATTCCTACTTACAGTGAAGCTGGGTAAACACATGAGTAGAAGGGTGTGATCAGAAAAGCCTAGTCAGTCCAATATATCCTACATTGCATCTGTATTTTGCTTTATTGGACATATAACAAGCTCATAAATTTAATTCCATTATATTCAACACCAATAAACCTATTGATAGAAAATTCCACTTACGTTAGTCCTCATATCTCAGCTTTGGAATGAGATAGACTGAAAATAATCACACCCCTGTGTAAGTCAGGACCTGCTCAATCAACATCATGAGTTTGGAAGAAGTCTGAGACGGTCAAAAATTTAGTCTAAAAAAACACAAAGGGGTACCCCTTAGTGTTTTTTTGGGTTAAAAATGTGACCTCCTCAGATCTTCTTCAAACCCACACCATATCTCAGGGAGGTCCTGATGAAGACAGTGGTGTGGTAATTGTTGCCCTACCACATTCCAAAGCTGAGATATAGGGACATATTGTGCTGCATAAAATGTATAACTGTAAATTTCATGATGGGATTCCTACTTACAGTGAAGCTAGCTAAACACGTGAGTAGAAGGGTGTGATCAGAAAAGCCTAGTCAGTCCAATATATCCTACATTGCATCTGTATTTTGCTTTATTGGACATATAACAAGCTCATAAATTTAATTCCATTATATTCAACACCAATAAACCTATTGAGAGAAAATCCCACTTACGTTAGTCCTCATATCTCAGCTTTGGGATGAGATAGGCTGAAAATAATCAGACCCCTGTTTAAGTCAGGACCTGCTCAATCAGCATCGTGAGTTTGGAAGAAATCTGAGACGGTCAAAAATTTAGTCTAAAAAAACACAAAGGGGTACCCCTTAGTGTTTTTTGGGTGAAAAATGTGACCTCCTCAGATTTTCTTCAAACCCACACCGTGTGTCAGGGAGGTCCTGACGAAGACAGTGATGTGGTATTTTTTTGCACTACTACATCCCAAAGCTGAGATATAGGGACATATTGTGGTCCATAAAATGTATAACTGTAAATTTCATAACGGCATTCCTACTTACAGTGAAGCTAGGTAAACACATGAGTAGAAGGCTGCGATCAGAAAAGCCTAGTCAGTCCAATATATCCTACATTGCATCTGTATTTTGCTTTATTGGACATATAACAAGCTCATAAATTTAATTCCATTATATTCAACACCAATAAACCTATTGATAGAAAATTCCACTTACGTTAGTCCTCATATCTCAGCTTTGGAATGAGATAGACTGAAAATAATCACACCCCTGTGTAAGTCAGGACCTGCTCAATCAACATCATGAGTTTGGAAGAAGTCTGAGACGGTCAAAAATTTAGTCTAAAAAAACACAAAGGGGTACCCCTTAGTGTTTTTTTGGGTGAAAAATGTGACCTCCTCAGATCTTCTTCAAACCCACACCATATCTCAGGGAGGTCCTGATGAAGACAGTGATGTGGTATTTTTTTGAACTACTACATCCCAAAGCTGAGATATAGGGACATATTGTGGTCCACAAAATGTATAGCTGTAAATTTCATAACAGGATTCCTACTTACAGTGAAGCTAGGTAAACACATGAGTAGAAGGCTGCGATCAGAAAAGCCTAGTCAGTCCAATTTATCCTACATTGCATCTGTATTTTGCTTTTCTGGACATATAACAAGCTCATAGATTTAATTCCATTATATTCAACACCAATAAACCTATTGATAGAAAATTCCACTTACGTTAGTCCTCATATCTCAGCTTTGGAATGAGATAGACTGAAAATAATCACACCCCTGTTTAAGTCAGGACCTGCTCAATCAGTTTCGTGAGTTTGGAAGAAATCTGAGACGGTCAAAAATTTAGTCTAAAAAAACACAAAGGGGTACCCCTTAGTGTTTTTTTGGGTGAAAAATGTGACCTCCTCAGATCTTCTTCAAACCCACACCTTGTGTCAGGGAGGTCCTGACGAAGACAGTGATGTGGTATTTTTTTGCACTACTACATCCCAAAGCTGAGATATAGGGACATATTGTGGTCCATAAAATGTATAACTGTAAATTTCATAACGCGATTCCTACTTACAGTGAAGCTAGGTAAACACATGAGTAGAAGGGTGTGATCAGAAAAGCCTAGTCAGTCCAATATATCCTACATTGCATCTGTATTTTGCTTTATTGGACATATAACAAGCTCATAAATTTAATTCCATTATATTCAACACCAATAAACCTATTGAGAGAAAATCCCACTTACGTTAGTCCTCATATCTCAGCTTTGGAATGACATAGGCTGAAAATAATCACACCCCTGTGTAAGTCAGGACCTGCTCAATCAACATCATGAGTTTGGAAGAAATCTGAGACAGTCACAAATTTAGTCTAAAAAACACAAAGGGGTACCCCTTAGTATTTTTTTGGGTGAAAAATGTGACCTCCTCAGATCTTCTTGAAACCCACACCATATCTCAGGGAGGTCCTGACGAAGACAGTGGTGTGGTAATTGTTGCCCTACCACATTCCAAAGCTGAGATATAGGGACATATTGTGCTGCATAAAATGTATAACTGTAAATTTCATGATGGGATTCCTACTTACAGTGAAGCTAGGTAAACACATGAGTAGAAGGCTGCGATCAGAAAAGCCTAGTCAGTCCAATACATCCTACAATGCATCTGTATTTTGCTTTATTGGATGTATAACAAGTTCATAAATTTAATTCCAATATATTCAACTTTAATAAACCCATTGTGCGAAAATCCCAATTACGTTAGTCCTCATATCTCAGCTTTGGGATGAGATAGACTGAAAATAATCACACCCCTGTGTAAGTCAGGACCTGCTCAATCAACATCATGAGTTTGGAAGAAATCTGAGACAGTCACAAATTTAGTCTAAAAAACACAAAGGGGTACCCCTTAGTATTTTTTTGGGTGAAAAATGTGACCTCCTCAGATCTTCTTGAAACCCACACCATATCTCAGGGAGGTCCTGACGAAGACAGTGGTGTGGTAATTGTTGCCCTACCACATTCCAAAGCTGAGATATAGGGACATATTGTGCTGCATAAAATGTATAACTGTAAATTTCATGATGGGATTCCTACTTACAGTGAAGCTAGGTAAACACATGAGTAGAAGGCTGCGATCAGAAAAGCCTAGTCAGTCCAATACATCCTACAATGCATCTGTATTTTGCTTTATTGGATGTATAACAAGTTCATAAATTTAATTCCAATATATTCAACTTTAATAAACCCATTGTGCGAAAATCCCAATTACGTTAGTCCTCATATCTCAGCTTTGGGATGAGATAGACTGAAAATAATCACACCCCTGTGTAAGTCAGGACCTGCTCAATCAACATCATGAGTTTGGAAGAAATCTGAGACAGTCACAAATTTAGTCTAAAAAACACAAAGGGGTACCCCTTAGTATTTTTTTGGGTGAAAAATGTGACCTCCTCAGATCTTCTTGAAACCCACACCATATCTCAGGGAGGTCCTGACGAAGACAGTGGTGTGGTAATTGTTGCCCTACCACATTCCAAAGCTGAGATATAGGGACATATTGTGCTGCATAAAATGTATAACTGTAAATTTCATGATGGGATTCCTACTTACAGTGAAGCTAGGTAAACACATGAGTAGAAGGCTGCGATCAGAAAAGCCTAGTCAGTCCAATACATCCTACAATGCATCTGTATTTTGCTTTATTGGATGTATAACAAGTTCATAAATTTAATTCCAATATATTCAACTTTAATAAACCCATTGTGCGAAAATCCCAATTACGTTAGTCCTCATATCTCAGCTTTGGGATGAGATAGACTGAAAATAATCACACCCCTGTGTAAGTCAGGACCTGCTCAATCAACATCATGAGTTTGGAAGAAATCTGAGACGGTCAAAAATTTAGTCTAAAAAAACACAAAGGGGTACCCCTTAGTGTTTTTTTGGGTGAAAAATGTGACCTCCTCAGATATTCTTCAAACCCACACCATATCTCAGGGAGGTCCTGATGAAGACAGTGATGTGGTATTTTTTTGAACTACTACATCCCAAAGCTGAGATATAGGGACATATTGTGGTCCATAAAATGTATAACTGTAAATTTCATGATGGGATTCCTACTTACAGTGAAGCTAGCTAAACACGTGAGTAGAAGGGTGTGATCAGAAAAGCCTAGTCAGTCCAATATATCCTACATTGCATCTGTATTTTGCTTTATTGGACATATAACAAGCTCATAAATTTAATTCCATTATATTCAACACCAATAAACCTATTGAGAGAAAATCCCACTTACGTTAGTCCTCATATCTCAGCTTTGGGATGAGATAGGCTGAAAATAATCAGACCCCTGTTTAAGTCAGGACCTGCTCAATCAGCATCGTGAGTTTGGAAGAAATCTGAGACGGTCAAAAATTTAGTCTAAAAAAACACAAAGGGGTACCCCTTAGTGTTTTTTGGGTGAAAAATGTGACCTCCTCAGATTTTCTTCAAACCCACACCGTGTGTCAGGGAGGTCCTGACGAAGACAGTGATGTGGTATTTTTTTGCACTACTACATCCCAAAGCTGAGATATAGGGACATATTGTGGTCCATAAAATGTATAGCTGTAAATTTCATAACGGGATTCCTACTTACAGTGAAGCTAGGTAAACACATGAGTAGAAGGCTGCGATCAGAAAAGCCTAGTCAGTCCAATATATCCTACATTGCATCTGTATTTTGCTTTATTGGACATATAACAAGCTCATAAATTTAATTCCATTATATTCAACACCAATAAACCTATTGATAGAAAATTCCACTTACGTTAGTCCTCATATCTCTGCTTTGGAATGAGATAGACTGAAAATAATCACACCCCTGTGTAAGTCAGGACCTGCTCAATCAACATCATGAGTTTGGAAGAAGTCTGAGACGGTCAAAAATTTAGTCTAAAAAAACTCAAAGGGGTACCCCTTAGTGTTTTTTTGGGTTAAAAATGTGACCTCCTCAGATCTTCTTCAAACCCACACCATATCTCAGGGAGGTCCTGATGAAGACAGTGGTGTGGTAATTGTTGCCCTACCACATTCCAAAGCTGAGATATAGGGACATATTGTGCTGCATAAAATGTATAACTGTAAATTTCATGATGGGATTCCTACTTACAGTGAAGCTAGCTAAACACGTGAGTAGAAGGGTGTGATCAGAAAAGCCTAGTCAGTCCAATATATCCTACATTGCATCTGTATTTTGCTTTATTGGACATATAACAAGCTCATAAATTTAATTCCATTATATTCAACACCAATAAACCTATTGAGAGAAAATCCCACTTACGTTAGTCCTCATATCTCGGCTTTGGGATGAGATAGGCTGAAAATAATCAGACCCCTGTTTAAGTCAGGACCTGCTCAATCAGTTTCGTGAGTTTGGAAGAAATCTGAGACGGTCAAAAATTTAGTCTAAAAAAACACAAAGGGGTACCCCTTAGTGTTTTTTTGGGTGAAAAATGTGACCTCCTCAGATTTTCTTCAAACCCACACCGTGTGTCAGGGAGGTCCTGACGAAGACAGTGATGTGGTATTTTTTTGCACTACTACATCCCAAAGCTGAGATATAGGGACATATTGTGGTCCATAAAATGTATAACTGTAAATTTCATAACGCGATTCCTACTTACAGTGAAGCTAGGTAAACACATGAGTAGAAGGGTGTGATCAGAAAAGCCTAGTCAGTCCAATATATCCTACATTGCATCTGTATTTTGCTTTATTGGACATATAACAAGCTCATAAATTTAATTCCATTATATTCAACACCAATAAACCTATTGATAGAAAATTCCACTTACGTTAGTCCTCATATCTCAGCTTTGGAATGAGATAGACTGAAAATAATCAGACCCCTGTTTAAGTCAGGACCTGCTCAATCAACATCATGAGTTTGGAAGAAGTCTGAGACGGTCAAAAATTTAGTCTAAAAAAACACAAAGGGGTACCCCTTAGTGTTTTTTTGGGTTAAAAATGTGACCTCCTCAGATCTTCTTCAAACCCACACCATATCTCAGGGAGGTCCTGATGAAGACAGTGGTGTGGTAATTGTTGCCCTACCACATTCCAAAGCTGAGATATAGGGACATATTGTGCTGCATAAAATGTATAACTGTAAATTTCATGATGGGATTCCTACTTACAGTGAAGCTAGCTAAACACGTGAGTAGAAGGGTGTGATCAGAAAAGCCTAGTCAGTCCAATATATCCTACATTGCATCTGTATTTTGCTTTATTGGACATATAACAAGCTCATAAATTTAATTCCATTATATTCAACACCAATAAACCTATTGAGAGAAAATCCCACTTACGTTAGTCCTCATATCTCAGCTTTGGGATGAGATAGGCTGAAAATAATCAGACCCCTGTTTAAGTCAGGACCTGCTCAATCAGCATCGTGAGTTTGGAAGAAATCTGAGACGGTCAAAAATTTAGTCTAAAAAAACACAAAGGGGTACCCCTTAGTGTTTTTTGGGTGAAAAATGTGACCTCCTCAGATTTTCTTCAAACCCACACCGTGTGTCAGGGAGGTCCTGACGAAGACAGTGATGTGGTATTTTGTTGCACTACTACATCCCAAAGCTGAGATATAGGGACATATTGTGGTCCATAAAATGTATAGCTGTAAATTTCATAACGGGATTCCTACTTACAGTGAAGCTAGGTAAACACATGAGTAGAAGGCTGCGATCAGAAAAGCCTAGTCAGTCCAATATATCCTACATTGCATCTGTATTTTGCTTTATTGGACATATAACAAGCTCATAAATTTAATTCCATTATATTCAACACCAATAAACCTATTGATAGAAAATTCCACTTACGTTAGTCCTCATATCTCTGCTTTGGAATGAGATAGACTGAAAATAATCACACCCCTGTGTAAGTCAGGACCTGCTCAATCAACATCATGAATTTGGAAGAAGTCTGAGACGGTCAAAAATTTAGTCTAAAAAAACACTTAGTGTTTTTTTGGGTGAAAAATGTGACCTCCTCAGATTTTCTTCAAACCCACACCGTGTGTCAGGGAGGTCCTGACGAAGACAGTGATGTGGTATTTTTTTGCACTACTACATCCCAAAGCTGAGATATAGGGACATATTGTGGTCCATAAAATGTATAACTGTAAATTTCATAACGCGATTCCTACTTACAGTGAAGCTGGGTAAACACATGAGTAGAAGGGTGTGATCAGAAAAGCCTAGTCAGTCCAATATATCCTACATTGCATCTGTATTTTGCTTTATTGGACATATAACAAGCTCATAAATTTAATTCCATTATATTCAACACCAATAAACCTATTGATAGAAAATTCCACTTACGTTAGTCCTCATATCTCAGCTTTGGAATGAGATAGACTGAAAATAATCACACCCCTGTGTAAGTCAGGACCTGCTCAATCAGTTTCGTGAGTTTGGAAGAAATCTGAGACGGTCAAAAATTTAGTCTAAAAAAACACAAAGGGGTACCCCTTAGTGTTTTTTTGGGTGAAAAATGTGACCTCCTCAGATCTTCTTCAAACCCACACCTTGTGTCAGGGAGGTCCTGACGAAGACAGTGATGTGGTATTTTTTTGCACTACTACATCCCAAAGCTGAGATATAGGGACATATTGTGGTCCATAAAATGTATAACTGTAAATTTCATAACGCGATTCCTACTTACAGTGAAGCTAGGTAAACACATGAGTAGAAGGGTGTGATCAGAAAAGCCTAGTCAGTCCAATATATCCTACATTGCATCTGTATTTTGCTTTATTGGACATATAACAAGCTCATAAATTTAATTCCATTATATTCAACACCAATAAACCTATTGAGAGAAAATCCCACTTACGTTAGTCCTCATATCTCAGCTTTGGAATGACATAGGCTGAAAATAATCACACCCCTGTGTAAGTCAGGACCTGCTCAATCAACATCATGAGTTTGGAAGAAATCTGAGACAGTCACAAATTTAGTCTAAAAAACACAAAGGGGTACCCCTTAGTATTTTTTTGGGTGAAAAATGTGACCTCCTCAGATCTTCTTGAAACCCACACCATATCTCAGGGAGGTCCTGACGAAGACAGTGGTGTGGTAATTGTTGCCCTACCACATTCCAAAGCTGAGATATAGGGACATATTGTGCTGCATAAAATGTATAACTGTAAATTTCATGATGGGATTCCTACTTACAGTGAAGCTAGGTAAACACATGAGTAGAAGGCTGCGATCAGAAAAGCCTAGTCAGTCCAATACATCCTACAATGCATCTGTATTTTGCTTTATTGGATGTATAACAAGTTCATAAATTTATTTCCAATATATTCAACTTTAATAAACCCATTGTGCGAAAATCCCAATTACGTTAGTCCTCATATCTCAGCTTTGGGATGAGATAGACTGAAAATAATCACACCCCTGTGTAAGTCAGGACCTGCTCAATCAACATCATGAGTTTGGAAGAAATCTGAGACGGTCAAAAATTTAGTCTAAAAAAACACAAAGGGGTACCCCTTAGTGTGTTTTTGGGTGAAAAATGTGACCTCCTCAGATCTTCTTGAAACCCACACCATATCTCAGGGAGGTCCTGACGAAGACAGTGGTGTGGTAATTGTTGCCCTACCACATTCCAAAGCTGAGATATAGGGACATATTGTGGTCCATAAAATGTATAACTGTAAATTTCATGATGGGATTCCTACTTACAGTGAAGCTAGCTAAACACGTGAGTAGAAGGGTGTGATCAGAAAAGCCTAGTCAGTCCAATATATCCTACATTGCATCTGTATTTTGCTTTATTGGACATATAACAAGCTCATAAATTTAATTCCATTGTATTCAACACCAATAAACCTATTGAGAGAAAATCCCACTTACGTTAGTCCTCATATCTCAGCTTTGGGATGAGATAGGCTGAAAATAATCAGACCCCTGTTTAAGTCAGGACCTGCTCAATCAGCATCGTGAGTTTGGAAGAAATCTGAGACGGTCAAAAATTTAGTCTAAAAAAACACAAAGGGGTACCCCTTAGTGTTTTTTTGGGTGAAAAATGTGACCTCCTCAGATTTTCTTCAAACCCACACCGTGTGTCAGGGAGGTCCTGACGAAGACAGTGATGTGGTATTTTTTTGCACTACTACATCCCAAAGCTGAGATATAGGGACATATTGTGGTCCATAAAATGTATAACTGTAAATTTCATAACGGCATTCCTACTTACAGTGAAGCTAGGTAAACACATGAGTAGAAGGCTGCGATCAGAAAAGCCTAGTCAGTCCAATATATCCTACATTGCATCTGTATTTTGCTTTATTGGACATATAACAAGCTCATAAATTTAATTCCATTATATTTAACACCAATAAACCTATTGATAGAAAATTCCACTTACGTTAGTCCTCATATCTCAGCTTTGGAATGAGATAGATTGAAAATAATCACACCCCTGTGTAAGTCAGGACCTGCTCAATCAACATCATGAGTTTGGAAGAAGTCTGAGACGGTCAAAAATTTAGTCTAAAAAAACACAAAGGGGTACCCCTTAGTGTTTTTTTGGGTGAAAAATGTGACCTCCTCAGATCTTCTTCAAACCCACACCATATCTCAGGGAGGTCCTGATGAAGACAGTGATGTGGTATTTTTTTGAACTACTACATCCCAAAGCTGAGATATAGGGACATATTGTGGTCCATAAAATGTATAGCTGTAAATTTCATAACGGGATTCCTACTTACAGTGAAGCTAGGTAAACACATGAGTAGAAGGCTGCGATCAGAAAAGCCTAGTCAGTCCAATTTATCCTACATTGCATCTGTATTTTGCTTTTCTGGACATATAACAAGCTCATAGATTTAATTCCATTATATTCAACACCAATAAACCTATTGATAGAAAATTCCACTTACGTTAGTCCTCATATCTCAGCTTTGGAATGAGATAGACTGAAAATAATCACACCCCTGTGTAAGTCAGGACCTGCTCAATCAACATCATGAGTTTGGAAGAAGTCTGAGACCCTCAAAAATTTAGTCTAAAAAAACACAAAGGGGTACCCCTTAGTGTTTTTTTGGGTGAAAAATGTGACCTCCTCAGATCTTCTTCAAACCCACACCATATCTCAGGGAGGTCCTGATGAAGACAGTGATGTGGTATTTTTTTGAACTACTACATCCCAAAGCTGAGATATAGGGACATATTGTGGTCCATAAAATGTATAGCTGTAAATTTCATAACGGGATTCCTACTTACAGTGAAGCTAGGTAAACACATGAGTAGAAGGCTGCGATCAGAAAAGCCTAGTCAGTCCAATATATCCTACATTGCATCTGTATTTTGCTTTATTGGACATATAACAAGCTCATAAATTTAATTCCATTATATTCAACACCAATAAACCTATTGATAGAAAATTCCACTTACGTTAGTCCTCATATCTCAGCTTTGGAATGAGATAGACTGAAAATAATCACACCCCTGTGTAAGTCAGGACCTGCTCAATCAACATCATGAGTTTGGAAGAAATCTGAGACGGTCAAAAATTTAGTCTAAAAAAACACAAAGGGGTACCCCTTAGTGTTTTTTTGGGTGAAAAATGTGACCTCCTCAGATCTTCTTGAAACCCACACCATATCTCAGGGAGGTCCTGACGAAGACAGTGGTGTGGTAATTGTTGCCCTACCACATTCCAAAGCTGAGATATAGGGACATATTGTGGTCCATAAAATGTATAACTGTAAATTTCATGATGGGATTCCTACTTACAGTGAAGCTAGCTAAACACGTGAGTAGAAGGGTGTGATCAGAAAAGCCTAGTCAGTCCAATATATCCTACATTGCATCTGTATTTTGCTTTATTGGACATATAACAAGCTCATAAATTTAATTCCATTGTATTCAACACCAATAAACCTATTGAGAGAAAATCCCACTTACGTTAGTCCTCATATCTCAGCTTTGGGATGAGATAGGCTGAAAATAATCAGACCCCTGTTTAAGTCAGGACCTGCTCAATCAGCATCGTGAGTTTGGAAGAAATCTGAGACGGTCAAAAATTTAGTCTAAAAAAACACAAAGGGGTACCCCTTAGTGTTTTTTGGGTGAAAAATGTGACCTCCTCAGATTTTCTTCAAACCCACACCGTGTGTCAGGGAGGTCCTGACGAAGACAGTGATGTGGTATTTTTTTGCACTACTACATCCCAAAGCTGAGATATAGGGACATATTGTGGTCCATAAAATGTATAACTGTAAATTTCATAACGGCATTCCTACTTACAGTGAAGCTAGGTAAACACATGAGTAGAAGGCTGCGATCAGAAAAGCCTAGTCAGTCCAATATATCCTACATTGCATCTGTATTTTGCTTTATTGGACATATAACAAGCTCATAAATTTAATTCCATTATATTCAACACCAATAAACCTATTGATAGAAAAATCCACTTACGTTAGTCCTCATATCTCAGCTTTGGAATGAGATAGACTGAAAATAATCACACCCCTGTGTAAGTCAGGACCTGCTCAATCAACATCATGAGTTTGGAAGAAGTCTGAGACGGTCAAAAATTTAGTCTAAAAAAACACAAAGGGGTACCCCTTAGTGTTTTTTTGGGTGAAAAATGTGACCTCCTCAGATCTTCTTCAAACCCACACCATATCTCAGGGAGGTCCTGATGAAGACAGTGATGTGGTATTTTTTTGAACTACTACATCCCAAAGCTGAGATATAGGGACATATTGTGGTCCATAAAATGTATAGCTGTAAATTTCATAACGGGATTCCTACTTACAGTGAAGCTAGGTAAACACATGAGTAGAAGGCTGCGATCAGAAAAGCCTAGTCAGTCCAATTTATCCTACATTGCATCTGTATTTTGCTTTTCTGGACATATAACAAGCTCATAGATTTAATTCCATTATATTCAACACCAATAAACCTATTGATAGAAAATTCCACTTACGTTAGTCCTCATATCTCTGCTTTGGAATGAGATAGACTGAAAATAATCACACCCCTGTGTAAGTCAGGACCTGCTCAATCAACATCATGAGTTTGGAAGAAGTCTGAGACGGTCAAAAATTTAGTCTAAAAAAACACAAAGGGGTACCCCTTAGTGTTTTTTTGGGTTAAAAATGTGACCTCCTCAGATCTTCTTCAAACCCACACCATATCTCAGGGAGGTCCTGATGAAGACAGTGGTGTGGTAATTGTTGCCCTACCACATTCCAAAGCTGAGATATAGGGACATATTGTGCTGCATAAAATGTATAACTGTAAATTTCATGATGGGATTCCTACTTACAGTGAAGCTAGCTAAACACGTGAGTAGAAGGGTGTGATCAGAAAAGCCTAGTCAGTCCAATATATCCTACATTGCATCTGTATTTTGCTTTATTGGACATATAACAAGCTCATAAATTTAATTCCATTATATTCAACACCAATAAACCTATTGATAGAAAATTCCACTTACGTTAGTCCTCATATCTCAGCTTTGGAATGAGATTGACTGAAAATAATCACACCCCTGTGTAAGTCAGGACCTGCTCAATCAACATCATGAGTTTGGAAGAAGTCTGAGACGGTCAAAAATTTAGTCTAAAAAAACACAAAGGGGTACCCCTTAGTGTTTTTTTGGGTGAAAAATGTGACCTCCTCAGATCTTCTTCAAACCCACACCATATCTCAGGGAGGTCCTGATGAAGACAGTGGTGTGGTAATTGTTGCCCTACCACATTCCAAAGCTGAGATATAGGGACATATTGTGCTGCATAAAATGTATAACTGTAAATTTCATGATGGGATTCCTACTTACAGTGAAGCTAGCTAAACACGTGAGTAGAAGGGTGTGATCAGAAAAGCCTAGTCAGTCCAATATATCCTACATTGCATCTGTATTTTGCTTTATTGGACATATAACAAGCTCATAAATTTAATTCCATTATATTCAACACCAATAAACCTATTGAGAGAAAATCCCACTTACGTTAGTCCTCATATCTCAGCTTTGGGATGAGATAGGCTGAAAATAATCAGACCCCTGTTTAAGTCAGGACCTGCTCAATCAGTTTCGTGAGTTTGGAAGAAATCTGAGACGGTCAAAAATTTAGTCTAAAAAAACACAAAGGGGTACCCCTTAGTATTTTTTTGGGTGAAAAATGTGACCTCCTCAGATTTTCTTCAAACCCACACCGTGTGTCAGGGAGGTCCTGACGAAGACAGTGATGTGGTATTTTTTTGCACTACTACATCCCAAAGCTGAGATATAGGGACATATTGTGGTCCATAAAATGTATAACTGTAAATTTCATAACGCGATTCCTACTTACAGTGAAGCTAGGTAAACACATGAGTAGAAGGGTGTGATCAGAAAAGCCTAGTCAGTCCAATATATCCTACATTGCATCTGTATTTTGCTTTATTGGACATATAACAAGCTCATAAATTTAATTCCATTATATTCAACACCAATAAACCTATTGAGAGAAAATCCCACTTACGTTAGTCCTCATATCTCAGCTTTGGGATGACATAGGCTGAAAATAATCACACCCCTGTGTAAGTCAGGACCTGCTCAATCAACATCATGAGTTTGGAAGAAATCTGAGACAGTCACAAATTTAGTCTAAAAAACACAAAGGGGTACCCCTTAGTATTTTTTTGGGTGAAAAATGTGACCTCCTCAGATCTTCTTGAAACCCACACCATATCTCAGGGAGGTCCTGACGAAGACAGTGGTGTGGTAATTGTTGCCCTACCACATTCCAAAGCTGAGATATAGGGACATATTGTGCTGCATAAAATGTATAACTGTAAATTTCATGATGGGATTCCTACTTACAGTGAAGCTAGGTAAACACATGAGTAGAAGGCTGCGATCAGAAAAGCCTAGTCAGTCCAATACATCCTACAATGCATCTGTATTTTGCTTTATTGGATGTATAACAAGTTCATAAATTTAATTCCAATATATTCAACTTTAATAAACCCATTGTGCGAAAATCCCAATTACGTTAGTCCTCATATCTCAGCTTTGGGATGAGATAGACTGAAAATAATCACACCCCTGTGTAAGTCAGGACCTGCTCAATCAACATCATGAGTTTGGAAGAAATCTGAGACGGTCAAAAATTTAGTCTAAAAAAACACAAAGGGGTACCCCTTAGTGTTTTTTTGGGTGAAAAATGTGACCTCCTCAGATATTCTTCAAACCCACACCATATCTCAGGGAGGTCCTGATGAAGACAGTGAAGTGGTATTTTTTTGAACTACTACATCCCAAAGCTGAGATATAGGGACATATTGTGGTCCATAAAATGTATAACTGTAAATTTCATAACGGGATTCCTACTTACAGTGAAGCTAGGTAAACACATGAGTAGAAGGCTGCGATCAGAAAAGCCTAGTCAGTCCAATATATCCTACATTGCATCTGTATTTTGCTTTATTGGACATATAACAAGCTCATAAATTTAATTCCATTATATTCAACACCAATAAACCTATTGATAGAAAATTCCACTTATGTTAGTCCTCATATCTCAGCTTTGGAATGAGATAGACTGAAAATAATCACACCCCTGTGTAAGTCAGGACCTGCTCAATCAACATCATGAGTTTGGAAGAAGTCTGAGACCCTCAAAAATTTAGTCTAAAAAAACACAAAGGGGTACCCCTTAGTGTTTTTTTGGGTGAAAAATGTGACCTCCTCAGATCTTCTTGAAACCCACACCATATCTCAGGGAGGTCCTGACGAAGACAGCGGTGTGGTAATTGTTGCCCTACCACATTCCAAAGCTGAGATATAGGGACATATTGTGCTGCATAAAATGTATAACTGTAAATTTCATGATGGGATTCCTACTTACAGTGAAGCTAGCTAAACACGTGAGTAGAAGGGTGTGATCAGAAAAGCCTAGTCAGTCCAATATATCCTACATTGCATCTGTATTTTGCTTTATTGGACATATAACAAGCTCATAATTTTAATTCCATTATATTCAACACCAATAAACCTATTGAGAGAAAATCCCACTTACGTTAGTCCTCATATCTCAGCTTTGGGATGACATAGGCTGAAAATAATCACACCCCTGTGTAAGTCAGGACCTGCTCAATCAACATCATGAGTTTGGAAGAAATCTGAGACAGTCACAAATTTAGTCTAAAAAACACAAAGGGGTACCCCTTAGTATTTTTTTGGGTGAAAAATGTGACCTCCTCAGATCTTCTTGAAACCCACACCATATCTCAGGGAGGTCCTGACGAAGACAGTGGTGTGGTAATTGTTGCCCTACCACATTCCAAAGCTGAGATATAGGGACATATTGTGCTGCATAAAATGTATAACTGTAAATTTCATGATGGGATTCCTACTTACAGTGAAGCTAGGTAAACACATGAGTAGAAGGCTGCAATCAGAAAAGCCTAGTCAGTCCAATACATCCTACAATGCATCTGTATTTTGCTTTATTGGATGTATAACAAGTTCATAAATTTAATTCCAATATATTCAACTTTAATAAACCCATTGTGCGAAAATCCCAATTACGTTAGTCCTCATATCTCAGCTTTGGGATGAGATAGACTGAAAATAATCACACCCCTGTGTAAGTCAGGACCTGCTCAATCAACATCATGAGTTTGGAAGAAGTCTGAGACGGTCAAAAATTTAGTCTCAAAAAACACAAAGGGGTACCCCTTAGTGTTTTTTTGGGTTAAAAATGTGACCTCCTCAGATCTTCTTCAAACCCACACCATATCTCAGGGAGGTCCTGATGAAGACAGTGGTGTGGTAATTGTTGCCCTACCACATTCCAAATCTGAGATATAGGGTATAACTGTAAATTTCATGATGGGATTCCTACTTACAGTGAAGCTAGGTAAACACATAAGTAGAAGGCTGCGATCAGAAACGCCTAGTCAGTCCAATATATCCTACATTGCATCTGTATTTTGCTTTATTGGACATATAACAAGCTCATAAATTTAATTCCATTATATTCAACACCAATAAACCTATTGATAGAAAATTCCACTTACGTTAGTCCTCATATCTCTGCTTTGGAATGAGATAGACTGAAAATAATCACACCCCTGTGTAAGTCAGGACCTGCTCAATCAACATCATGAGTTTGGAAGAAGTCTGAGACGGTCAAAAATTTAGTCTAAAAAAACACAAAGGGGTACCCCTTAGTGTTTTTTTGGGTTAAAAATGTGACCTCCTCAGATCTTCTTCAAACCCACACCATATCTCAGGGAGGTCCTGATGAAGACAGTGGTGTGGTAATTGTTGCCCTGCCACATTCCAAAGCTGAGATATAGGGACATATTGTGCTGCATAAAATGTATAACTGTAAATTTCATGATGGGATTCCTACTTACAGTGAAGCTAGCTAAACACGTGAGTAGAAGGGTGTGATCAGAAAAGCCTAGTCAGTCCAATATATCCTACATTGCATCTGTATTTTGCTTTATTGGACATATAACAAGCTCATAAATTTAATTCCATTATATTCAACACCAATAAACCTATTGAGAGAAAATCCCACTTACGTTAGTCCTCATATCTCAGCTTTGGGATGAGATAGGCTGAAAATAATCAGACCCCTGTTTAAGTCAGGACCTGCTCAATCAGCATCGTGAGTTTGGAAGAAATCTGAGACGGTCAAAAATTTAGTCTAAAAAAACACAAAGGGGTACCCCTTAGTGTTTTTTGGGTTAAAAATGTGACCTCCTCAGATCTTCTTCAAACCCACACCATATCTCAGGGAGGTCCTGATGAAGACAGTGGTGTGGTAATTGTTGCCCTACCACATTCCAAAGCTGAGATATAGGGACATATTGTGCTGCATAAAATGTATAACTGTAAATTTCATGATGGGATTCCTACTTACAGTGAAGCTAGCTAAACACGTGAGTAGAAGGGTGTGATCAGAAAAGCCTAGTCAGTCCAATATATCCTACATTGCATCTGTATTTTGCTTTATTGGACATATAACAAGCTCATAAATTTAATTCCATTATATTCAACACCAATAAACCTATTGAGAGAAAATCCCACTTACGTTAGTCCTCATATCTCGGCTTTGGGATGAGATAGGCTGAAAATAATCAGACCCCTGTTTAAGTCAGGACCTGCTCAATCGGTTTCGTGAGTTTGGAAGAAATCTGAGACGGTCAAAAATTTAGTCTAAAAAAACACAAAGGGGTACCCCTTAGTGTTTTTTTGGGTGAAAAATGTGACCTCCTCAGATTTTCTTCAAACCCACACCGTGTGTCAGGGAGGTCCTGACGAAGACAGTGATGTGGTATTTTTTTGCACTACTACATCCCAAAGCTGAGATATAGGGACATATTGTGGTCCATAAAATGTATAACTGTAAATTTCATAACGCGATTCCTACTTACAGTGAAGCTAGGTAAACACATGAGTAGAAGGGTGTGATCAGAAAAGCCTAGTCAGTCCAATATATCCTACATTGCATCTGTATTTTGCTTTATTGGACATATAACAAGCTCATAAATTTAATTCCATTATATTCAACACCAATAAACCTATTGATAGAAAATTCCACTTACGTTAGTCCTCATATCTCAGCTTTGGAATGAGATAGACTGAAAATAATCACACCCCTGTGTAAGTCAGGACCTGCTCAATCAACATCATGAGTTTGGAAGAAGTCTGAGACGGTCAAAAATTTAGTCTAAAAAAACACAAAGGGGTACCCCTTAGTGTTTTTTTGGGTTAAAAATGTGACCTCCTCAGATCTTCTTCAAACCCACACCATATCTCAGGGAGGTCCTGATGAAGACAGTGGTGTGGTAATTGTTGCCCTACCACATTCCAAAGCTGAGATATAGGGACATATTGTGCTGCATAAAATGTATAACTGTAAATTTCATGATGGGATTCCTACTTACAGTGAAGCTAGCTAAACACGTGAGTAGAAGGGTGTGATCAGAAAAGCCTAGTCAGTCCAATATATCCTACATTGCATCTGTATTTTGCTTTATTGGACATATAACAAGCTCATAAATTTAATTCCATTATATTCAACACCAATAAACCTATTGAGAGAAAATCCCACTTACGTTAGTCCTCATATCTCAGCTTTGGGATGAGATAGGCTGAAAATAATCAGACCCCTGTTTAAGTCAGGACCTGCTCAATCAGTTTCGTGAGTTTGGAAGAAATCTGAGACGGTCAAAAATTTAGTCTAAAAAAACACAAAGGGGTACCCCTTAGTATTTTTTTGGGTGAAAAATGTGACCTCCTCAGATTTTCTTCAAACCCACACCGTGTGTCAGGGAGGTCCTGACGAAGACAGTGATGTGGTATTTTTTTGCACTACTACATCCCAAAGCTGAGATATAGGGACATATTGTGGTCCATAAAATGTATAACTGTAAATTTCATAACGCGATTCCTACTTACAGTGAAGCTAGGTAAACACATGAGTAGAAGGGTGTGATCAGAAAAGCCTAGTCAGTCCAATATATCCTACATTGCATCTGTATTTTGCTTTATTGGACATATAACAAGCTCATAAATTTAATTCCATTATATTCAACACCAATAAACCTATTGATAGAAAATTCCACTTACGTTAGTCCTCATATCTCAGCTTTGGAATGAGATAGACTGAAAATAATCACACCCCTGTGTAAGTCAGGACCTGCTCAATCAACATCATGAGTTTGGAAGAAGTCTGAGACGGTCAAAAATTTAGTCTAAAAAAACACAAAGGGGTACCCCTTAGTGTTTTTTTGGGTTAAAAATGTGACCTCCTCAGATCTTCTTCAAACCCACACCATATCTCAGGGAGGTCCTGATGAAGACAGTGGTGTGGTAATTGTTGCCCTACCACATTCCAAAGCTGAGATATAGGGACATATTGTGCTGCATAAAATGTATAACTGTAAATTTCATGATGGGATTCCTACTTACAGTGAAGCTAGCTAAACACGTGAGTAGAAGGGTGTGATCAGAAAAGCCTAGTCAGTCCAATATATCCTACATTGCATCTGTATTTTGCTTTATTGGACATATAACAAGCTCATAAATTTAATTCCATTATATTCAACACCAATAAACCTATTGAGAGAAAATCCCACTTACGTTAGTCCTCATATCTCGGCTTTGGGATGAGATAGGCTGAAAATAATCAGACCCCTGTTTAAGTCAGGACCTGCTCAATCAGTTTCGTGAGTTTGGAAGAAATCTGAGACGGTCAAAAATTTAGTCTAAAAAAACACAAAGGGGTACCCCTTAGTGTTTTTTTGGGTGAAAAATGTGACCTCCTCAGATTTTCTTCAAACCCACACCGTGTGTCAGGGAGGTCCTGACGAAGACAGTGATGTGGTATTTTTTTGCACTACTACATCCCAAAGCTGAGATATAGGGACATATTGTGGTCCATAAAATGTATAACTGTAAATTTCATAACGCGATTCCTACTTACAGTGAAGCTAGGTAAACACATGAGTAGAAGGGTGTGATCAGAAAAGCCTAGTCAGTCCAATATATCCTACATTGCATCTGTATTTTGCTTTATTGGACATATAACAAGCTCATAAATTTAATTCCATTATATTCAACACCAATAAACCTATTGATAGAAAATTCCACTTACGTTAGTCCTCATATCTCAGCTTTGGAATGAGATAGACTGAAAATAATCACACCCCTGTGTAAGTCAGGACCTGCTCAATAAACATCATGAGTTTGGAAGAAGTCTGAGACGGTCAAAAATTTAGTCTAAAAAAACACAAAGGGGTACCCCTTAGTGTTTTTTTGGGTTAAAAATGTGACCTCCTCAGATCTTCTTCAAACCCACACCATATCTCAGGGAGGTCCTGATGAAGACAGTGGTGTGGTAATTGTTGCCCTACCACATTCCAAAGCTGAGATATAGGGACATATTGTGCTGCATAAAATGTATAACTGTAAATTTCATGATGGGATTCCTACTTACAGTGAAGCTAGCTAAACACGTGAGTAGAAGGGTGTGATCAGAAAAGCCTAGTCAGTCCAATATATCCTACATTGCATCTGTATTTTGCTTTATTGGACATATAACAAGCTCATAAATTTAATTCCATTATATTCAACACCAATAAACCTATTGAGAGAAAATCCCACTTACGTTAGTCCTCATATCTCAGCTTTGGGATGAGATAGGCTGAAAATAATCAGACCCCTGTTTAAGTCAGGACCTGCTCAATCAGTTTCGTGAGTTTGGAAGAAATCTGAGACGGTCAAAAATTTAGTCTAAAAAAACACAAAGGGGTACCCCTTAGTATTTTTTTGGGTGAAAAATGTGACCTCCTCAGATTTTCTTCAAACCCACACCGTGTGTCAGGGAGGTCCTGACGAAGACAGTGATGTGGTATTTTTTTGCACTACTACATCCCAAAGCTGAGATATAGGGACATATTGTGGTCCATAAAATGTATAACTGTAAATTTCATAACGCGATTCCTACTTACAGTGAAGCTAGGTAAACACATGAGTAGAAGGGTGTGATCAGAAAAGCCTAGTCAGTCCAATATATCCTACATTGCATCTGTATTTTGCTTTATTGGACATATAACAAGCTCATAAATTTAATTCCATTATATTCAACACCAATAAACCTATTGAGAGAAAATCCCACTTACGTTAGTCCTCATATCTCAGCTTTGGGATGACATAGGCTGAAAATAATCACACCCCTGTGTAAGTCAGGACCTGCTCAATCAACATCATGAGTTTGGAAGAAATCTGAGACAGTCACAAATTTAGTCTAAAAAACACAAAGGGGTACCCCTTAGTATTTTTTTGGGTGAAAAATGTGACCTCCTCAGATCTTCTTGAAACCCACACCATATCTCAGGGAGGTCCTGACGAAGACAGTGGTGTGGTAATTGTTGCCCTACCACATTCCAAAGCTGAGATATAGGGACATATTGTGCTGCATAAAATGTATAACTGTAAATTTCATGATGGGATTCCTACTTACAGTGAAGCTAGGTAAACACATGAGTAGAAGGCTGCGATCAGAAAAGCCTAGTCAGTCCAATACATCCTACAATGCATCTGTATTTTGCTTTATTGGATGTATAACAAGTTCATAAATTTAATTCCAATATATTCAACTTTAATAAACCCATTGTGCGAAAATCCCAATTACGTTAGTCCTCATATCTCAGCTTTGGGATGAGATAGACTGAAAATAATCACACCCCTGTGTAAGTCAGGACCTGCTCAATCAACATCATGAGTTTGGAAGAAATCTGAGACGGTCAAAAATTTAGTCTAAAAAAACACAAAGGGGTACCCCTTAGTGTTTTTTTGGGTGAAAAATGTGACCTCCTCAGATATTCTTCAAACCCACACCATATCTCAGGGAGGTCCTGATGAAGACAGTGAAGTGGTATTTTTTTGAACTACTACATCCCAAAGCTGAGATATAGGGACATATTGTGGTCCATAAAATGTATAACTGTAAATTTCATAACAGGATTCCTACTTACAGTGAAGCTAGGTAAACACATGAGTAGAAGGCTGCGATCAGAAAAGCCTAGTCAGTCCAATATATCCTACATTGCATCTGTATTTTGCTTTATTGGACATATAACAAGCTCATAAATTTAATTCCATTATATTCAACACCAATAAACCTATTGATAGAAAATTCCACTTACGTTAGTCCTCATATCTCAGCTTTGGAATGAGATAGACTGAAAATAATCACACCCCTGTGTAAGTCAGGACCTGCTCAATCAACATCATGAGTTTGGAAGAAGTCTGAGACCCTCAAAAATTTAGTCTAAAAAAACACAAAGGGGTACCCCTTAGTGTTTTTTTGGGTGAAAAATGTGACCTCCTCAGATCTTCTTGAAACCCACACCATATCTCAGGGAGGTCCTGACGAAGACAGCGGTGTGGTAATTGTTGCCCTACCACATTCCAAAGCTGAGATATAGGGACATATTGTGCTGCATAAAATGTATAACTGTAAATTTCATGATGGGATTCCTACTTACAGTGAAGCTAGCTAAACACGTGAGTAGAAGGGTGTGATCAGAAAAGCCTAGTCAGTCCAATATATCCTACATTGCATCTGTATTTTGCTTTATTGGACATATAACAAGCTCATAATTTTAATTCCATTATATTCAACACCAATAAACCTATTGAGAGAAAATCCCACTTACGTTAGTCCTCATATCTCAGCTTTGGGATGACATAGGCTGAAAATAATCACACCCCTGTGTAAGTCAGGACCTGCTCAATCAACATCATGAGTTTGGAAGAAATCTGAGACAGTCACAAATTTAGTCTAAAAAACACAAAGGGGTACCCCTTAGTATTTTTTTGGGTGAAAAATGTGACCTCCTCAGATCTTCTTGAAACCCACACCATATCTCAGGGAGGTCCTGACGAAGACAGTGGTGTGGTAATTGTTGCCCTACCACATTCCAAAGCTGAGATATAGGGACATATTGTGCTGCATAAAATGTATAACTGTAAATTTCATGATGGGATTCCTACTTACAGTGAAGCTAGGTAAACACATGAGTAGAAGGCTGCAATCAGAAAAGCCTAGTCAGTCCAATACATCCTACAATGCATCTGTATTTTGCTTTATTGGATGTATAACAAGTTCATAAATTTAATTCCAATATATTCAACTTTAATAAACCCATTGTGCGAAAATCCCAATTACGTTAGTCCTCATATCTCAGCTTTGGGATGAGATAGACTGAAAATAATCACACCCCTGTGTAAGTCAGGACCTGCTCAATCAACATCATGAGTTTGGAAGAAGTCTGAGACGGTCAAAAATTTAGTCTCAAAAAACACAAAGGGGTACCCCTTAGTGTTTTTTTGGGTTAAAAATGTGACCTCCTCAGATCTTCTTCAAACCCACACCATATCTCAGGGAGGTCCTGATGAAGACAGTGGTGTGGTAATTGTTGCCCTACCACATTCCAAATCTGAGATATAGGGTATAACTGTAAATTTCATGATGGGATTCCTACTTACAGTGAAGCTAGGTAAACACATAAGTAGAAGGCTGCGATCAGAAACGCCTAGTCAGTCCAATATATCCTACATTGCATCTGTATTTTGCTTTATTGGACATATAACAAGCTCATAAATTTAATTCCATTATATTCAACACCAATAAACCTATTGATAGAAAATTCCACTTACGTTAGTCCTCATATCTCTGCTTTGGAATGAGATAGACTGAAAATAATCACACCCCTGTGTAAGTCAGGACCTGCTCAATCAACATCATGAGTTTGGAAGAAGTCTGAGACGGTCAAAAATTTAGTCTAAAAAAACACAAAGGGGTACCCCTTAGTGTTTTTTTGGGTTAAAAATGTGACCTCCTCAGATCTTCTTCAAACCCACACCATATCTCAGGGAGGTCCTGATGAAGACAGTGGTGTGGTAATTGTTGCCCTGCCACATTCCAAAGCTGAGATATAGGGACATATTGTGCTGCATAAAATGTATAACTGTAAATTTCATGATGGGATTCCTACTTACAGTGAAGCTAGCTAAACACGTGAGTAGAAGGGTGTGATCAGAAAAGCCTAGTCAGTCCAATATATCCTACATTGCATCTGTATTTTGCTTTATTGGACATATAACAAGCTCATAAATTTAATTCCATTATATTCAACACCAATAAACCTATTGAGAGAAAATCCCACTTACGTTAGTCCTCATATCTCAGCTTTGGGATGAGATAGGCTGAAAATAATCAGACCCCTGTTTAAGTCAGGACCTGCTCAATCAGTTTCGTGAGTTTGGAAGAAATCTGAGACGGTCAAAAATTTAGTCTAAAAAAACACAAAGGGGTACCCCTTAGTGTTTTTTTGGGTGAAAAATGTGACCTCCTCAGATTTTCTTCAAACCCACACCGTGTGTCAGGGAGGTCCTGACGAAGACAGTGATGTGGTATTTTTTTGCACTACTACATCCCAAAGCTGAGATATAGGGACATATTGTGGTCCATAAAATGTATAACTGTAAATTTCATAACGCGATTCCTACTTACAGTGAAGCTAGGTAAACACATGAGTAGAAGGGTGTGATCAGAAAAGCCTAGTCAGTCCAATATATCCTACATTGCATCTGTATTTTGCTTTATTGGACATATAACAAGCTCATAAATTTAATTCCATTATATTCAACACCAATAAACCTATTGATAGAAAATTCCACTTACGTTAGTCCTCATATCTCAGCTTTGGAATGAGATAGACTGAAAATAATCACACCCCTGTGTAAGTCAGGACCTGCTCAATCAACATCATGAGTTTGGAAGAAGTCTGAGACGGTCAAAAATTTAGTCTAAAAAAACACAAAGGGGTACCCCTTAGTGTTTTTTTGGGTTAAAAATGTGACCTCCTCAGATCTTCTTCAAACCCACACCATATCTCAGGGAGGTCCTGATGAAGACAGTGGTGTGGTAATTGTTGCCCTACCACATTCCAAAGCTGAGATATAGGGACATATTGTGCTGCATAAAATGTATAACTGTAAATTTCATGATGGGATTCCTACTTACAGTGAAGCTAGCTAAACACGTGAGTAGAAGGGTGTGATCAGAAAAGCCTAGTCAGTCCAATATATCCTACATTGCATCTGTATTTTGCTTTATTGGACATATAACAAGCTCATAAATTTAATTCCATTATATTCAACACCAATAAACCTATTGAGAGAAAATCCCACTTACGTTAGTCCTCATATCTCAGCTTTGGGATGAGATAGGCTGAAAATAATCAGACCCCTGTTTAAGTCAGGACCTGCTCAATCAGTTTCGTGAGTTTGGAAGAAATCTGAGACGGTCAAAAATTTAGTCTAAAAAAACACAAAGGGGTACCCCTTAGTATTTTTTTGGGTGAAAAATGTGACCTCCTCAGATTTTCTTCAAACCCACACCGTGTGTCAGGGAGGTCCTGACGAAGACAGTGATGTGGTATTTTTTTGCACTACTACATCCCAAAGCTGAGATATAGGGACATATTGTGGTCCATAAAATGTATAACTGTAAATTTCATAACGCGATTCCTACTTACAGTGAAGCTAGGTAAACACATGAGTAGAAGGGTGTGATCAGAAAAGCCTAGTCAGTCCAATATATCCTACATTGCATCTGTATTTTGCTTTATTGGACATATAACAAGCTCATAAATTTAATTCCATTATATTCAACACCAATAAACCTATTGAGAGAAAATCCCACTTACGTTAGTCCTCATATCTCAGCTTTGGGATGACATAGGCTGAAAATAATCACACCCCTGTGTAAGTCAGGACCTGCTCAATCAACATCATGAGTTTGGAAGAAATCTGAGACAGTCACAAATTTAGTCTAAAAAACACAAAGGGGTACCCCTTAGTATTTTTTTGGGTGAAAAATGTGACCTCCTCAGATCTTCTTGAAACCCACACCATATCTCAGGGAGGTCCTGACGAAGACAGTGGTGTGGTAATTGTTGCCCTACCACATTCCAAAGCTGAGATATAGGGACATATTGTGCTGCATAAAATGTATAACTGTAAATTTCATGATGGGATTCCTACTTACAGTGAAGCTAGGTAAACACATGAGTAGAAGGCTGCGATCAGAAAAGCCTAGTCAGTCCAATACATCCTACAATGCATCTGTATTTTGCTTTATTGGATGTATAACAAGTTCATAAATTTAATTCCAATATATTCAACTTTAATAAACCCATTGTGCGAAAATCCCAATTACGTTAGTCCTCATATCTCAGCTTTGGGATGAGATAGACTGAAAATAATCACACCCCTGTGTAAGTCAGGACCTGCTCAATCAACATCATGAGTTTGGAAGAAATCTGAGACGGTCAAAAATTTAGTCTAAAAAAACACAAAGGGGTACCCCTTAGTGTTTTTTTGGGTGAAAAATGTGACCTCCTCAGATATTCTTCAAACCCACACCATATCTCAGGGAGGTCCTGATGAAGACAGTGAAGTGGTATTTTTTTGAACTACTACATCCCAAAGCTGAGATATAGGGACATATTGTGGTCCATAAAATGTATAACTGTAAATTTCATAACGGGATTCCTACTTACAGTGAAGCTAGGTAAACACATGAGTAGAAGGCTGCGATCAGAAAAGCCTAGTCAGTCCAATATATCCTACATTGCATCTGTATTTTGCTTTATTGGACATATAACAAGCTCATAAATTTAATTCCATTATATTCAACACCAATAAACCTATTGATAGAAAATTCCACTTACGTTAGTCCTCATATCTCAGCTTTGGAATGAGATAGACTGAAAATAATCACACCCCTGTGTAAGTCAGGACCTGCTCAATCAACATCATGAGTTTGGAAGAAGTCTGAGACCCTCAAAAATTTAGTCTAAAAAAACACAAAGGGGTACCCCTTAGTGTTTTTTTGGGTGAAAAATGTGACCTCCTCAGATCTTCTTGAAACCCACACCATATCTCAGGGAGGTCCTGACGAAGACAGCGGTGTGGTAATTGTTGCCCTACCACATTCCAAAGCTGAGATATAGGGACATATTGTGCTGCATAAAATGTATAACTGTAAATTTCATGATGGGATTCCTACTTACAGTGAAGCTAGCTAAACACGTGAGTAGAAGGGTGTGATCAGAAAAGCCTAGTCAGTCCAATATATCCTACATTGCATCTGTATTTTGCTTTATTGGACATATAACAAGCTCATAATTTTAATTCCATTATATTCAACACCAATAAACCTATTGAGAGAAAATCCCACTTACGTTAGTCCTCATATCTCAGCTTTGGGATGACATAGGCTGAAAATAATCACACCCCTGTGTAAGTCAGGACCTGCTCAATCAACATCATGAGTTTGGAAGAAATCTGAGACAGTCACAAATTTAGTCTAAAAAACACAAAGGGGTACCCCTTAGTATTTTTTTGGGTGAAAAATGTGACCTCCTCAGATCTTCTTGAAACCCACACCATATCTCAGGGAGGTCCTGACGAAGACAGTGGTGTGGTAATTGTTGCCCTACCACATTCCAAAGCTGAGATATAGGGACATATTGTGCTGCATAAAATGTATAACTGTAAATTTCATGATGGGATTCCTACTTACAGTGAAGCTAGGTAAACACATGAGTAGAAGGCTGCAATCAGAAAAGCCTAGTCAGTCCAATACATCCTACAATGCATCTGTATTTTGCTTTATTGGATGTATAACAAGTTCATAAATTTAATTCCAATATATTCAACTTTAATAAACCCATTGTGCGAAAATCCCAATTACGTTAGTCCTCATATCTCAGCTTTGGGATGAGATAGACTGAAAATAATCACACCCCTGTGTAAGTCAGGACCTGCTCAATCAACATCATGAGTTTGGAAGAAGTCTGAGACGGTCAAAAATTTAGTCTCAAAAAACACAAAGGGGTACCCCTTAGTGTTTTTTTGGGTTAAAAATGTGACCTCCTCAGATCTTCTTGAAACCCACACCATATCTCAGGGAGGTCCTGACGAAGACAGCGGTGTGGTAATTGTTGCCCTACCACATTCCAAAGCTGAGATATAGGGACATATTGTGCTGCATAAAATGTATAACTGTAAATTTCATGATGGGATTCCTACTTACAGTGAAGCTAGCTAAACACGTGAGTAGAAGGGTGTGATCAGAAAAGCCTAGTCAGTCCAATATATCCTACATTGCATCTGTATTTTGCTTTATTGGACATATAACAAGCTCATAATTTTAATTCCATTATATTCAACACCAATAAACCTATTGAGAGAAAATCCCACTTACGTTAGTCCTCATATCTCAGCTTTGGGATGACATAGGCTGAAAATAATCAGACCCCTGTGTAAGTCAGGACCTGCTCAATCAACATCATGAGTTTGGAAGAAGTCTGAGACCCTCAAAAATTTAGTCTAAAAAAACACAAAGGGGTACCCCTTAGTGTTTTTTTGGGTGAAAAATGTGACCTCCTCAGATCTTCTTGAAACCCACACCATATCTCAGGGAGGTCCTGACGAAGACAGCGGTGTGGTAATTGTTGCCCTACCACATTCCAAAGCTGAGATATAGGGACATATTGTGCTGCATAAAATGTATAACTGTAAATTTCATGATGGGATTCCTACTTACAGTGAAGCTAGCTAAACACGTGAGTAGAAGGGTGTGATCAGAAAAGCCTAGTCAGTCCAATATATCCTACATTGCATCTGTATTTTGCTTTATTGGACATATAACAAGCTCATAATTTTAATTCCATTATATTCAACACCAATAAACCTATTGAGAGAAAATCCCACTTACGTTAGTCCTCATATCTCAGCTTTGGGATGACATAGGCTGAAAATAATCACACCCCTGTGTAAGTCAGGACCTGCTCAATCAACATCATGAGTTTGGAAGAAATCTGAGACAGTCACAAATTTAGTCTAAAAAACACAAAGGGGTACCCCTTAGTATTTTTTTGGGTGAAAAATGTGACCTCCTCAGATCTTCTTGAAACCCACACCATATCTCAGGGAGGTCCTGACGAAGACAGTGGTGTGGTAATTGTTGCCCTACCACATTCCAAAGCTGAGATATAGGGACATATTGTGCTGCATAAAATGTATAACTGTAAATTTCATGATGGGATTCCTACTTACAGTGAAGCTAGGTAAACACATGAGTAGAAGGCTGCAATCAGAAAAGCCTAGTCAGTCCAATACATCCTACAATGCATCTGTATTTTGCTTTATTGGATGTATAACAAGTTCATAAATTTAATTCCAATATATTCAACTTTAATAAACCCATT